>NC_139352.1:17277053-17744553 GCF_055883805.1 Amblyomma maculatum | reverse complement strand
AACTCGGCATACACATTTCCAGAATCATTCGTTATACATGGCCGCCCAGATCCTCGCCAAAGCACGGCGGTAATACAAAAAGAAACTGGGAACAGTCGACAGTACGTACGCCGGGAGTATTACTGATTTTATTTTTTGTTCCCATATGGAACAAACCTTGAATACTTGAATAGATTCTTAAAGCGCTACTATCACATTTCAAACAGTTTCTAAGAATTGGTAAGCGGGCGAGTTGGTGATACACGGTTGAATACATAGTTGGTGATAAATAAAACAGCGCCAAACACGAAGACGAAAGAAGAGAATAACACTGCACAAGCGCTATGGGTAAGTTTCTAAGCCCTAACACATCCTCTTGAATATCTAGAAACAGCAAATACACTTCTACCGTGACTGTTAGAAGAAATTAAAATACGCAGTGGCCCGTGAAAGCGAAACCCCTTCGCCGTGGCCTCCTTCGTGATCCTAAGAAGCATATATCGGGTCCCTAGCCTTGTCGGTTCAAGCAGCGCCTTCATTTTCTTTTGATGAAGTCTATTTTTCCCAGGCTCTAGTTTTTGTCTTACTAGCCTATACCTTCCTGCCCCTTGATGTCTGGAATGTAATTAGAGCGGCCGATCCACCGTGTTCTTTATTTATTTCCGTCCTGTCTTTCAGTGACCTTCCTTCTGATGTCCTTCAAGCCATTATGAAGGCGAACGTGCGGCAGGAGTGCTTTTCTTCTTCTTTGAAAAGTTCTCTTCTTATCTAGTTAAAAACGCATAATGGGAAGATATAAGGAGCGTATTAAATCGAAGAAAGCTAGAGGTCAGTCGGATCGATTAAGTGTCCGGACAGGGAGGCGACAGTGGTGGTGAGGATGACAGTGGTGACAATAAACGCTATGATAAGATAGTCAGATGGCATGCGCCAGAGAAAGGCTATTCGATCCTCTGAGACTCCAGGCCGGGCAGGTTCTGCGCAGTAAGTTTAAGGCGGCGTTCATTGCTTAATGTCCTCGTCAATCTGACTAGGTGCCACAAAGGATATCATCCTTCCCTGGACGGAGCCGATTGTTCAGGTAGGGTGGAAAATGCAGTTACTCTAGGTAACAATTCCAGGTAACCCCTACAGTCCAGATATGTCAGCGCCATCAGGTATATATTTTATAGTGGCGTTATAACGCACAGCGTATTTAGAAGGTGACTACCATCGGATTGGCGGACACAGGTTCAATGGCTTCGGCATCTTCACTTGACAATTATTAGATCGAAAATGACATCCCAAGCGCACAATGGATTTGCATCACAGCCGAAAACTACAGTCATCACTTATAGCTATTCACAAAGTTGTGCGCTCTTTGACGATGTCTATAAGCGGCTGTTGAGCAAGAGCTATGTTGCGGTTCCAAACCCCACGCATGCATGGAGCAGCGGAAGGCACTGGGTGATTTCATCGTGCCCTGAAGAGCTTTTTATGCGTGGAGGTTAGTCCATAGAAATCAACTAAGGCGACTGATTCTCTCTCACATTTCCTCCCCTTATTCATCTCTTTTCTAATCATTTCTATCCGGCCTCTCCTTCGCTCGTGCGCACATTTTTTTTTTTTTCGTTGACTCTACACATGTTGTAGCCTGAACACAGCTGGTGAGTACTGGATAGTATTGAAAAAGAGAATGCTGCGGTGAGGCAGAAACAAGCCCCACCACATGCTTTGTCTTGCTTGAGGAAGTCAAACTGTGTCCTATCGGCAGCTGTGAGTGAAGGATGTTGGCGCGGGCGCGAAGTACTCGCTTTTTCGAGTCCTTGGGCGCTGTACCGAGGAGTTGTCATTGAACTAAAAAGTAAAGACACGCTCCGCGGTGCTACGGAATTTGAGGTCTAGGACGCGGAAAGTTTCCTCGTAGAAGACATGCAGTACCACCAGCGTATAAAAAACTGCGCGTTCTGATATCTTCGCTTTATTTTTTTTTTTTTTGAATTCGATTAAAAAAAAAACAGATTTATTTCTGTCAACGCTACAGCTAGGTGCAGCGCAGCGAAAAAAAAACAAAAACAAATTTATTCTCTTATTATTCGCTGACTGACTAACCGATTGTCGCATGAAGCGTACCGGATAAGGTCTTCCACGAAGTATTAAACATTGCAAGCTATTCGTGATGTATGGCATAGTTGCGATTGAATTCGATAGGAGCCAAAAGGTAAGGGGAGAGGCACATAATATGCCAGCTTACTATATATCTCCTCACTAAGGTTACAAACTATCGAGAAGTTGCATTCGATATCGAGAAGCCACGGCAGTCCTTTCACAGCATTGTCCTGCTGAGAGTTACTCATCTAAGCTTTTCTGTATTTTCGATATGAGTGTGCGAATAATCTAAAATATTAGTCAGCGAGCCTAATATTCTAATAATCAATTATCCGAACGAATTAAATGTCGCGTGTTCAAAATTATTCGGAACGAAACAAATATGTCCTCAATTTATCGAATATGTTTAGAATGATTAGCACTTGGTTCAAATAAGGTCCGAAGTGTTTTTATTCGACGGCAGTTCCAAGAACAAGATTCACACCTACACCGTGTATCACACTGCCGCGATCAGTATGCAGAGTACAAATGTATCCGCAGAACATTCTGTACTTATTCTCAAAAAGTAGCCCAGTTGGTTTTCCATTATAATTTTAACCACTCGTTCTGATCGCAGGAGAAACAAGAGAAGCGAAACCTTGTTACAAATCGGAAATGCAGACCACTTCTATCGATACGTTGTTCATAAAAACATATCACAATATTCCACGGCTGCCTCGCAATTGTCTTCAAAACGAAGCCCATTAGTTTTCCATGGAAGGTTTAAGTACTCGGTGCGATCGAGGGAAGAACATTAATGCAAATATTCGTCACACGCGCTGGAAGCACAGACAATTCCGATCAACACATGTTAATAACTGCACCTTAAAATATCCCACAGTTGACCTCGCAAATAAAAAGGGCCACACAAAGCTGAATTTAGACATGAGGAGCTCAAAAGAGCTCAAAAATGTCAGTGAAGCCTGCCTGGAAGGCAAGCCTCTATATAAGGGCTTGGTTCGTACATATATCGGCCTCCCTTCTCATGTGATAAAGTGTGGCTGTACAGTGTATTCTCTTCCGTTGTAGATATTAAAAGATAATTTTTCTGTACGTACACTTGGACGATCTTGAAGTTGATACACTTCGTGTTGCTGCGACCCCTGGGCGAAGATTACTGTTTCGGTCTTTTAATAGGGAGCCTGAATGGTGCGCTGTAGCCCGGTAGTGACGCAACATGTATGGCGCTGATATGGCAACGCTACGGGCGGCAGCGCCACCACTTCAATGTTTTGGACGTTATTTGCTCATTTTGTACGAATATTCAAAACGTAGCAAATATTATAGTGCACGTGTTCGATTGGTATTGGATTTGATTATATCGGTATTCGATTCGTACTTGATTCGGTAGCGAATTAACACTATTCGCGTTCGATTCGGTTCGGAGAAAGCACCATTCGAGCGCCCCTATAATTTCATTTAACGGACGTCGTGCAGTTGTTTTACAAATGTTTTCAAGCAATCGATGACAGAAGAACTTATTCTCAACAACTCTTTTCTAGCATGCTTGAAGTTGCAGTTGCAGGAATGCTGTTCTGTGTAGAGTAAATCAAATTAGAAAACGAGAAAACGTAATTGTAGGAATGGGTAGGGATGGGCGGATCCCCATCCCTACCCCACCCCTCTCCTAGGACCCTACGGCGACAGGCTGTAACACCTACGGTAGGAAGAAGAAATTTCTCACCACCCCACAAACAACTTCCTTCCTCGGACGCTATAGACTGGAGAAAAATACAAACAAACACATTCCCTAATCTTCACATTTTAAATAAGATAAGCTCAACAAAATACACGAGTTACTGTCCTTGGTGCGGTGCAAGCCCCACACTCGATCACATCTCTTGGGGATGCCAGGACAAACCTGACCCAACGTTACTAGTGCCATGCCCGACACACGAGCAGTGGGAGGCGGCCCTGACCAGCGACAACCTGGACCAGCAAGCCTGGATTATCCAGCTAGTCCGCAAGTCAGCTATTGCCAGCGGAGCCCTGGACTAGGGGCACCGAGCACCCAGCTCCTGCGAATTCTTACTGATTATTATGGTCATTAAAAGTTTTCTCTCTCTCTCTCTCTCTTGCTGAGAAGACAAGAAACGAAAAGGAAATTAAAAGATTCCGCTGCGATCGATGGTTGATCAGACTTGAATGTTAGAACAGGAATCGTTCTCTCTTTTTCCGCTTTTCGGTTCCCTCTCTTCCCCATACAATGCTCCCGGCCGACATACTGTTCAAGCCCGCGTATGCATACTTTTATTCCTCCTCCCTATTCTGTCCCCTCTTTCTTCATTCTTCGGTCTTCTGACGTGTGCCCTGCCCTATCGTTGGTCGCTTCCAGAGCGCTCAGGCTGTTGCTCTTCCTCCCGGTGCTCTCCTTGCTATAGTGCCTAGCACTATATCCTTGCTCTTCCTCCCGTCCATTGACGGGAGCCATTAGTGCTTCATACCCTTGATGCTAAATCTTAGTAGTTAGGGCGCCAATCTATGCTGCGTGAGGTGGTTTGTTTAAACCTACCACCGAGCACCTACCGCTAAAAATGAGTACAAGCGTCCCCGGCCTGGTGCCCGACTTTCATCAGGGGTGTGCGCTTGGAAGACACTATAGCAAATCCCACTGCGCCCCTCGCGGGCAAAACCTTGTTTCGGACGACCTCGTAGCCTGAAAAGGTGGTCCCTAGCTGTCTTGGTTCGCACGCTGGATATTTCAAGCACGAGCAGCACCTTAGCAACAGTTCCCATAAAAAGGGAGCCCACATGTGCGAAGCTAATCAATGGCTCGTCGGCTCAACGGTTTGAGTCCGAGGCCCTTTGCGCAAACAATTCACCCCTGAAAATCTTGTACAAGGACCACAAAGGCTTTTCGCAAGTTACATGTTTAGCGCATAGGACACTAAAAATGGTGCGGATGGTGATATGGAGGCTGCCTTCGCTGAGTGAGTGCTGAGCATCAAGGAATCGTATTCATGGTTATAAAAGTATAAGAATAATTCGCCGATTATTGTCAATATTTAAATTATTCACTTGACGCTTGAGACTAAAACAATTCTCACAACTTGCCAAAGTGCAAAGATCTTCATTAGTATTTATTTTTTTGCACGTCACTGCGAGACGGCGCTCAGCGTGCACCGCACGTTACTTTGGCGGTTTCTGTAAATTATCTTAAAATTTGGAACCATGACAGTCTTCAAGGTAGCACTTGCGGAAAGCTGCGCAAAATGAGTGTTGAAAAGATAATAAATTTCGTCTAATATTACTGCGACCGCTATGTTGTTATGTGTCCGCCGAACCCAACACAGACCTTATGAAGGCAGAATCGACGTTCATTTCAATTATTGAATTGCAACTCGACATTGAGAATAAATTTTCAACATGCCCGAAAAACTGCTTTACGACAGCTTGATATGTGCCCGGGGGCCCACACAAGGCCGCATAGAAGGCAGCAGTGGTCACATTATAAATTGCAGTGC
Source organism: Amblyomma maculatum (assembly GCF_055883805.1). Lineage (NCBI taxonomy): Eukaryota > Metazoa > Arthropoda > Arachnida > Ixodida > Ixodidae > Amblyomma > Amblyomma maculatum. The sequence continues at coordinate 17,738,983 of NC_139352.1, read as the reverse complement.
GCGTTAACATCTTCAAAGTTTAATCCTATCCAGAGCGCAATAATTTAACAAACAATCGTTTCTCACAAAGGAGGAGGAAGATGAGGAGGAAAGGCAGGGAGGTTAACCCGTAAAGGGACCGGTTTGCTACCCTGCACTGAGGGAAGGAGGCGAGTGGATATAAAAGTTGTGAGAGAGGAATGGGTGAAGTTAGTACAGTCACATCACAGATATGCCACATCACATCACGTCACAGTCATATCACGTAGCATAACGCCAAACTCATAGTCTTTCGATTTGGCCTAGCTGTGCTTTTCATAAAGCGGAGCAGTGTCTGGGAGGCCTTCACCACAGACGATCGCTGTGGCCAGGGACCTAAAATCTTAATTTCAGTCAATGGGCGTCCATCTAGATGTTCTCATAAAAATTCTCAGTAATTGTGCAAACACAATCATCGGGATAAATTTTATCCTGAACATTTAAAAAATCACACTGGCTTCCCGCTATGCGCCTGGCCCATGCTCATTTATTAATCTCTTTAACTCGTTAACAGACATAATCAACCATGAATAACAGTTCAAACTTACGCAAAATATTCTTCATGCAGCTATTCTTGCGTATGGTACAAACGTCCGGCTTCTTTGAGCGCGAATAATGAATCGAGGAACGTCGAGATCTCTTGCCGTTGAGTGCAACCGACCTTCGTGCCCACTGCGCCGATATACATTAATTCTTGGCAAAGCCACTCTTGCACCCGCTGCTATTTACGAGCCCTTGACCAAGGACTCGACGGGACTCATTCAAGGACGAAGTGTATCTCCGAACCTGTGAATCGCTGATTGTTATCGCTGATTATCCCGCCACATGATCTGTCTTATATTTCAAGAAGCAGTCTCCAGCAGTAAGCAGTTCTAGTGAACTGCTTACCAGAAACGGGTCAGCTCCCGCCAAACAGTTCAGGCTGTTTCCTATAAATTTCCCGATGCGCTCCTGCCAGGTGTCTTTCTCAGAAACAACTGTTCGTAACGGGCACATCCGTCTGTGTGTCTTGCCAGTAATGAACAATTCTAGGCTCTTAGATTTCGCTTTATCCGCTTTTTTTTTTTTTTCAGTAACAGTTCCAGCTGGCATTATTTCTACTTGCCAAGTGCAGCCGACTTGTCTCTCAAGAATTCATGGATTGGAAATTCTTTTGTGCAGCGACCAGTGCCTCTTCCTTGAAAATACCAAGTGGCATCACGACATACTAGCTGTCTTTGTCAGGATACAGCACAGTCATATTGTTCTCTTCCAACTATCTGGCTATACTTTCTTGAGAGGAGGATGTAATGTATGGTAATGACTCACGTTTTCGATGATGCTAGTCCACCACCTCCGATGAGCCGCTCCTTGTCCTGGCTGCGTTAGTGGTTGGCCATCTCCCTATCCATTGCCAACATCCGGGGGCAAGTGGTTGGCGATTTGTAAGAGCACTTCGATCCTTTCCGCAGGATGGCCTAGACGTATTTAAAAGCATAGTGCCACCACTAAGGGCGACCTGGTTTTGTTGAGCGCTCTTGGTCGCGTTCCGCGATCGAGGGGATTAAGGCGTGCTCGCGCCACAGGAGCTCGGGTATCTGAGGCGTTCCTCTTGTCAGTGCTTCGACTTGAGGATCTTGCTTACACGTCGTGCGTGGCCTCAAGAAGGCTCCAGCCGACCAAACGAAGCCTGAAGCTCAAGTGGAAAAGTTCTCTTGATTACGTGAATGTATTGCGCAAAAGAGGCAGTCACGAGAGAAGACAAGACGGGACGAGCGCATACCTTCAACTGGTGTCTACTCGAAAAGATGGCAGGCTTACATAGCTTCGCCAGCAGTGGCTCAAAACGGTATATAAAGCAGATATCGTAATAATCACAATGAGCAGGAAGGTTGCGGAGGCAAGTCACGGCAGTGTGCCTGCGGGAAAACGCCTTTCACTGTTGTATAACTTCATTGGCGTATCGATGATACAGGCTACACCTCTTTTGTTGGTGCAATACTCTTCTAGAAGTTCTCGTGCCGTTTTGTTGGTTGTACTTGGGCAGGATCCCCGTTCCATTTACATTGCCTGGCCCATAAATGTTTACTAAATGAAACGATGATCCTGCTCAAGAACAGCGATAAACAGCACGAGAACTTCTAGAAGCGTATTACATCAACAGAAAAGGTACAGATTGTATTAGCGATAAGTCATTGTAGTTATAAAATACTGAAAGGCGTTTTCTCAAAGGCACGCTGCCGTGACTTGCCTCCACAACCTTCCTGCTCATTGTGATTAGTACGATACCTGTTTTCTATACCGTTTTGAGCCTGTGCTGACAAAACTATGTAAGCCTGATTTCTTTTCGAATTAACATCGGTTGAAAGCATGCGCTCATCTTGTCTTGTCTCGTGATTGTCTTTTTTAGGCACTGCCTTCCCATCGCCATGAACCAACTTGCCCATCAATGTATCCTGCTGCTCTTCTCTTCGTTCAGTAGGAAAGTAGTCTCGGTCGGCAGGGCGCTCGTCATGTGTCCTTCCGCGTCCTTCTTGTCCACGTCCTTTCGCGCTGTTTCTTCCGTTGAAGAGTCGTTTATGCAAGCTGCCGGTGAGCCCTTGGACGTGCTTTGTTAATTCAGTCATCTTTCCGGGCAGCCTCTTCCGAACAAGCGGCTAGCACCAAGCGTGTGCAACACCTGACGGCTCAGAAAAGGAAATGGAGCTGGATGTGAGTACGCGATAACTTGGACATGAGCTTGCGCTTAACCTCAACCTGCATGTAATTTAGCGTAATAAAACAGGCACATTATCGCCTGGTATAAGGAGCGAGTGTACAAGTCAGTTGCCATTAGCATTGCATTACATTAGCGAGGACGACACTTCGTGCCAAATTCCGTCCGCACAGTTGCAACTCTGGCTTCCTTTTTCATCTTCACTCTTTTTTCTCTGCGCTGCAATCTTTCTATCGAGGCGGAAAATCACTAGCCAAAACAAGAAAGAAAGATTGGTGTCAAACCAGTCTAGAGATTCCGCTTGCTCGGTTTTGCTTCGTTTGCCGGCGAGTTTTGAGGTCTGTTGTAACAGGTGAACTGGTTTAAGTCCCCTCGCAGGGAGTCGACCGCCTGGTTTGTCGTCAGCCGCTGTATCTGCATGCGTTACCGTATTTCGCGACAACAGCGACTGGCGTCGACGTTACGCCGTCGTGCCCGTAGAGGATCGTTCCTCGCGAAGGCTGAAAGAAGGAAAACGGAGGAGTTTGTTTCCCACTAAATTTCAGAATAAAACACTGTGACTGCCGCGTTTCGACGGAGCAGAAATGACAGAAAAAAGCCGTCTCTTTGCGGTCATTACGAGTTGTAATTGATCTGGAGCTCTCCATTTCATCGTCTTTCTCTTAAGAGTGGAAGCGAAACTCCATTTTTTCCATAACCGCGAACACAAGTATGAACACACAAGCACACACACACGCACATACACGCACACACACGCACGCACACGCACACACACATACGCACACACACGCACACACACACGCACACACACACACGCACGCAGGTCAAGGGAGGAAGGGGGCGGCAATTCCGGGCAATTGAAAATAGCCAGGGTGACGCTAGGATGTGGAAGGAGCGCAACGTGGAATAACAAGTTCAAGCTGATGTCTTAACGGACAACACGCGTATGATGATGGTGAAGGTAGCGGTGGCTGACGTTAATGCCATGGCGTTAAAGGGACCCTATAGAAAATATGGCATCAACGTTAGGTGACTTGGTTGAACACTGATTGGTCGCCGGATAGTGTGACGTCACAAGATCACATGACCAAGTTGGTAGAAGCTGCCAAATCGCGAAGCTCCTTTGAGATGTATGCCGTCGAGATAGCAATACAGCAACCTTGAATCCTGATCCAAATCCGCGCGGCTTGGTTCAAGCAGGGCTTTAGATCCATGTCGAGTGGCCCTTCACATAGTGAGGTAGCTTGTGACAGTACTCTGATGAGCATGTGCGAAATAGTAGAGCCACGCGAACGAGGATTCATCATAGGAGACGAAGAGGGGATAGCTTTAGAATAGTGTCGGCCCGGATAGGGGGATGCTAACAACACCTACAGCTACAGCCTTACAACGTCTCATTTTGCGCATGCGTACCTGCTCATCACTATTTCTCGATCCCCGTAACCGATACTGTCACGCTTTTCTAAATCTCTCCATTGATGTCCCGTCACGCCCTTAAAAGATAAGTGCCCCCAGCTTTCTTACGGTTATCGGGAAAGTGGTGCGATGACAAGTGCCAATTTGATTACTGTGCTAACTGTAATGATAGTATTGATGACCGACGAGTGCATAGTGGCCCACTCAGATAGTCATCGAAGCTTCCAAAATCGAACCTATTGAATTCGCCGGCCAGCCCCTCTACTGCGACTCGCGGAATATATTATGCGCGACGGTCAGCTATGCAGGTCACTTCAGCGGCGCGCCGGCGCTGTTTCGAAAGAATGATCACTTGTATTTTGACGCGGTGCGGCGATGCTTCGGCTCGTATTTTGCGGTGCAGGTCGCCCCCCCCCCCCTCCCCCCCCTTAACGTTGGTTTAGCAGAGGGAACTATCGACAGCAAAGATCTGTTGCCGCAGCCGCTTTTATCGTCCCGGTGGCGCACACACAGAGAGATCTCTCGGAGTCCGTCTCGCTCTGGCGGCGTAAAAGGAGCAAAATGTCAAACGGCGCGCGCAGCGATCAGCAGCCGAAGATAATGGAGAAAAGAACTAAAAAGCAGCGCGTACTGCAGCGTCGTGGAAAACAGGCGAATGCGCGCTTTAATCGGAGGTTAAACTATCTCAAGGTTGTTGCGTAGACATAGGCTCTGTGTTATGTAGCCGGCTTGTACAGCTTTTTAGGATTTCGTTTCAGAATCAGTGCGGGGAAGCGTCTCTAATGGTGGAAACCGGCTAGGAGCTTACGGGTTCGGATCGCGGTAGTAGTGCATGGCTTCGCTTAGACAAAGCTGACATGGAGAGAAGGAGCTGTAAAAGTAAGCTGGAGACTGTTAATTACTCTTGCGACCTATATAATTATGCATAGGTGAACGATTAATTAAATAATTAATTGGTCGATCGATTGGTCGATCAATCTAGCCATCCGTCCGCCCGCCCGCCCGCCCGTCCGTCCGTCCGTCCATCCATCCATCCATCCATCCATCCATCCATCCATCCATCCATCCATCCATCCATCCATCCATCCATCCATCCATATCCATCCATATCCATCCATCCATCCATCCATCCATCCATCCATCCATCCATCCATCCATCCATCCATCCATCCATCCATCCATCCATCCGTCCATCCGTCCATCCATCCATCCATCCATCCATCCTAACGTCCGTCCGTCCATCTGTTCGCCCGTCTTCGTCTGTCTGTGCACCCATGCACCCAGACATCAGCATCACACTGATCGGTGTAGTGTCAGAAACTCGGTAGTGTTCGCGGCACTACATCCAAACTTGCTCCAAGAGGCACCAGCACGAAACTGCGCCCCAGACCAGCATGCCTTTTATAGCAATCCATAGATGATGCACTGGCGCCGTCTTGAGAGGTCCAGTGGCACATTAGCATTATGCGATATGATAGCACGTAAGCATTAACTATCCTCCTTTCTTGAAAGCTGATCGAGATCACGGGTTTAGCGCATTAATTAGCGACAGCTGATTGGCAATGACTGGGTGGCTATCCCCCTTTCATGGAACCCACCAGCCTGTTTCTCCCCATTCTCCCGTCCGTAGCCGTTCCATGTGCAGATTATTAGCTTTTTATAACTTTGACTGTTCGCGCTCACAGCTACAGAAAATGAAATATTTTTTTTTTCTGCGGCGATATGCACCAGCAACGGCAATGCACATGCCGATAGCGTGATTTACCTCGTCCTGCATTGTGCCCATATATAAGCCCGTCACAAGTTTTGTTAGCCTCCCATCAAAGAGAAGCGGATTAGTTTTCGTTTCTTTAATTTTAGCATTTCGGTCTTCAGTCATGCCATGTGAAATATTTCCTTTGCGGACGGTGCAGTGGCAGCGGCAATGACCGCATCTGGCTCAACATACATACATTTCGCCCTGTATTGTGCCTGCTTGCAGCCAGTTCCATGTCATTTTAGCCTCCGTTACAGAGGGGGAGATTATAGTTCTATAAATTCGCGGCGCGGGCCACTCTACAAATGGAATATGTTCTCTTCGACGACGATGCAGCTGCAACCGAAATGACCTGGACGACGACGTGGCTATAGCTGGGCAGCCTTTTAGTGATTCGATACCATGATGATGCTGATGCTGATGCGGCCATTCCCCTTTCTATCGGGGGATCACAAAGTTCTGGATCAGGCCAGGAGAGAAATTTAACAGTCTTCTCTGTTGCGCCACCAGTCCTCGAGGCGGCGCTTTGTCGTCTCCACTGCCCTCATGATTACTTAGTCTCTTCGGGTAGTGACGTCGACTGTAGACCGAATGCTGTCAAAAGCGCCTCCGTTGGTGTTGTCGCTGTTGTAGTGGGGGCGGGTCGCAGTTCTGGCCACTCGATGACTACATGTTGGATGGTGTCGTCGGCCGCGCCGCACCTGGGGCACCTGGTATCCAAGCCCTCGGTGTATTTGGCTCGTATTGTCCTTGTGCGCAGCACGCCGCTCCGTGCCTCGCAAAGCAGCCCGCTACCTCGTGTGTTGTCGTAGAGAGCACATTGTTCTCTTCCTTTTCTAATTTTACGTCTACGTTGTATAGGAGCGGCACATGGAATTTTTTTTTTCCTACAATTGCCAGATTATTTCATTTATTGGGCCAAAGATATGGCCGCGTAAAACGTGGATGAACTTGCAAAATGAAAGCCGAGAAGTGTGTGTGGCGGCACGTGTTTGGCTATTTTCATGTGCCCTTCCGAGAGACCTGCCAGGCTTTCCGTGCCGTGTACCCTGTCTCTCGGTTCTGCATCCTGAGAGGATGCATAACCGAGAGACGGGGTACACGACGCGGATACTTAAACACGACGCTCGGTTGCGACCCTTGCCGCCTTCGCTGGGGACTTCGAGCAAAGTTTCGCTTTCATGGAGCTCGGCTTTCATTTATCTTATGCTAATACGTGACGTCACCATGACGTAAAGGGGAGGAACACTTTTATGAAGAAATGGTAACTTTGAAGCATTTTAATTCATCTTCCGAAAGCCTTTGCTTATCGGCATAAAGGTTATACCGAAATTAAGTTCTCGGGTGCAGTTTATTTTCCTGCGTAACTAACAGTCACATCGTTTGTCCCGTCCCCAATTACATACCCAATTTCAGGTTTGATGTCAAATCGTTGCCGTATTCTCAGCAAGGGTATAATACAATTTAACGATGAATGTTTTGGACAATGTCTTATATTATAACGAAAATGAGAGTTTAAGAGGACTCCAGCAAAGAGTTCAACGTCCCATTTAATGTTTGTCTCTACGATGAAAAATACTGAATCGATATATACATATACCCTTTCTTTTCGATCACTCTCCCTAAGCGTTAGGATAGACGAAACGGGCCATAAACTCGACGTTCCTCCTGTAACAAATTTCGGCGTTAGAAGTCCATGTTTCAGACGTGTGAGCGATTTACTTATTTCCTTCTCTTTTACTTCCTTTTTACAAAGGAAACTATACTATATAGCCACACATCCTTTTCTCTTTTTCTCCTAGTCATCGTCTTCGTGCAATGACGTCACTGTATTGCTACATCACATTACTCAATTTCTGGTCGTAGCGAGTCGAATTTAAGGTGGCGTATAATGCCACAAGCTAATTGCTATATTTGGCAAGCTTTCGACAGAGCATTTCTTTAGTTTTTAGGTATTCATTACACTTTATACTTTTCAACTTCAAAAATGAGTTTTTTTTTTTTTCTATCGTTTTTTTCAGGTGACTGCGAAGGTGGCTGTTTTCGGAAGCTTTATTTCTATTTTCTGAAAAATACATTTTGGTAAGATTTTGTGCCTTTTTCTCGGACAATACGAAGGTGTACGCAAACGAAATTTTCTAGAAATATCAATCAATGCATTTCAGATGTCTGTGACCCGAATAAATGGGCAAAATTGATCTTAAGATAGTAAAACACCAGTCATGGGTGGTAATTTTATTGCACGAAGTCGGAAACATATTAGTAATTTTATTTATTTTTTTTTTTTTTGCTTCAAGAGCAACATTTCAGCCGCGGTTACTAACAGCTTACACTTTCTACAACATTTGACAATGCTACATTTAGTATATGCTTTGAAAAAGTGGCATTTGGGGGAGAATTAACAGATATAAACAATACTATGAAAAAGCTTCATTCTTTTGATTGCGGTCAAGCGAACTCACAACTGAACCCCATAAATTGTGTTCTCATGCCCTTTCCCTCAGATCTCCTTTACGCATACAGCTGGCGCTAAAGTTACGGTTACAAAAACAGCCGTTAGCATGCTCTATTATTTTTATTAACTTTTTATCACTCTATCTACTTTGTATTATCTTCAGATTTCTACAAATATCTGTTATGACATAGTTGGTAAAAGGTCAGTTCTGTTATATACCCAGTCAGCAGAAGGTCACTACAAAATTTTGGATCATTTAGATACAAGAGGAAACATTTTCTTGAAATTGAAACCTGGTTAATTTAATTAGAAACATCGTTTTCGCATGCAGTGATAATTATTGCCTGAGTGCATTTATATAGAAACACCGTTTTCACATGCAGGGGTAATTCTTGCCTGAGTGCATATATGCACTTAGTGCATGAGTGCGAGTGCATATATGCACTCAGGCAAGAATTATCACTGCTGCAAAAACGCTGTTTTCAATTAAATTAACCAGCTTTCAATTTGAAAATTTTGAAGAAAAATTTTCCCAGTCAAATGTGTTTCATATACGTAACAGTGAGACTAAACATAGACTAACATTATGCAAACACACCTTTGAAAACTTTCTTTGCCTCCTGGTTTCTTTTTGCATTTACTCTATTTTTTTTTTGCTTTTACTTTTTTTTCTCTTCCGAACCTTCGTTCTCACTTAATGGCAATAATTCAACCGCCCGCGGACGCGAAAAGTGAGCCGAAGTTTCGCTGCCTCTTTCAATGGGTTCGGGGACCGACCGAGTAACCGCAACTGGCGCCGCCACCTCGCACGCCCGGCGCCGAAAACGAGGCTACTGACCGAAACCAAGTTCAGTGCGGAAGTGAAGAAAACGTGCCGCTCGTGCTACCCCGCGTACAGTGAGAGGCCATCGGGCAACCCCAGAGCTTCTTAAGACATCAGCCGCGAAACTCCGCTTCCAAACACAGCTACATCTGACCAACTTGTGCGAAACTCGACAGATGTTGCGCCACCTATGTACAAAAAATGTAGTTATTATTAAGCATATGCTGCTTTTAATCGCCACAGAACAGTTTCAGAAAATAATATGCAGGTGGCAGGGTCGTTTGTTAGTTTCAAAACAGTGGCTTAGTAGTAGGGTGATTTGATAAACTGGTTTCAACCGTTTAGTTGATGGTATCATCAGAAAGCTGCCAGGCAACATCGCTGCTTGCGACCGGCGGAAAGTAGTCACGTCATAGGAGGAACCCCAACTCCAAAAGACGAAGCAACGACCGCGCCACGCGCCGAGGTCACATCGATGACGCAACGCCATTCGGATCGGCCGACCCAGTAAACCGTTATAGCAGTTATAGCTCCTTCTCTTTCCTCTCCCTTCCAGCGGCCCTTTCGTGACTGGGGTGAGGCCGCGTATTATACCGAGAAGGAAAAGCAAAAATCGAGGAAAGGTCTAGAAGTAGTCAGCCAGTGTAGGGCCAGCCAGCTTGAAAGATATCTGCGCGCTCTCTGGAGGGAGCACGGCACTGATACAATACATAATAAAAAAGTCGTTCAAACTAGAAAACCCACAAATTTAATGTTTTGGAAGATTAGACTAAAGCAAAATAAAAAGCATCTTTCATTGATAGTTGGTTTATTGTTCAGAATGGCCATAAAGGCCTATTGGGAAATGAGGGTTTTATGAAGCTTTTAAGAAAAGAAAGAAACATTCCCTGTACTAATGCTAGAGGCAGTCTATAAGTACCTTAGAGTGAAAACTTTCAAATAAAGCCTTTAAATTTCTTTATTCTTTTATCACCGACAAGTTCCTCTATCGACTCCGAAAAATGCGGAACAAAACATGGCAACAATCTGAAGTGCAGCTTCCCAACTGGTTTGATTCAAATGACCTCGGTCATCTTACGCACGAATAAAAAAAAAAGGGGGCAACAGGGACTGGCACCGTGCGCTCTAATCGCGAATCGCCGGAACAGCCGCAACGCTTCGCCGTCGTCTGCTGCTGGTGCTGTTTAAAGTTCCTGCTTTACTGCTGTTTACCCGTCGACGCATCGTCTGCAAACGCCCGGGCCGTGGTGCATGTTTGAGAACCGCGTCGGCAACGGCACTGAAGGGGTCAAAAGTTCCTGACGTCCGTAATGCCTTTCGTCGTCTGCTCTAGGCGGTCGAATTGGGACGTGCCTCGCATAAATTATCGTCCTTTTTTTTTTTTTTTTTTATCCCGCCCAACTCTTGGCTTGATGGGCCATCACTTGGCCGCGGTTAGCTCCCTTGGCTTTTTATGTCCATCACATTGGATTGGTAGCGCCAGAAATGAGAACAAAGAAAGCTCATTGAGTCGCGAAAAGGCCAGTGTACTGGGCACAGATTGTTTTTGTGTTTTGTTTGTTTGAATGAACAATTTTTAGCCATCAGGAAAGGCATGAATTGGGCTCCTGTTTGGCATTTGACTGTTTGCTCGGTTTAGCGCCAGCGGATCTTATTTTAAAACTCTTTCGCACATCGTTTGTACGACTGGCCAGTCGAAAGTTGGGAAAGTTGGCGGTTGGGGAAGGAGGGTTAAAGAAGGAGGATTATAGAACAAAGGATATCGTAGGCTCATTTCAGCAATACCGCAATAAAAGTGACATTGATATGAAAATGGGATCAAATAAAAAATCTTTTAGAAGCGTTGCCGCTTTTTCTGCGGAATCCGTTTGCAGACTGAGCTGTACATTTCTGGCAAAGGCTTGCTCACCGCGTTTAGAAGTTCGCATTCAACACCCCTGCGCTGTATTAACGCGATATAGATCGATCGTTAAAGGCTCCTTACTCCAGGAAATCCAGCGTTGGCATGGTGAGCGAAAAATCACGAGCATATGTCTCTGTAGGCGGCAGTTAGCAGCTGGCATGACAGGCACTGATTGGTCATCAGCTTTTGTGACGTCACGAGACCACGTGAAAGAGCTGCCAGAGTTGGCAGCTTTTTTTAGATAGGAGAGTAAAATGGGAATCCAACGTTCCGTGATGGATCCGGAGTTATAAACACGCTGCCCCACCGACTCAAGCTATGAGGGACGCCGTATAGTGGAGGGCTCCGGAAGTTTCGGCCACCTGGTGTTCTTTATCGTGCACTGATATCACGTAGTACACTAGCGCCTGGTGTTTCGCCCCTATCGAAACGCGCCCAGTGCGGCTGAGATCGAACTCTGATGCCCCTGCCGAGGCCACGCAGGCACATTCTTACGGCTCTTTTAAGCGGGGCTCTGTATCTATGTCGGGGGATCTTCCACATGATATGGTGACTGTACGCTATAGTGCATCTTTGAGATAATGCAGACACAAGATTAGATATCAGTGATTAAGCGAGTTGTAAAGTGCATGTAGATGAAAAAGGATACGCAAGGGACGCCAGCCATTATTTATGTCGCCCTGAAAGGCGGAGCTTGAGTGTCCGATCAATTTTCGCCTGAAAGACTCGTGCATTCATCCGGGCCGACGTAACCAGAGCAACTTGATCAGATTAGCGGATCCCACAGCGAGGACGACGACGCTTTTCTTCCGCTTCGTCCTCTTTGTGTGGACCAGATTGATTATTTTTTTTTTTTTGCGCTGCGCATTTTCGGATCTTGACCCGTTGGGCTGCGGACCCCCTCCTCCTTCATTCGACACTAAGAGATGATTCCTCAACTGTTTGATGGATGAACTGACCCTTGTGGAGGGTGTAATAAAACGTCCGCAGCCGACAGCTGTTGTTCACTTGTTTCTGCAATTCCCTTTTCAAGCGCTTATGGATGCTCTGTGGGTGCTCCATATTTTAATCCGACCCTTGTAACATCTATTATCCATCCATGTACTAAATTATGTAAATAATCGGCACGAAGGAACAAGGTAAACAGGTCAAATTGTTCCTGACCCTGTCGAGCTGCTCCAATGCAGTATGGTGGTCATTTCTAAATGTCAGGCCGTGTGAGGAGTTGGTCTTGATTAAGAAAGCATTCAAGACCAAACTACAATCCGTGATTTGTAATCCATCGTGAAAGAGTGCACAACGCTGCTCATCCTAAGCCGCATCATTGCGTGATATCGGGGCGCCCAACGCATCGAAAACGGTCAGTTGGAAACAAGCTCGAATTGGGGCCATGATTGCCTCGCTTTGGCAGTAAATTAAGTGCAGCGTACGAGAGGATATTATTATTATTATTATTATTATTATTATTATTATTATTATTATTATTATTATTATTATTATTATTATTATTATTATTATTATTATTATTATTATTATTATTATTATTATTATTATTATTATTATTATTATTGGTTCATAGGAAAGGAAAGGCGCATTATCTGTCACACTTGCTCTTTGGACACCCGAACCGCGCCGCAAGGGAAGGGAGGAAGGTGGGTTGAAAGTTCGGAATCTCGTACGCAATGAAATTGAAGGCCTGAATTGGGGCCGAATAAGTAATTTTGCCGGAACGAGCCACTTGCTCATCCTACCGACTTTGGCACTGCTTTCGGCACTTACTTCGACGCTGAATACCGCCACTTCGGCCCAAAGGTGTTCCACAATGATTTTTTACAAAGTATCGCACACACAGCACGTAATGACTCAACTCGGGAACATTTGGTCTGTTGGCTCTGCTATAGAACTAAGACAATGGAGTCGTCGCCTCTGTCCAACCAGGGCAAAACGACTTTTTGTTAACTACAGGGGATGCGCGTGTGAAATAACACGCTCTGAACTAAAAGGGGCAGTGCGACGGCCATTAAGACATACAGGCGCCCAGTGCGCAACATTTGAAGTCAACCAGTGGGGGACCCATCAACAGGCTGAAATACAAACATCAACTACAGCCCTCAAGAAAGCATTTGGCGATAAACGTAAAATAGTTTCAAAAAGTAGAACTACAAAAAATGCCACCACACGTAAGCTTTCTTTCAGCATAGTTACGAGCCAGTTTTCGTGTTTTTTTTTTTTTTTTTTTTTTTTTAGCCATAGCGCTGCTGTACGACGACGATGACCTTTTGGTAGAGCATCCGCCTCGCATTAGAAAGGTGTCAGGTTCGACCGCTGGTCTCACCACTTACCCACCGGTTTTCTAAACGGTGCCAGATTTTCCCCGGCCTGGTGCTCGGCTCTTCTGGGGCGACATGCTTGCTGAAAAGGGGAGACCATCGGCCCTGTAATGCGAGTTGCCTCTTACGCTGGGCATCGCAGCAACTGCAACTCAAAGCCAGCGGACGTTTCGCTTTTGCTGAACTGCAGAAGCATTTCCTGCGCTGTGTTTCGGTTTGTGCGCCAGGATTCTTCATACTGCTTCACTATTTTTAAACACATCATCTTTTGCATGGCTAAGAAATCACCAGTGACCCTGGCCACCGTGGCTCGCTAAATAAAATATTTATTTATTACATTGAAGGTTCCTAGCCAAGACATTATATGAGGGTAAATTATTGGTTATATCCTAGCTAATTCCCATACGAGTATAAGTGTCCCGCCTTATTTTATTCCGTATTTAGAGCAATACCACTAGCTAGGTTCATGGTTTTAAATATTTAAAACATACTTTCTCCACGGCTGACAATTTGTTTCCGAAAAAAAAATGTTGATAAAGTGTCTGTTTGAAGCAAGTTGCCAGAATATGGCTACTGGTCCGCGGTTACGGTGCAGTGGTTAGGGCACTCGACTGCTGTGTCTAGGAAGGCAGGATCGAATCCCGGCCGCGGTGGCTGCTTTTTGATGGAGGCTAACAGCAAGGCGCACGTGTGTTGTGCGATGTCAGTCACGTTAAGAACTCCAGGTGGTGTCGAAATTTCCGGAAAATTTACTACGGCGTCTCTCATAACCTGAGTTGACCTCATAAACTAAAATAAACTTTTGGGAACTTTTTTAATGTGTCCGTTGAAACATCCGTCTTATATTGTATTTTCTCAAATACGGCTATAATGACGTCAGCACAGGAGTAGGCTCAAACAAGTTAATGACAAAATAGCAGCAATGGCATCAGCGGAGCCTGTATTTAGGGGAGTATAACGACAAAAGAATGGACGAAAGTCTTCTTTGTGTTATACCTCGAGATGACGAAACAGAACTACTTGTTTGTGACTAGGCACCGCACAAAAATTCGATTTTTTTTAGTTGTCAATTTTATTGATGGTGTGCTAACACAAGTATGTCCACAATAGTCTATCGCCGTGCCTCCTTACTCTCGCGCACCAGCTTATCTCGACCTTTTCCAATCACTGCGATTTGCTTAATTTCCACTAAGAATTTGTCGTTCCAACCAATGAGAGAGCCTGTGGACACGTCTATTCACTCAAAGGAGCCCCACTAGCAATCTTGTCCTGCATCCTCGGAGCCACAAATGCGAAGTGGAAGAAAATCACAATGGATGGAAAGAGCAGAGACAAACTGGTGCGCGAGATTAAGAACTGACGATCGAACATAGTGGATAGAGATGTTTTGGGCCACTATCATGCAATTGGACAACTGAACAGTTAGAATTTTTGCATGTCTCTTAGTCAGTACCCAGGACGCACAAACATTGGCCCAGTAATGGTACTACGTAGGTAACCACCGGTACTACATTGGCCCGGACGATGCCAACACCATACCAACACTGGGTCCAAGATTTCTGCGGCCTAGGAAAGAAGACGAAGTTCTATTCCGTCACCTCGAGGTATAACATAAAGAAATTTTTCGCCCCTATTTTATGCTCTCCCTGGAATACATATAGGCGTTGTCTTTAGTCTTTATGTTTGTTTGAGTCCTGCATACCAACCGGCCCACGTACGGCCAGTTTCGCGGTCTCAAGTAAAGTTTCGATGGAAAGTCGCTTGCCCGTTTCTGCAGCCTCTCAAATGCCTCTGATTTTTTTTTTTACGCTGCTGATATTTGGACGCCACCGGTGCAAAATGGCCCCTGGGGCTAAGTCATTAAGACAGTATCAGATCGAGCCTTCTTGCCATAAATCACTATTCAAAAACGACCATGAAAAAATCTTGGTTACCACTAAAATCCTCCGCTGGCTCAAATCGAGTGTTGCTGTTCCTTCCAGCTTCCACTGCTGCTCAGTGTATTCAATCCGAGCTGTTCTACCACTACTCCTTGCCGCTGAGCAATAGCGGCTTTTCTCAACGTTGTGTTTGGGCGGAAATGTGCACAATTGACTTCATCACTGCACCCATGGGACGCAAAGAAGTCAAGGAGGCGAAGATAGCCACAGCTTCGTCGTTGACGTGGTCCCCTTACAAACAGCTTCAATCCCATTTAAGAGATTTGGAACGCATGGTGCTGCGTTACGGGCCATACAGCATAGCCCCCTGGACTTTATACTTATGACCAGGCTGTACATGGGCGTCGGCCTGAAAAGAAGACTGTGGCACATTAATGTAGAACTCCATTGAACGCCACACTGCGGCCAACGCAAATTCTGCGTCAAGCCTGCCGAGAAAGACAGCAACGAAGAGCGGCGCGGCACCTGCCACGTGCGCATGCAGGCGTCCCAACGGCTCTTCCGTCCTCGGATCTCGTCCAAACGCTCGGCGAAGCTGGCCAAGCCCGCCGGACGGTAGCAGCCCTCGGCAGCCTCTAGTGTCCTCACACCGGGTAAGACCTTCTTCGCCGGCGTCCCTCACCGCCGCCACCCTGGCAGACATGGCCAACTCGTTCAAACGCTTCCTGACCATCTTCGGCTACAAGCTGGACCGCAAGTGGGGCAACTTCAAGGCGCGCGTCAAGGAAAAGACCGAAAAGACCGGCGCCCCCTCGTGGAACAGTGTGCGCAGTCCCATCGACAACCTGCGCCGCAAGAAGAAGAACGGTTTCGGCAAGCTGGACGACCGAAACGTGCCCCAGGAGCTGCCGGCATTCGGGGCCTACTGCCACTACTGATGCTCCCCCGCCCGCCCTCCGTTACCCGCACCTCTTCATCGACACGGACCGTTTTTCGTGCACGTATCTTGCTCAGAACTTTGTGCCGCCCATCAATTTCTGTGCTTTCATCGGTAAAATCGCCAATGCAGGAAGCTTTCCTCCCATAACTTCAAAGACAGTGCACGTCCCGAGCCTCCAAGTACCGCGCAACACAAAAGCCGCTAATATCTCACCATGTCTGTCCCACCGCCGTTCCTTCCTTTCTGGCCGACCTTTTTCGTGGAGCCTGCATCTTTCCTTTCAACACTCGCTTGTGACTCGAGGTAACGGCTTCATCTACCGGCTGCCTGCTTCGAAAGTGCCTTTCAGCGTCATCCATTTGCAGACTTCAAGCCCTCTCTGAGCCTACATACAGTCTAACATATCCTGCTGGAAAATGCACGTCATCTTGCTCGTTGTCATTACCATCATGACTACTCTGAAAACTTTATTGACTTCCAGTGGCTTCGAGCAGCCTTGTCATAAAATTCTTGCATGAATGCGGGCGTGGAGATGTGCCATCTAATTATCCGGATTAAACCTCTTGGAGAAAGTTCTCGACATGCATGCAGCCTGTAATTTCTTTGACGCCGGAACAAGAAATATGATCAGAAGCGTCTGTGTGCCGTCGCTTTTCTTAAAAAACCTTTTCGGACATGTAGCTGTATTTGTGTCAATCCCATTCGGAATTGCATTTTCTTGCATGCTGGAAAGTTTATTTGCAATTAAAAAGGTATATAACAGTGTATTATTGATATTGGTAATCAAAAACACGAACGTCAAACATTTCTAAAATGTAAACCGACATTAGATAGTTTTAGCTTACCGTGTTGCCACCGCGCGTTCGACTGCGCATGCCCAGATCCCCTCGACGCTGATAGATGGCGCCACATACTGGATGTCGGCACATAGACCTGCCGCGTCGAGACCAATCAGCTTGTGCGCCGCGCCCACGCGTGGTATAAGGGCCACGGTGGCGGATCGCGGATCACGGTAAGCTAAATCTCTCTACTATCCACGAAATAACGCAGGACCGCAGGTACCGAGCACACTAATCGCTGCAGACAAGCTCGATACACGAAGTTCGTACAAAGCCAGAAATTTATCAGCTTTATTGAATTATTACTCAATCTCAATGTGATTTGCACTGTACCTAATGAGGAGGAAACAAAGAAAAATGATGCCCTTGCACTGACAAAGTATATAACCAAAAGCTATTTCTAGGCCTCATAACGCAATAAGATAAGAACGTAACATATCCTTGAGTACTTGCTTCTAATTTTCGTTCAACTCCTTTAAATATCCAACGCAAGCGCGCAGTCTTATTTCTGTAATATATTGGCTTAAATTTGATCTTTTCCTAGTCCAGCAATGAATATGTACATAAAAATCTATCTGCATTCTTCAATACACTTTCCAACCTACTAACAGACCTAATCAATCCCATACTAAATTGCCATATTCGAGATTGTCATATGAGAGATTTGTACGCTATTGTTTTCAAACTACATGACATCTGATGCAAACGACCTCTCCTGCTTGGGCATTAATTATGCCTGCAGTATTTCTTAAATTAAAAAAAAAAGAAAAGATTAGTACCAAGTGTTGATCTAATTCCAGAGAGATGGCTACAAAATATATTATTGCGATAGCTTGCCCTCTAGCCTTGCAGCACAAAATGGCTTGAAATGAGGCCTGTGTGCAATATTATGTACTGTTTCCACTCCTGCCAGGATTCACGCTAACAGTTCAAAATACAAAGCTATGCAGATAAAAAGTTTGTTTTTAAGACATTTTCATTTACAAAAAAAAACAATTGTGATACGCATGCCTATTCTTTTCTACTTAGAACTCACGGGTAATCAAATAGCTGTCCCATACACACTTCCGCAAAGCACGTACCGCCGCAATGAATTCCGCATTTAATCAAAAACAACGTGACTATTTTCATAGAAGGCCGGCCTGCTTAGCCATACTGTGAAACTCTGAGGAATCATCCGCCAATAGATCATCGGGAGGCCCCATCTCGATGATTTCGCCGTCCGCCATGACCACTATCCTGTCAGAGTCCAAGATTGTGTTAAGCCTGTGCGCGATGGTTATCACCGTGCTGTCCTTGAAGATGGTCCGTATGGTCCTCTGGATGAGCGCGTCTGTCTCCACGTCCACGGCTGCTGTGGCCTCGTCCAGGATCAGGATCCTGGAGTGTTTTAGCACGGCCCGGCCAAGGCAGACAAGCTGCCGCTGTCCAACGCTTATGTTTGCGCCGCCCTCGGTGATGACCGTTTCCAGGCCCTCCGGAAACCGCTCCCTCAGGTTGGTGATGTCCAGGACCTCCCAGAGTTTACTGTCCTCATGCTCGTCTTCAGGATCGAGGTTTATGCGCAGTGTGCCACTGAACAAGACCGCTTCCTGCGGGATGATGGTGATCTTGGACCGCAAGTCGTAGAGCCCAATCTTGGCAATGTCGATTCCGTCGATGATGATGCACCCTTTGGCGGCTTCGATCATGCGAAACAGCGCCAAGGTGAGCGTCGACTTGCCGGCGCCTGTCCTTCCCACGATGGCCACTTTCTCAGCCGCGTCAAACTCGACGTTCAAGTCTCGCAGACACAGCCTCAGTCCCTCGCGGTAGCGAGCACTGTAGTTGACGAATGCGATGACGCCCTTCTGTGGCCAGTCCTCCGGAGGTGCTGGCTCAACGAATTTCGCAGCCTCGCCCTCGACCTTGGAATACTCTTCGACCCGCTCTGAGGACACGATGGCCGCCTCGGACTCGGCCGCGAAGTGGACCAAGTTATTGAAGGCAAACGTGGACGTGATTATGTAGGACATGAGCAAGCCAGCTGTTCCTGGACTGATGGTTTCTCGCCAGTTTATGATGAGTATAGCGGTGGTGAGCACAAGAGAGCAGCCGATGAGGTCGAGCCGGCTGATCATCCACAGCTTGGAAATGAGCAGGGAGAAGGAGCAGTTCTGTGTCGTGTCCACTTCGCTCAGGAAGCGCTCGATGAAGACCTGCTCGGCGCCGTAGCTCCGGATGCTGCTGAGGCCATCCAGCGACTCCCCGAAGGTATTTACGACAGGGGACCTAAAGTCATTGCGGTGGGCGGCAAAAAGAACGAAATTCATGAGCCACTGCCCCTGGGGCAAAACACGACACATATACGGTTTTGCGGCAACCTTTGGATTTCATGAGAATTCTCCGTGGAATACACATGCGCCGCTTTTGGTACAAAAGAAATTCTGTTCCGAATCAATGAAAAGCTAAAGTCGTTCTCATTAATTTCTAGAGGCGTTGGAAATGCCACAGGATCTCTTTGACACGGTCGAAAGACAGATTCTGTATTACGTAAATCACCCCACACAATGCAGAGTTACAATTAGCAAGAAAAGTTATTTATATGGTGATCCGTGGCTACGTGCTTGAATTATGAATAATCTTTCCACGCTGCCAGGCGGATGCCACACATGTGTGCGTCCTTCAGTACCTCTCATAGGGTGTGCAGGTTTTATGACGGTTAATCACTTCCAGTTTGTTACTATCAACAACAGTTCGTAACTAATGCAGTCACAAACTTTATTTGTATACATAGTAAGCAAACCGAGAGTCATTGGCGTTTAATGTTAAAGTTAGGATACACATTCTCATTTTAAAGAAGTTCCAAGAAAACTTACATGTGGCAACCGCCGCGGGGACATATGAGATTGTCTCTGGACATGCGAAATCGAAACTGTAATGCGAAGCTGTATAAAGTTTAAAACTAACCGTAAACCCATGTGTTCAATGAAGTCCGGATACAAGCATGCGGCGCATGAGCAACACCTTACGGTATTCATTCGAATGTTACAAAGTGTGCCCAAGATACTTGTGCTAAGAAAGCCGCGGTTTAATTCTGGTTGCTTTATTATAGCGCGGCTGCTGAGGATGGTTTGCCTGATATTAATGCAATAGTCACGAATTCAGGGTACAGCAGAGGACGTATTTCATTTTTAACAGCGACCAAACCGTTCAACACAGAGCATTTTGCAACTGACAAACACCAGCGTGAAATTCGTACAAACGCACCCTCACGCCAGCATGCGCGAATGTGAACAAAATCCTTTGTGTAATTATGTTATTCGGACCCTCGGAGTTTCAACGGTGCGCCACACTCAAACACATTATACATTGCTATTGGAAACTATACCCGTGTAGCGTTTAAATCACCGTATAACAGCATCTGGAGAAGGAAATTTGCCGATTGTTTTGGTTTCTTTTCTTAACGTCCCAAAGGGACTCAGGCTATGAGAGACGCGGTAGTGAATGGCTCCGGAAATTTCGACTTCCTCGTGACCTTTAACATGCACTGATATCGCACTGTCTACGGGTTTTGCCTCCACCGAAAAGCGGCCGCCGCTTTCCGTACTGCAGCATAAGGTGCTAATGAGGCAACTCTGACAGTGACCTCAACTGCTCGAACACGTGGTGTGCCGGATTCGAGGCAACGCCGTTTTCTAAGAGAAGCCAGGGTAGCACAAGCATACCTGGTGACACCCTCCAGTCGCTTGAGCTGCCGCAACGTTCGGAGGTAAAACTTCTGCATGAAGACGTACAAACAAGCCATGGGCGCAGCCACGATCAGGAACTGAGGCAGGACGACCGATATGAGGACGCCCATGGCAATCAGCTGGAAAAAGAGCTCGAAGAAGACGTTCGCCATGAGCGGCAGCTGTACGTCCAGCTGGTCGATATCCTTGCCCACTCTGTTCAGAATGCGGCCCACGGGCGTCGTGTCGAAGAAAGACATTGGCGCGTCAAACATGCACGCCATCATGTTTTCATGCAACGTCCTCGACGCTTTGATTGTGCCGTAGCTGAGCATGGACGTACCGAGGAACGCGAAGATGCCCATGAAGGTTCCCAGTATCGCGTAGATCAGCAGCCGATGGTTCCTCCTGGCCTCTGTCTGCTCTTCCTTCGGAAGGTATGTATCCTTGCTCCAACTGCCAATCCAGAGGCCGCATCCTACGTCGAATACTCTGCAACCCATGTAGCCGGTGAAGGTCAAGAAAATGATTAGGATGCCTATGTGTCTCAGGTAGTTGATGTACACTTCCTTCTTGATCGCGCCAACTTGAACGCCTTCCTCACAGACTAGCGCGTTGGCCCTGGTGATGACAGACACCGTGTTGCTGGTATCCATGCTGTCAACAATGCTGGAGAGCAATTTGGCAGCCAACATCTCGCCACCGCTATCCCGCTTGTCCTCGCCTTCCCGTTTCCTCGAATACTCGCGGACAACGCGCGAAAATTCTCCTCCCCTAGACATCAGGTCACGGTAAAGACCGTAGTCCACGATCTTTCCGTCCTGCAAGAAGACGATCACATCAACGTGCGTCAGGAGAGAGAGATTATTAGTGATGAAAATGCGTGTCTTGTCCTGCAGTATTCCTCGAGGACCGATGACCTTATTAAATATCTTGGAGCAAACCTGCGCATCCACGGCACTTAGAGGATCGTCCAAAAGATAAATGTCCTTGTCCAAGTAGACGGCTCTGGCCAAGCTGACCCTCTGGCGCTGACCACCGCTCAAGTTGACGCCTTTCTGGCCAATTTCTGTTTTGTCGCCGTCCATGAGCATCTCAAAGTCACTCCTTAAACAGCACTTGTCTGTGACCCTCTTGTAGAAGTACTTCTCGTAATCGCTCATGAACGTGATGTTCTTACGGATCGTTCCGTGTAGGATCCAGGCCCGCTGCGGTACGTATGCGACTGAGCCGTCAATGTCGAGGCTGCCTTCAACGAGCCCCATCTCTCCCAGAATAGCGTTGAGAAGTGAGGACTTACCGCTGCCGACGAGTCCGAACACGCCGACAAGCTGGCCCTTCGGTACAGTCAGGTCGATGTTCTGCAAAAATGGCGGACCGTCCGAGTGCATCGACCAGGTGAAAGATGCGTTCGAGAAGCGAATCGCAATGCCGTCGCCAGGATTATTTCCTATGTCTCCGACGTCTTTTTCGTCGGCACCCAAGAACTCACTGATGCGGCCAAGGGCCACGGAAGACTGGACGAGGTTAGAGATGACGTCGGGGCAGGTTGCAAGATTCATGCGAAGCATGTTGCACAGCGTTATGCACACGAAACCTGTTTGTACGTCGAGAGTGGTGATGCCCTGCGTAAACATGTACACTGCGAAGATGGCCAATGACTGGATGAACGGCAGAGTAAACCAGAAGAACCGCATGGTGGCCGCCAAAATGGCGTAGAACTTGATAGTGAACACTTCCTGACTTCGAATGCCGAGAATGCGATTCATGAAAGGCACTTCCCATGTGTAGAACTTGAGGATGCGGATGTTGCTCAGCGCCTCGTTAGTGAACATGAGCCGCTCGTCCTTGAGAGCCATTAGCTTTTGCTGCAGCCTGTCCCCTGCACGGGTGAGTAGAGCAGTTACGGGAAGGATCACTATAGTAACTACGATGACGGTCAGCGACGAAGGCCCTATGAAAAGCCATAACCACACTACAGTCTGCAGCGTCATGAAAATGGCACTCATGCCCGCTGTCACGAACAGAGACGCTTGGTACACTTTGTCGGCGTCCACGGTGATCAGATTAACAATCTCGCCCACGGTGTACTTGGTCAAACAGGCGCTTGCTACTCGCAGCGTTTTAGTATAGACCGCATGGACTAATATACCCTTGAGCTGTAGTCCCATGACAACATAATGAAAATCGCAGTGTCGAAGGAGGGTCATTCCGGTCTTTCCAGCCAGAAAGATGCAAATACCATAAAAGTATCCTTTCCAACTTTCCTCCTCTTTGTTAAGCACATACCTAATGATGAGCGTCAGGAGCACTGGTGGCATAGTCCTGAAAAAGGCAAAAATTATCTGAATGAAAAGCGCCGACAGCACCATGCCCCAGACAGTCTTAAAGAGGGACCATGTGAGATGGCTGCCATCGAGGTTGTTGTCGTTCACCCTCAACCACTTGCTGTAATTCCTCTTCGTCTCGATTTCTTCGGAGACTGGAAAGAGGTCGTCCACCTTGAGTGTCTTCCGGTATCCGGATAAGATGAGCGACGTGAACCATTCGAAACTGATGGTCGATATGGGTGATGCCACGTCCATCGGGCATATCTTGGCCGTGTCGCTAGGGTGACGCTCTGTGAACGAGTAGAAGACTACTAGGCACCACAAAACCGGGTAGGAGATCATGGTTAGCGTGTAGTGGAATGCGGAAGGCAGAGCCTCGCTTCGTTCGCTGAACGTGTTTCGTAGTATCCGGTAGTAATTAGGACTGCTGCAACATGCGTTGAGCGTCCAGTAGAGGAACAGCACGTTGGATGTTCTGCGGCCGCGCCTTTGTTCCAGGACTTGGTACATGATGGCAATCACACAGCCAGCAAGCTTCATGACGCACGCCACATACTCGCTTTCTGACACGTCGGGACCGATGTAGTCGTAGAGGCAGAGGGCCCGGAGCAGGCTCAGGTACAGCGTGAATGCGTACTTGGCGTAAGATAGTAGCGTCATCGGGTAAGTCTGCACTCGCGGTCCCATCGAGGAGGCTATCTTGAACGGAAGGAACAGCACCAGAACTGAGAATGGAATCCATGTGAGCACCGTGTTTTCGAAGCATGGCGTCAACCGAGGGTAGTTGGTGTGCCATGTGACATTCGACTGCCACAGTGGGGTGCGGCAGAAGCCGCCAAATGACATGCTGAGCAGGCCACGAGGAGCTTTGCTAGACAGCGGCACACAAACCACACAAACTAGCGCTGAAGCGGTGGGTGCAAGCTTAGAGAGGTCAGCCTCGTCCTCTCTTAGGCACAGCGTCAGGAATCATCTCGATGGCACATATCTAACAATGTCCTGTTCACTGCCAAGAGTCGCCCCTCATTTTCCACATCACAGTCCACATGCTTCTGTGGGGGATCTTGCGGCGTGCTACTTGGGGTCGTTGTAGGCCGACAAGAGGCAGAACTGGATCTTCTGGCAGCGCCAGTGTCTGCGTTGTCGGCTGAGCTGGAGTGCAGTGACGTTGCGCTGCCTATCTATGCTGTCACTTCCTGTGGACACCTTTCGGCGGTCCACGCAGGACCGGGCCCAATAAGGCGGGCCTCAGCGGACCTCTGTTTTGGTGCTTCTTCCTCCTCAGCTACTCACGGAGGCGAAACGCAAGCCATGAACACGGCCAATGGTGGTCTTTTGTACTGGCCGTTCTTTTATAAGCATGAGATTGTTAGCATCATGTCGAAAAAAATGGCAGAGGTTTAACGTAACTAAATTTCGTATAACTTGCGAGAGCGCTGGTTATTCTGTTAGATGGTAGATATGTAAATGACATCGTCGCTGCCAGAGGAGCGCTCGTGAGGAATACCGGGATGTATGTTGCACGAGTTGCCATTGCCAGGTTGGTTGGTTTGGTTGGTTTGTGGGGTTTAACGTCCCAAAGCGACTAAGCCAATGAGAGACGCCGTAGTGGAGGACTCCGGAAATTTCGACCACCTGGGGTTCTTTAACGTGCACTGAAATCGGCCAGCACACGGCCACCACTCCGTTTCTCCTCCATCTAAACGCAGCCGCCGAGACCGGGATTCGATCCCGCGTCTCTGGGCACAGTAGTCGAGCGCCTTAACCGCTGCGCCGCCCCGGCGGGGCACGAGTTGCCAGGAGCGATACACATACATAAATATTTATCCAGGAGCGATATATATATATTTATGCAGCCCCGCTTTTAAAAAAACGCCATATGAGCGCACCTGCATAGGCTATAGGGGCAGCGTGTCTATTTAAAATTCAAGGGTCCTGGAAGGCTGGAGTCTGTTCTCACCCTCTCATATCGCAGAAGTGAAAGCCGATTTGGCTGCCCCTGCCAATTCGACGATTGACACAGGGAATATTGATGTGGTTAGGCCTCATGAAGTAGTTGGTTGGTTTGTTTCTAGGGTTTAACGTCACAAAGCGACTGAAACTATGACATACGCCTTAATGCAGGGCTTCGGAAATTTCAAGCACCTAGGGTTATTTAACGTGCAGAGTTCTTTCGCATAAAAACTTATGGCGCACACTTAAGCTCCGACTTTATGAGTGCGACGCAACAGTGCAGGATACCAGCTCACATGTAAAGCCCTGTTTCAACCAAGCCATATGGGCGTGACTGTGTAGCCTTGGCGTAGCGAGTATGCAAGGGTTCTGGCAGGCTCTGATATTCCATATGAAAGGAGAGGCCTGAGTTGGCAGCTCCTGCCAAACTAACGTAAGGCAACTCTACGGCCAACCAATGCGCCGCCATGTCAGCTGCCAGGTACCGCCTGCCAGCGCCATGCTCCTGATGACATCGGATTTTCAGTGAACGGGGCCTTTAACACTATCATGCTAAAATATGTTCGGGGGCATCGGGATCGGCAGTTTGAAGCCTCGCGGTCTCGAAAGATCATGAACACGCATCTGGCAGGTGGCAGCTGTCAGGTGACATGGCCAGGCACTGTCTGGTCGGAGGTGTACTGTAGCGCCTGCGCTCGTTTCTCTTTCACTCATGAAGATCGCTAACGTGTCATTGGTCAGAGTGGCTTGTTGGGCGTGTAAGTTGAAGATTATTTTAAAACAGCGCTAGAACACAGGCCGGTCCCTATCTGTCCGTGTTTTCGCGCTCTTTTAAAATAGTGTCATTTGTCGGCTTGTTCTGCGACGTCACGAGGCCAGTGATCACAATGCCTGTATAGCAACGGTGAAGCTGCAAGGAACTGCTGAGGGGCAGCTCCATTATGTATGCAAGGATGGAACTGGAATCTAACACACCGGCATCCTTGCATACCCTGTTTGAAGGCTCAACAGCTCGAAAAATCACCAACACTCATCTGGCAGGTGGCAGCGGAATGTACATTGTATGGTGTTCTCATTATGTTCCTATACACTGCGGCAGCGAAAAATTAAACTGGCTAGAATGCGTGGAACCTACGAATTATTCCACCTTTCTCAACGCCCCCCACCAAACTGCGTAGTAATATTTATTCGTGCATAAAAGATAGATGCAGACAGTGCACAAGGACAATCCTTGCCCTGTCGTTTCCTACCGCCGTCTCCCATTTTTTAGCAATGATGAATTTATGAAGTCAGTAATACCTGGCCCAACTAAAGGCTTCGAAAGTCAACGTACCAGAGGCGCATCCTTGCTCCCTCGGTGACGGGCTAATGGCCCATTCGATCGTTGTATCCCGGGTGACCACCAACTGCCGACCTCTTACTGTAATAACCCACGCTCGAAACCGAGCTATGAGACTAAAGCTGCCAAAGAAATTGGTGGAACTATAAGTTTAGTGGCTTAGTGAATCAATCAGCGTGAGCTGATCGATCTTCACACGTTGCCCCGCTGCCTTGATTGGCAGTGTTACGCGAGCGGAATGCGTTCAGAGCTGGCTGTCCAGTTCAAAGAATACTTTCCAGGAACACGTTACACTGAGGACTGAAACTATGGCCCTGGAACCTGCCACGCTGAGTGACGGCGAGTGCGAGGGGGACGCCGCGGCTAATGCTCCTTGATAATTAGCTGCGGCCACAGCCGCGTAAGCGAAATCTGTTGACTCTAGATAAAGTTGTCTTCTCGGTATTTGACTACCTTGTTTCAAACTTAGGCAATGCAAATATAAATAAGTATGAAAGGAGTGTTGTGGCGGAGTACTCGTGAGCGCAGGCGCTTCCCTCTCACATGCAGGGTGCATCGATGCGCGCGCTCGTTACTACAGGGCCATGTAATGGACCTTTTCCCAGTAACATCCTGCGCATGCGCGAAGCCTCATCAGCCGCCATTTTTGCCTGGAAGCCAAACGAAAAAGGGGGAGGAGATTGTTGCACGTGCTTTTCCACGAAACGATCGACGTCCCTCGCATCATCGACTCGACTAGCATTTGCACAATAATTGCATGTAGTGTTAGCATCTTCTAGGCCCTTGGAAATGAGTGCATTGTATATTGTCCCCGCCCCTCGCCACAAGCAAGAAGACACGGTCGGGTTCGCTAGCGTTCTGTCATAGAGTAAGGGAAAGATGTGTCACGGTGTATCCACAGATGACACGCGCGTCTCTGCACAGGCTAGGTGAGACCAGCCCGGTGTTCAACTAGTACTCGGACAATAAGCCCATCCCATCGCAGTTAACGAATCTCTGCAGAAAATTTGCGATGGTTCCTACCAGTCGCGTCAAACGTACATCGTCTGGCAGCCGCATGGGTACGCACTGGAAAAAGGTACCTTTAGTGCTAAAGCACAAATCCAGCCGTTTATTTCTTTCCGGGATTCTACCTCGTAATCCTAGGTTACCAGGATCTTCCATCCAGTGGACGTTATGGCAAGCCTCCTTAACTATGATTATAGGTGCCTCGCACAGTTCCGTGATTTTATTGTAGATCCCCGCCCCCATTTTAAGAAGTCTTTCCGCAGGGGTGCAGTGGTTGCCCCAGTACTCATTTATATGACTGCCTGATGACCCCTTCTACTTTGTCCTTTTCTGCCATCCCTATAGCTTATAGGGGATTAACTATTTTGCTTATCACAAAAGCTTGAAGCATTAGGAACAAATCTTTCTCTTTGACCCCCCCGTCCTTTGCTGGGCATTCGTTTTATCAACCTGGTTGTCGTGTTAACTTTGACTTAAGTCTATTGATTGTTTCTGTGTTCTTTCTATTGTCTTGGATTATTAGTCGCACGACCCTGATTTTGCACACCCATTTAATTCTACCAAAATGTCTCCTGTGTTGATATTGTCTTCTATTGTCCCCCGGATTACCAGAAGTTGGGATTTGCTTGGTGAGGATTTTAATCCTGCCCATTCTGCGTATTTTTTCGACAATGTCGATCGCCTGTTGGAGATTTTCTTCTATGTCCCCATTGTTGCTTCTGTGTGTTCATATTGTGGCGTCGTCAGCACATAGCGTATGTTTAACCCCTTTAGCAGTCTTCAATAATTTGTGTGCTATACTTTTGCGTTGTGAATAGTGCGTAGCGATTTTGTAAGCATAGAGCACGGTGTTAGAAGCCCAAAACCGCATTAAATAATTTATTATCGTATTATTGCGAAAGCAATACTACCCTAGGTTTCGAGCCTTCAGGCCTTCAGCGTAGCGCGGCCGGTAGCCAGGTCTTCTTACCCACGTGACGCTGTGACGTCACACCCCACGTGACACTAGGGTGAGAGTTGGGCTACCAACTCAAGCGGTCGGCAGGAGCTGCCAACTTGGGTCGTCCGCAACTAATGCTTTCGCTCAATATTTGGTTCAGCAGCGTTGAACCCTTGTAATTTTTTTTACTAGTATGCAGCAGTTTCGGTTCGTAGTTGCCAGGTTTTTTACTTGACGTCAAGAAACAGAAGACATAACATTGAAATGTCACGTGGGCCAAAAACTCGTGACGTCAAGGAGCAGACACGTCGTCTGCTCTGTTTGCAGTGTGACTCCGCCATATGCTATCATGGCGTAGTCAAACTGCGGAAAGAGTTGGTTAAATGTATCTAGTTTACTATAGTCAACTGCATCTGTAAACGTATTTTCGTCGTTTTAGCGATCCTGTCACACCGCGTCAACACAAAATATTCGGAAACATGCCGTTGTCGCCTGCGAACAGCTGTCGCCTATACTCACTCTTCGATAACTTGTTGCTCGCACAGTGCCGATGTCGGCCGCTTGCTTCGCTGTAATATTGCCCAAATTCCTATACTATGCGAGCGGCTGGGAAAAATTAAAAAGCGGGACAGACTTTGACCATGAAAGAGCGCGCGTAAATGCTCGCGAGTACATAGTTTGAATCGCACTGATCGAGGTACTCATTTCGTGCGCCGTATTGAGCGCCGCTTCATGTGTGCGAATCTGGTGATCGTTTAGAGAAAATTCACAAATTTTAGCGAATGAAAACAGTTGTCGAGTATAGTTTTAGCAACAGTGAACTGAAATCGACAATTGCTTACATCGCAGGACGTGCGTAAAATCACCACGAAGCGCCGGTGTGACCCCGATGCGCCGAGCAATGCTGCAAGCGGCCCAGAACAGTCGTGGCGCTACTTGTAGAGAGAAAATTAGGCCGATTGATAGTCGCCATACACACGTTTTATCGAGCTTATTTTATTATGAGATGGGCTTCCTATAGCAAAACGGAGACGGAAGACGAAGCTTTATTACAGCGTTGAGTCTATGACCCGTTCCGAGTGCCGTCCGGCGAAACCGACATAGGCCTAGAAACGATAAGGCAGGCAGAGAGCAGCGCAGTTCATCGCCCGGCGCGCCCGCGGGAGGCGCCGTTGTCGAAGGCTCCACGCTTGTTCAGGCATGCTACTGTTGTATAGCAGGCAGCCAAGGAGTGCTACACTGATCACTGCTGCACCACCGGCCAGTCCGGTCCGGTCTCGCCTCGGCGACCGACCAATGCCGAGCCGTCGGCTGCAGCCTTCGAAAACTTTAGTGAATTAATATTGCCATTACACATAATTTTGGCTACAGTGAGCTGTGTGCTGGTTGGTTGGTTTGTGGAGTTTAACGTCCCAAAGCGACTCAGGCTATGAGAGACGCCGTAGTGGCGGACTTCGGAAATTTCGACCACCTGGGGTTCTTTAACGTGCACTGACATCGCACAGCACACGGGCGCCTTGCTTTTCGCCTCCATCGAAAAGCTGCCGCAGAGGCCGGGATTCGATCCCGCGTCCTTGGGATCGAATCCCGGCCTCGGCGGCAGCTTTTCGATGGAGGCGAAAAGCAAGGCGCCCGTGTGCTGTGCGATGTCAGTGCACGTTAAAGAACCCGTCCACGCGTTAGAACTGTTAGAACGCTACGGATGCAAAAGAACAGCCGAAACGAACTGACCAGCAGCGAATCCTACGTCAGAAAACTGTGCAATGACATCACAAATACAATGATTTTTTTTCAGTGAACCTACGTTACAGTCCAATGCGCTATAGCGATAGGTCTGGAATGCAAGAGCAAGCATTTCCGCAAATGTTAAAACGGAATTAAAATATTTTCTACGCTTCCCTTTGAGTCTAACACTTGACTGTGATGGTCTTCAAACACAAAGGCAGCACGTGACAAGATGTGGACAACATTGCAATATGGTGTCTCTACCCATTTAACGCCAGGTTGAAGAGAGGGGAGAGCACTGGGCCCTGTCGACTACACTTGCCTAGCTTAAATGTTTTCGACCTAATGTCTATAAGGCTTATTTCTGCTAGAATGATTACTTCGCTCTTTTCCGGTTTTCCTCGTCCCTCACGTGACCTAAACTTGACTTTGTCGTCATATCCACTGCTCGGCTTATGAAATCGAAACCAAAACAAGCGAGAAAATAAATTCGATTATAGATTACTCAGCGGTCGCAGGCGTGTACCGTGTTGTGATACGTGTACAGTACAGTAGCGTCTTACGCACCATTACTAACTATAAAAACTGCACCCCAAAAAATTGGTGTCTATATATACTCCTTTAAGACCCATTCAAAATATTTTTCTCCGGTGTCTTTAAATATCAAACACGGACAGATAGAAAGACAAATTAACACACATTGCGCTGCACTGACTTTATTCATGAGGCATGTCTATATACGCAGAGTGTGATAGAAAGTGGACAACCAGTTCCGTTGCGTGACATAAAACGTCACCCTCTTCCTTCCAAAAAAGCTCTTTCCTTCGCATGAAGTATTAGGGAAATGCTGCATGTAACACTCCTCTAATACTTCATGCGAAGTAAATGGCTTGTTTGAAAGGGAGAGGGTGACGTTTTGTCACGCGATGAAACTGGTTGACCACTTTCTATCTATCACACTCTGTGTATATTATAGAGCTAGTATATATAAAGACCATAGGCTATGGACATGCCTCATGAATAAGACATAGTTGTCAGTTCAGCGCAATGTGTGCTTGTCTTTCTATCTGTCCGTGCTTCTAGCGCTGTTTCAACATA
Source organism: Amblyomma maculatum (assembly GCF_055883805.1). Classification (NCBI taxonomy): domain Eukaryota; kingdom Metazoa; phylum Arthropoda; class Arachnida; order Ixodida; family Ixodidae; genus Amblyomma; species Amblyomma maculatum. The sequence continues at coordinate 17,707,825 of NC_139352.1, read as the reverse complement.
ATTTCCAACCAACTTGCTCAACAAGCCAGAAAAATCGAGTGTTCAGCCGTTTAAACTTCCAGACACTTTTCTGTAGACCATGACAATCTTCGTTAACTCACGCACGTCTTGCATATCTTGGATTGACCGCAAAATCAGATTTATTTTTGCCCTAATTACCGAAAAGAATGAGCGAGGCTGTTATTAGTAGAAGATAGCGCAATTAAAACGTTTTAAGGACCTGCGGGCCGAAAAGGTCGCTCTCGGTCAACGTTACTAGAACAAAAGCTCTCGGTCACAAACGTCACAGATGGGCAGCAGCTACGAAACTGCTAAAACGCTTTTGAGGAGATTCACGACCCGTAATTAAATTACTCTGTAATAAGCTTGCCCTAGAATTGTAAAATCTATTTTACGCTACTCTCTGTGTTCTGATTTCGGTCCATGTTTCATTTCTTTTTAATCAATCCTGATGATGATAATGCCACGTGCTGCACAAGCGTCCTCTCTATTTGCTAAAGGCAAACGAAACCAAAACATAACACACGTGACAGCCGCGACTTGTCTATGTGGGTTGTTGTGCGCGGTCGTGCGCTAATCGGAGCCGCGAAAGTGTTGCTTTTTTGGTCAAATATGTGACACCGGAGGTTTGGTGCCGGCTGCAAAAGCGGCCTTGGTGGCTTGATCAGCTCGAGTGTCGAGACACTCGACGCGATTGGAGTTTAAGCATCGGGAGACGTTCTTTGAGACACGTAGTACGTACGCCCTCCGATATTCCAGCCGGCAGTTCTAAGCCGTGGACAAGCTTATTTATTGCCGAGCCGCCAGCCAACACAGCGGAAAGTTGCTCAAGTGGCTCTTGGTTACGCTTCCCCGGTGAAACACGATTCGCAATAACATGGATGGTGCCAAGGCCGACAATCTGTCCGCTGTACTGTACAAGAAGGACGATCTTCGACTGGTATGGCGTATATTTCACGTACTCCGCTACTTATTTGCTTGTTTGTTGCCAACCTCGTTCCTGATTATTCGTATGTCTTGCATATTTGCAGGAGCAACGGCCCATACCAGAGCCTGACGATAACGGTACGGGTTAGCCAATACCTTTGTGTATTAAGTTTATTGAACTCTGCCACGGTATTTAGCGTCGAGAGAATACGGTGTGTATTAATTTTATTGAACTGTGTCACGGTGTGTTCTCATAAAGACCTAGAGTGTGCACATTATTCCTTTTTGTTGTTGTGCGCCGAAATTTCTCGGCGACACGATCACAGATTCGAGCCACGTGTAAGACTCTCAACTAGCCCAACTGGTTTAAAGAACAAATTCGCAGTTTATTCCAGCATAATTCCAGTTGTAATCAACTGTGAGCAAACTGGGAACCAGCTGCTGTGAAGTGGGAGTTCAAACCAAACGATTTAGGATTTGTGTGTTGATAACGGTGCACCACTTAATGCGCTGAGGCAGGGCTTCGAAGTATTGCAGCGCGTCCATTTATGGCATCGCTGTGTCTATCGTGTAGCTTAATCAACGTTGGTTTCAGGACATGTAAAAACATTTGAATTAATTAGCGCACATACATCAGAGGTGATGTCAGCGAAGTCGGTATATATACTAATCAGTGTTACGCATATATCTAAACAGTTCGCATGCGTATGCTCGTGCATATTGACAGGGTTCTCTGCTAACACACTGCCAGCAGACTTTCCTGTGGCCTTGTTAGAAATTGACACGATCGTGCTGGTACAGTGCACTTCAATCATAGAATCCCTGAGCAGTGTGACAGTAAAAACACAGTTAGGAAGCAGCCTGTAGGTTTGAAGGTGCTCGTGCCAATTTCAACTATGACTAAGCGGCTGCACATCCATCAAGCCCTGCCTTTAAACCCTAGCAGATACAACTATACATTACCTAGTTTGCTGTGCAGTACAGCTCTCAGACATTCTACTCCGCACACTTCAGTTGCATTGCTTTCCTGCCCCCCACTGTATACATAGACTCCCTAAATCTGTGGGCAAGTCACGGGCTCTGCAGTAACCATAAGTTTCTATTCTCTTTGGACAGATGTCCAGGTACGGATGCATTCAGTTGGCATCTGTGGTTCAGACGTGCACTACTGGACCCGAGGAGCAATCGGCAACTTCGTTGTTCACGATCCAATGGTCCTCGGCCATGAAAGCAGCGGTACAGTGGTGAAGGTTGGAAAGAATGTCAAACACCTGAAGCCAGGTGAGGAGACTGCTGTTGAAGCTTGTGAGCTCTCTGTGGCCACATTTTTTGCTATAATGTTAAAAGCTTGATTGTCCAGAAAGACTTGTTTCGGCGTTGTAAGCAAAAATTGCTGAGCGTGTCTCTGGCAGGTGGTAGTTTGCAGGTGACGTAGCCAGCTTCTGAACTGTGCCTAGACTCATTACTTGGCATCTCAGCTGAATGTGTATTGGCACCTTTTCCTATTTGATGTTATAGTTGATGGCTTTTGAGAAAAGTATACATATTGAGGCTTGCATTTGGCCAAGATGACGTGTACTCTGCACACAGTTACAAAAACAGCATAGGAGCACCAGCGTGTCATTTTTAATGAACATGCATATTCCTTGATATAAAAATGACTTATTGCACATTGAACAGATATGTGCAAGTAAGTAGACATCACTTTAGCATTTGCCTTCATATGCACTTGTATAGTTGTCCTTGTGTTTGTGCAGAGTTGTTTTTGCCGTAGCTACTTACGACTTGTCCAGTTCAAGCGCAGTGAAATGAAAAGCCATGGGAATAAGTAGTAGTAGTAATAAAACACTTTACTTCGGTGCTACAGGTGATCGTGTAGCCATTGAACCCGGGGTGCCCTGCCGCTACTGTGATTTCTGCAAAGGAGGCCGGTACAACCTCTGTCCTGATGTTGTCTTCTGCGCCACACCACCTCACCATGGGACGCTCACCCGATTTTACACTCACGCTGCTGACTTCTGCTACAAGTCAGTGACAATTCTCTTTTGGAAGTACTGCCATCTTGTGAATCAAACTGCATACATTTCCACCTTCGGGGACGTTATGACTCCTGGAGTCTCACTGCTCCAGCTGCATGAAACATGAAAGTTCTCCACATGTTTGGCGTGTGAGCTTATCATGTCGGTGAGGAAGCCCACTTTGGTTTGTTTGAACTCAAGTCTGGTAATGTGAATCCACGTCTGCTTGAGAGTCAAACCTGAGTGATCCTGAGCCTGTGTAAGGTCCTTTTAGACTTAGTCAACTTGAGCATTACTAAATCGAAGTGGATGTGCATGTTTTGAACTCTGAAGCTTTGTTACTACAAAATATATACTGTTAGCATTTTTTTCTCTATATTCGTACATCAGAGGCCTGTATTTGTGCCTATTCTTGATTATGCAGTTAAACACTTCTTTTATTTATTTACCTATCTAATGCTAAATGTGTGGTGTATTGTATAACATGGATTGCATAAGTGAACTTGCAACAGCATCATCTATTGCATGGCTTTGTAGAGAAACCAATTGGCCTCCTACGCGTTGGCTGAGGAGATGATATTTGCACATCTTGCCTTTAAATAATGACAGATAATAACAGCTAGTGAATGTGAAGTAAAGAAAAGACATGAACGGTTATTGGCAACAACAAATTTACAAAATAATAACCAGCCCGTTTAAGCACACGTTTAAACATGGTTAAATAGCAATTACCAACTCATCCTGTGTTTATGCTGATTCACCTTTTTTATTATTTACCCAAGCATCTCAAGTTAGCACTTTATCATTAACAGGAGACACCTGCTACTTTTATCCTTGGTATATCCAGCTCACTGATCTGTGCTGGAAAGTGATTAAAAGCATTGAAAATATCCAAAACTGACATAGGTTAATTAAAAAAAGGTGCTAGACTGCTGGTGCTCCCAATGTCGACAGGGTCTCGCCTGTTGTGATTTGCACTTTGTCTTGCTTATTAGGCAAACATCAGTTACTCTTGTGCAATTTATGCCATAATACCAGGAAATAAGACATAATATGTCAATTTTATCACATCTCTGTCTTTCTCAGACTGCCTGACCATGTTTCCTTCGACGAGGCCGCACTCTTGGAGCCACTTTCAGTGGCTGTCCATGCTTGCCGAAGGGCAAGGCTCGAGATTGGTCAGACGGTGCTCATATGTGGTGCAGGTATACCTCCCGTCCCGTTTTATTTCTCTGAATGCATGATTGTGTATTTGTTTTGTTCTAAGTGTGTGTGCCGACATTACGGATATGCTAGCAGATAGGCCTGTAACAAGCAGGGTGAGAAAATATCTTGTATGTAAGCCTACATTGAGCATCGAAATCATTATACATTATTTAGTGGATCTGAAGTATCCATAGTAACTTGTAGCACCATGTTGGTGCTGTGGTGACGAACCTCTGAGTAATGCACAAAAGGTAGACTGCAGCCCTCTTATGAGGGGGCAATAGCATTGCTGATACAGAAACCTCATTAAAAATAACAGCTTGTAAATGTTACAGTAGTGAGTAGTGACTTTAACAAGGCCACTTTTACATAAAGTACAAAAATACTGTGCAATTTCTTGGGCCTTCATATTTCTTGTTAAGTATGTCAGAAGAGTGTTCATTCTTCTGTAATTTTTGTAGCTTCGCACTTTGATAGTATCCTAATGAGTGCAAAATTTGCAGGACACTAGAGCTCCGCCTTCAAGTTTATAACGCAACATCATTACTAGCTTCTCTCAGCGGCTCCTTTTTACAGATTACCCACGTTCGCGTACACACAGTTTTCTACTCACTTAATCACTATAACCCCTTAGTTTGTGCCTCTGTTGTCTCACACATACTCATTAGCGTGCATTGTAAGCTGTTACATTATGTGCCAGACCACTCAACATATAAATAAAGCTCCACCTTAACCAAACTGCAAGAATGTGCTCGTGTGGCCTAGGAATGGCATGCTCAAGATCCAAAAGCTCCGGAGTGTCCGAATCACATCTCAATGGTGCTGCCCAGGTAGTTAACTTCTGTCAACTTAGCCATCACGCGTAGTCTGATGATGCCACACAAACCGCCAACTAATCTGTGCCGAATCAGTGGCCTTGTGGTAGGGCACCCACCTCTCATTCAGAAGGTACCAGGTTCGATTCCTGGCCTGGTGGTTTTTCAGTGGGTACAAGATTTCCTCTGGCCTGGTGCTCGGCCGGTCTGGGGTGAAATGCTTAGGAAAGGGGTCATGAACAAAAACGTTATGCCGATGGGTCAATGATTCATTCCACCATCGGACAACCATAAGTCCGCCTTGTACGGCAGAAGCCCATATGTGCCCCCCCCCCCCCCCCCCCCCCCCTCTTTTTCTTTTTGCAAAGTCTCCCAGCGGTGAGCCAGCCATGCTGGTTAAACAATTTTCGCACTTGAAGCTTCAAGTCTTACTTGCTTTTGCATGTGTATGGGGCCCCGCCTCAGTTTTGAGTCCTGTGCAACATGGTAGCCCAACCCCCTTTGCAGGCTGCAGTGTTCGAAACGGGTGCTTGAGCATCCGGCTCACATTCGGGACGCACCACATCTTTCCATATGTGCGCACAGGTTTGAGTTTCAGAAGTGATAACTATTGTCAGTGAACAATTACTTTAAACCTATCTTTTCTTTTTTTTTTTAATCCCGTAAGCTTTGGTTTAGATCTAATGGTGCTACATATAAATCACACATATATAAGTAGACTGCATAAATTTATTTTTGGCATTTTGTTAAGCCAGTAACTAAACCAATTTTTATTGCTTTTATATGTCATTCATTGTCTGCTTTATGCTAGAACTGTTGGAAAACCGTTTTTCTTTCTTATTTTGGCATTAAATAAAATCAGGCCCCATCGGACTAGTATGTCTGCTCACTGCCAAGGCCATGGGAGCAAGCCAGGTGATCATGACTGGTAGGTGCATTCATACTCCTTCTAGAAACGACACTTCCACCCTCTTTTCTAGATACACATCGACTGATGTTGCATGGAGCATACATCTGTCTGCTGCAAACATTTTATGACAGTTTTACAAATGTAGTGCCTCTTTCAGTAACTGTACACTCTACAACAGAGGTTTTGTTGAAAAAGATTGCTGCAACTAGAATGCCCTTTTCTTTCCTTAGAGTTTACAACATTCGTTTTTTCCTTTTAGTTCGTAAGTTTTTAAATAGCTGATTGTTGGTTGCTTAATGTAACCTGTTTGTTGGTTGTTTAATTTAGCATGCCGCTTGGTTTGGTGCAGTCTGTTGTGTGCATACACCATTTCCCTATCCACATTTCCTCACTTTAATAATTGACTTTTCCCAATCCAAATTTAAAGCTCTGAGGCAGTAGCAGTGCTCTCGGCACTCTCCTCTGTTTATAGTGACTAAAGTACACGGTGGCCAGTTTTCAAAGGTCAGGTCTGTGAATGTATACTCGACTAATGCAACATGGCTATAGTCCATACTGCATTGTCAGCGTGAGATGCTTAATCTGGGAATTGATTGAATGTGCCCTCTGTTTGCAGACATCATAGGGAGCAGACTTCAAGTGGCCAAGCACCTTGGGGCTGACTTTGTCATCAGTGCTGCCTCGAAAACGGTGCAAGACATCAAGCAGGAAATCCACCGCACAGTGGGCGACTTGCCGGAGGTGACTATTGAGTGCACCGGTGCAGAGTCATCCACACAGCTAGGCATGGTGGTAAGTGTCGCTGGTAGCAAGCATCCTGCTGATACGTTTCAAACAAATGCAGTCAAAAGAAGGAGAAGAGGTGTAAGCGAAGTACCAAGATTTTTCAGTATACTCCTTGTGCAGTGCAAAAGCTAAGCTAACTATCTAAGCTTTAATTTGTGATGCATGCTTGAAGCTTTCAACTTAATTCTTCAAAGTTTGCCCCACTGCAGTGGTTAGGGCACTTGGCTGCTGCGCCCAAGGATGCACAATCGAATCTTGGCTGTGGAGGGCGCTTGTCAGTGAAGACGAAAACCAAGACACCCGTGTACTGTGCGCTGTCAGTGTGCGTTGAGGAACCCCAGGTGGTCAAAATCTTCGGAGCCACCCACTACGGTGTCTCTCACAGCCCGAGTCGCTTTGGCACATTAAACCCCGTAAATCAAACCATTTCTTCAAAGTTTGCAAGTTTGAACTGAGGAAAGTCTACCATACTTTAAAATTTTCTCAGCTGAAAGCAGTTTCCTAAGAATGTGAGAAAAATGCGGGAGGTAGTTTAGAATTATGTCACATATTCACTGAATTAAGTGAATAAAAGCTGCTTTCTTAATGTTGAGATGTATAGGCGACTGTGTTGGGCCTTCTTGTCACTCCACTGTAATAACTACACTGTCGCTATAGGCTGCTGATGTGTTGAAGCCAAGAATGTGATGATAAAAAAAAATTAACATATGCAGCATTTCAGCAGATTTGAGACCGTCCTAAGATCACCATGAACAGTGAATGAGAGTAAAGAGAGTGAGCAACCACTACTGTGTTTGCTACATGAGAGCTACAAAGTCTTGGGTGACACTGATGCCAGGAACAAAAGCCTGTGTGTGCTATTTATTAAATTCATTGCTGTTCCATAGGTGCCATTATAATTTCATTGCTGTTGAAGGCCAGTGAACTGAAAAGCCCCATTTACTGAGTGCTCTGTCTTGGAATGTGCATACTGCTGCTGCTTTGCCTAAGATTAATGTAACATTGGTACAGCAGTTCCTCTTTACCTAGTGTTAATGCACGATACAGCACTCAGTTCCTCGGTTCTGCGCTGCTCCTTGTCTTGTAACATTTGTTACCATTATCACCACCAGCCTCTCTCATATTGCTCCAATTAACCCGGTCCTGTGCCTGCTGCATCAAGTTGATCTCCGCAGACTTCCTAGTCTCAGCCGTCCACCTAACTTTCTGCTGCTCCCTGCTATGCTTACCTTCCCTTGAAATTCATTTCTGTCACCCTTAGGTACCATCTGCTGTCCTCTCTTCACATTACATGTCCTGCCTATGCCCATTTATTCTTCTTGATTTCCATTAGAATACATTAACTTGAGTTATCTCTCCCATTCAGCATGCTTATTGGCTATTAACATTACACCTACCATTTTTCATTTCATAGCTATCTGTGTGGTCCTCAGTTTAAGTTGAACTCTTTTCGTTAGCCTCCATGTTTCTGCCTTTGGCAAGTGTTAGTAAGATACAGTTATCTACTTTCCGTGTGAGGGATACTGATAACATGCCATCCATGATCTGATTCATGATCCATTCATGATCTACTGATTCCCTTTCATGATCCGGATCTGCGGTTACTACCTATCCTAAGTAGACATATTAGTTACTACCTATCCTAAGTAGCTGCCTGTCGCTAACTGCTGTTCTTTTCCGAGCCTACTGAGCATTACTTTAGTCTTCTGCATCTACCGTCCTGCTTTGCCCTACTGTCTGAATCTCAGATTACTGAGGTATTCTCCAATAACACTTATCCCTAGCTGTTTCCTAATCCAGCCTAGCCTGCTGAATACTTCCTTTAAGCAAACAGTGAATACTAGTACTGGGAAGATCGTGTCTTTTTGTCTAGCACCCTTCTTTATTGGAATTCATCACTTTTATAGAGAAATATAGTTGTTGAGCAGCCAGTTTGGATACCTTTAAGTGTTTTCACACATGGCTCGTCTACACCCTGATTTGCAATGCCTGCATGACTGTGGAGGTTTCAACTTAGCCAAATGGTTTGTCGTGTTCAGTGAATGCTATGTATGGGGGTTGGTTATATTCCGAGCATTTTTCTGTCATCTGGTTGATAGTATAAATATGGTCTGTTGTAGAATAGCCTCTATGAAAGCCTGCCCGATTGTTTGGTTGATTGAAGTTTGAGGTTGCCCCAATTCTATTAATGATTGCCATATCAAATACCTTTTACATAATGAATAGCATATCAAATACCTTTTACATAATGGATAGTAGGCTGATTGGTCTGTGATTTTTTAACTCCTTGACATTGACTAGCAAATGTATCAAGACAATGTTAGCATTCTTCCAAGATTCTGATACCATTGAACTCTTGAAGGATTGTGTGAACAGGGTGGCCAGTTCTTATAAAAGCACGATATCCCCACCGTCCTTAACATATCTGCAGTTACCTCCAGTTGTGCATTCCAAATTTTTAGAATGCATCTAATCTGTCTATTGATATAAGACGTGAGAGCTAGCAATGCACATCAAGTGCCTTAATGCCAGGACTACGCAGTCTCCATGGAAAAGATACTGTGAAAACACTGCTCTGGTTAAAGGGCATTTGCTGCCATTTGGTGGGCATGAGCGTCATGCAGGTATGGTTAGTTTGGTATCAGTGTGTGGAGTCAGACGTCCTGAGACTACGAGGGACACTGGTTGGAGATTTCCAGATTAATTTGGACCACCTTGCGTTCTTCAGCATGCACCAGCATCGCACTCCATGTGTTTTTGTTTTATTTATTTTTTAGCTCATACAACTTTAAAATCAGCAGTCGAATGTCAAAGTCAGGTTAGACAGAGTCTAAATGCACACGTTTTTGGCATGAGGTCTGCCCTTCGTATGGGTTTCATACACAGGAATTCCAGACTTCCTAAGTTGAAGTCTGCCTTTTCTGAGCACTCCGAGCAAGTGACAGCATGTTGTCACATATACTTTTTGCAGGCTACAAAATCCGGAGGCACACTGGTGCTGGTTGGCATGGGCCCCAATGAAGTCAAGGTGCCTCTGGTCGATGCCGCTTGCCGCGAGATCGACATTCGCGGAATATTTCGCTACGCGAACTGGTGAGCACCTATGTAAATCCTTCACTGCAGAACATACTTGCAGATATTAAATGCCAGTATCATAAGTTAATTGTCCCGTTATGTTGTGAAATAGTTTTATGTAACCGCCATGGCACAAACCCAGCTGCTTACAGTAGATATTTCTAGGCCATGGATGTGGAATTTCAAAGGTAAGCCTCCCGAGTGATTCAGTGTTTGCTGGTGTTCTTTTCTTTTTCATTTTCTCATACCGATTACTCTCTACTGCTGTATCTAAAAAAGGAGCTCAGCAACAGGTTTGAATAATGTCAATGTATTGTTTTGGGGGCAATTCCTGCAGGGCCGAAATTGAATAGATCTGTGCACGCAGAGGCTCGATATAGACTCGATAATTCCGACTTGAAAATGACCGGTCATGCCACCCTGTATCGATACGGTACTAAATTCTCATCACAGGGAGGCCACTCTCAACAGCAGCCTTGACAATAGAGACAAACGCAGCAGTTCAAAGAGACGGGTTATTTAGATTAAGCCAGGCCTATTTAATACTGCAGTACACAGCGTACGAGTTGGCAAACAGTACAAAATGTAGTAGCGAAGCAATTCTACTTGAAACAGACTTCTTTTCATTCACTGCGATTACCTTCAGACCTTTTTTCGTTTATTCTTCACGGGAGACAAGTATAAAAGCATTTGAACTCCTGTCATTTGAACCACTTATGCAGCTACCCAACGGCGCTTGCCATGGTTGCTTCGGGTAAAGTGGATGTCAAGCCTCTGGTGACTCACCACTTCAAGCTCGAATCAGCTGTCGAAGCATTCCAGACTGCCAAAACCGGCGCCGGTGGTGCGATCAAGGTGGTGATAGATTGCAGCACGTAATGCCAATATTGTACTGAAGCCTCAACATATTTTGTATTTGAGAGTCCAGCTTTTGTGTTTTTCTAGGGTGGTGATAGGTAACACATAATGTCAATGTCATACTGCAGCCTTGACATCTTTTGTATTCATTTAAGGTGGTGATGGACTGTAGCATGTAATGCCTACGTCATACTGGAGTCTTGACATCTTTTGTATTTGAGGCTCCAGCTTTTTGTATTGATTTCCTTGGCCCTGTTCTTAATTTTTCTTTGCACATTAGCCTTCCAAAGCCTCCAGCTGTTACCATGTGCATATATCCGTATATAGGGTAGTACCAGTTCAGCTGAAAAGCTTCCTAGTTAGTGCACTGTTCTTTTGGAAGACATTTTGGGATGAGCGCATTGTAGCCCCTCTGAAGTGGCATTATTTTTACTCTCAATGCATGCCAGAGAAAACCTGAACAAATATTTGTGGCAGCCTACCTCATAGCATTGTGCAAGGACATGTATGAGCTGAGCACGAAATTCAGTATTGTTACCAATTTAATTCCGTTCACTGCAGTTGAACAATGTGATAAGATTTGGCATCCTTTGAAGGGGCCAACTCTATGACGTCAAATATTTTTGGTGCACACGCTTTTTTGCCTTGTGTACCAGGCAGATTATATTGTACATGTATTTGCTTCTTTGCATATACACTTGTAAAGCATTTTGTGTACCACCTTGGGAAAGACTATATTTTTGTGAGACAGCCAAATGCAACATCTGCATTTGTCGCAAGCTGTATGAAACTGCATACATAGGCGCCAACCTGGTGATGTCAAAAATAGGCAGGCTTTATACATGCAAACTTGGGGGAAAGAGGAGCGACTCCACTTGCCCGAAATTTTAAATTTTCATACAGAGTCCAAATACTAGTCCTTTCGTAGCAGGGACTTTGCAGCTTACACCAGCACCGTGGCAGCTGCTTCAGAAGCCTTACAGGAAAAATGCTTTTGCCACAGCAGAGCCTTCTAGAACACTGTACCAGCAAAAAAAAAAAAGCATAACTTTGGCTTAATTTAGCTTTCACTTAAGGTGGAGTTACAGTTTGGGAGTCTCCCAAGCGAATCGGGAGTGTTGGCAGAAATGAGTATAGATTCATGTTGTTGTTGTTGTTGTGTTGGGTTTTTTGGCGCATAAGCAACTAAGGCTATCATGCGCCACGAGCAAGGTGAAAGTTTTGTTTTGCAAGAAATGGGAAAATGAGTGTGTTAAAACTAATTTGTTTAAAAAATCTCCTTTTAAAAACTTGGGTTGTTTTAGATCCAATGGCTCTTAAGCTGCCAACACCATGATGTGCCTAGCACAAGGTTTCAGTTTCTTTTAGTGTATAGATTCATGTAGCTTACTTTAGTGAGGAGATATTTACTGTGATAATGACCTGTACTGTACACGAATAAATACTGCATGTGATGAATAAAGTATTAATGCATTTAAAGAGGCCTTCAGACTAATTTTACTGACCTTAAGAAGTGAATCAGACATTTGGTACGCTGGACTTTTAAATTTATTCGCATCTGTAATATTACTTGCCTCCAAGAATAAAGCCCTAAGGCAGTCTTGACTGAACCACAATAAGGCATCGGTAAGCGTTTTACAAAACTGTGGCATGTAAGTTGGATTACCACCTTTGTCAGAAAACATCCACAGAATCAGGTATGCACATTACAGTAAAAACAAAAACAAAAAAAAAAAAAAAAAAGGAATCCACACATTGTGTACTCACAAGCTTGCGACACAAGGAAAAAGATCACATCTTTGTAAACTACCTACAGCATCGTGGTCTGTGGCAAGAAAATTCACAGAAAGCAACACAGATTTTGATGAAAATGTGAAATATGAGAAATATTCTACACATGACAGAGGGCCTATGCTTCTGCTCAAAAGTTCTTAACTCCATTTCAAGCACCTTTACAAACTCCCCATTTTTGGGTTCAACTTTTGTTACATTATATGGCTAATCATATGCCCATCAAGTAACAAGTGTGAACACTAGAGGAAAGCAATGCCCAGCAGTATGAACCGCAACTGAGTTGAGGGGCGATTCTACAGCGAAAGTCATTTATAGGATTGGTTTAGTGACATAATATAAAAGGAAAATAATCCCCCTTCAGTTTTAGGAGAGAGCAGGGGAAAGAAAGGGTGGGGAGATAACAGGTGGATGAGTGGCTTGGGAGTTTATGGTGAGAGCGGAGACAACCAGAAGGTCGCTGCCATAAGAACAAACCAGAAGGTGGCTTCCATGGAAGGAAGAGGTTATAACAAGGGTGGAGGAATGCGCACCCTGACAGTGGTTCCACATCAAAATGTAGGGCTGTACGGCTAAATGAGCTACAATGGCTTTTGCCAATTCGTGTGCTAAGATGGTAAGAGCCTAGCTCTACTAATATTTTTTACGGACGCAATGCATATGTGAAATATCCTCAATGTACTAGGTGACTCCGCAAACAATAACCGTCCATATTTGAATAGATCCTGCAATACTGACCGAAGGCACTTCGGGGTAACTGAAAAGCGTCAGCATCGACGATGGAGGATCCACACATGAGCTTTAAAGTTAGCTTTTTGTAAATTCAGAGCCAGAAATAGATGAACCGAGATCTACCCACACCAATCAGGAAGCGGCTCACCATTAAGCCTCTTCCCAAAAACATGCATACTATACACCACGAGGGTAGGAGGATGGCCAGGGCCCTTGGCTCTTCATAAGACTCATAATCAAGAGTTCGACGAAACATCATCTAGTCAGGTGGTGACAAAGAAAATTATAGGGTCACTGACCAAGTGACCCTATAATTGGATTGGACTAAGGATTTGACGAGAAATGGCTATCCAAGAAGCTTTGTGGCAAACACAAAAAAGAAACTCCTACAGCGACTGCCACCTTCTGACGTTTCCGACGCCTCTAAGCCAAAACGGGCAAGCATCCCTTACATCCCACAGATTAGTGAAGCGCTTGGTCGGGTATTCCGAAAGTATGGCGTGCAAGTTGCCCACATTCCAACGAGCAAACTTAGGCATGAGCTTGTCAATGAGAAAGACCTCATTTCCCTTAAGAGATATCCTGGGGTCGTGTACAAGATTCCGCGCGCAGATTGCGGCCGCAGTTATATCGGAGAAACAGGAAACTGGTGCAAACGGATACAGCAGCACAAAAATGATGTGGCGAAAGGACACAGTGCTACTAACGCTCTGGCCGAACACGTGCAAGAAACTGGACACGCCATCAGTTGGGACGGGGCACATGTGCTTGCCAGAGAACGGATCACTGCTAGACAATTGTATCTAGAGTCTTTGATGATTCAGACCACTCATGGCACGCTCAATCGGACGCAAGGGAATCTACCATCTGATTATGCAAGATCATTACGATGCATTTTGGAGAAGCTATAAACGCATGCTTTATGTCTGGTTTCCCCATTGTGAACAAGGAAGCCGTAGGGCTTCCGAAACGTCATTTCGTTTTTATTAAACTTTGACTTGGTCAGTGACCCTATAATTTTCTTTATAAGACTCATAAGCACCAACTGGGTGTTATCTACGTTGATGCGGCCGAGTATGCAGTTCCAAAAAGGCCCAGTTCCAGCATCTTACAAGGGCACAATGGGATCGCCTTGAAGCCGTAAATCGAGAAGCTATGAGGACCATAACATGCCTTCCACGAATCACACCGGTCGTAGCGTTACAGGAGAATGCGCAGCTCAACACCATCGATGAACTGGTGCAGCAGCACCGAGATGCTCGCAGACTCAAGGCCACTTTGTCACATTCCACGCAAGCACTGAGGGCGTATGCAACGTCACACATTATTCTTCGGCCACCTGCGCCAGTTCTCCCTCCCTGGAAATTTTTACAGTTAGGAGACAACAAGCCAACTGACATCCGCAGACCGACGTCTGCCAACTCTGCATCGTTGCTACGCCAGAGATTTGAAGAGCAAGATACTAACCTGCCTCAAGATTCCATAGTAGTGTACGTAGATGGAAGCCTGCAAGGCTGTGAAGCCAAAACGGCAATCCACTGTCCACGGAGACCTAGCCTGAATCAGACAACTACGTTTCAGCTTTCGGAACCACTTACATCTTTCTGCGCTGAGCTTGTGGCAGTTCAGGAGGCACTCTGCTCTGTGACTTCTATAACCATGCTCCCTACAGCCCACATTGTCATCCGCACTGACGCACTTCAAGCAGTATGTCTGCTCCGACGTGTCAGCCGCTGCCCTAAAATTTGCCAGGACATCCACCAGCTTGCGGCGCGCATCCCACAGTCAATACGCATTGAGTGGGTCCCACGGGATCTGCTGCCTTCCCAAAGTCAAGCTGATTTTGCAACCCGCCTCGTGAACCAAGACGCATCAATCCCACGGCTTCTCGAAGTCGACGACGCTACCCTCCTTTTGTCAAGAAAGGAGCACCTCCGGCGCTGCACACGTGCCCTTATCCCTCCGTGTGCGATATCCCTTCCCCGCGGTCTCACCCGTGCAGAGGAGGTTGCGCTTAGGAGGATCCGGGTCGGTGTTGCCCTTACACCAGCAGTAACTAGGACGTGGTCATACTTCCAACACTTATATCCTCGCCCAGGATGCCCGATCTGTAACAACGAAGATGTCGAGGCCGACATCCACCACTTGCTGTGGGACTGCCCAGCACTCAAGCCAACACAAATCCGGCACCTGAGAATAGCTGGCCTTTCAGCAACCAATCCTGCCTCATACGTCACTTGGACGCAGGGACCTCATCATCGCTCACTTCTGGACTTCATAAAATTAGCCAACCTTTTTCCATTCATTTAATCATTTATTCATCCTTCATCTCATAACGTACTGATGCCCTGAGGCAATAAATATCGACTTAAAAAAAAAAAAAAAAGAGCATTTGCAGTGGCAGGGGTTACGGGAACACACGCCACAGCCCTCTCGGCCTCCATCCGTGTAAGCACATCCGGAGGCAGCCATCGCTTTAGCCATTACAAATTCAGAGGCAGATATCATCAGCGACTCCAAGACTGCCATTGCACAATCTACTCTAAATATTCTTAATAGGATTCCCTTCCCAGATAGGGACATTGAATTAATTTGGGTACCGGCACATTCTGGCAATCCTGGAAACGAGGCAGCTAACCAGACAGCCTGAGGCTTAGTCGGCCAGGCGGTGACCACCTCCGCTCTGGGGACAGCCAAGGATAACCTGATATCATTTCACGACTTAACCCACCACTTCCGCCTTGAACGAAGCAAGTTTCCGCCCCCGCACAAGCGACTTAGTAAAGAACATGAAATTACCTGGAGAAGACTCCAAACAAATTCCTTTCCAAACCCGACAGTTCTCTCACATATTTTCCCCAGCTAAATTTCTCCTGACTGCACACTGTGTGATGAGAGAGCTACCCTCAACCATATACTCTGGGGATGCAAGGAGGACCCCCCCACATCCAGAATTGGGAGACCAGACGACTAGGAGACCCTGCTGCGCAGCTCGGACCCGGGCATACAAGACCGGATCCTCAAGCGTGCCTATGAGGTCGCCAACAGGCTTGACCTGCTGGCCATCTAGAAGGGCAATATAACTTGGCCTTATATAACTATTCGGCTAAATAAAGGTTTCTTCTTTCTCTCCCTGTAAGGCACAGTGGTGCTTTCAGCATCAGCAACAATAAGCACTCGCATAATTTACTTCACAGCATTTTCAGTGGGCATAGTTTGGCTTGGCCTGGTTTAAGAGGTTTAACATCCTGAGGTGACAAACAGGGATAGATCAGAGAACTAGGCCAAAAACAGAATTATTAAACAATACCAAGGAGAAACCACGAAAACCTTGAGAACGAACACAAAGCAGGGAAGGTTGTTCACGCAAGTAATGGAAACTCATGGCTAGATCCTCCTATTCCAGATCGTTGTTCACCACATATACAAATCTCACCTTCACACACACGAATGAGCATCTGCTACTATATACAAGTATATACAGACTCCATTACTCGGCAATAACACAGCTTTCAAAGTAACATGTCATACACAGGCCTTGTGAGCAGTACTATTTGCCAACCACATGGCTGATGTTGGTGATTCACATCACCCACATATCAGGTAATCATCTCTTACTTAAAACCTGGTCCCAATATGATTATTAACCATTTGACTGTTTTTGCCATACAGGTATTGCGGCTGCATTCCGTTGCGCAGCGTTTTTGCCGTTCGGGTACTGCGCTGAGCGCTAGCGCTGGGGGTGAATTTTTAAGGCGAAAGCCTTTAATGCCTCGCCGTTGTCGGCAGGAGCTGTCGGTAGAGGCTGTCGGCAGAAGGTGTCACACTTTTGAGGGAGATAGTTAAATATAAATAAATTAATTAACGTTGTCTCCACAGCAAATTGAGCCTCCATCCCTTGGATCCCCAGCCGAGCGCTTTACCAACTGCGCTAGGCCTCGGTGGAACTTTCATCATAATTCCCCTTGTCTACCGTGAGGATAGCGGGATCCAACGAGTGACAGATACTGCACCTTCAATTTCCTGTAAACGAATTATAGGACACGTGAACTTTGATGCGTTCAATGGAATGCTGTTTGTGTTCGACAAGGGGCGCGCCATTTACCGTCACGACTGGTCATGACGTCACCGGGCGATTCGTGCATAGACGAAGCTGACCCCACCGGGGGTCCGATCCAGGCACCCGTGTGGCGCATTTAATTTGCCGCTTCCTCGAACGCCGCACCACACAGCAAACAGAAGCAGACCCAGATGTCTAGGAGGAGTTAGTACAGCAGGCATCAGCAGCATTTCAAATTGATTTGCAGGATAAAAAAGGCACAGTATCTGTCACAATTCTCTGCGGACACATGTACCATGCTGTAAAGGAAGGGAGGAAGGTGGGAATGAAAGAAGAGAGGGAGATAGAGGTGCCGTAGCGAAGGACTACGATCCATCATGCTAAAATGGCTTTAGCCTCGTCGCACTTTAATGGTCCAAAGTGCCCTCTAGAATTTTTTTTCAGAATATTCGACAGTCAAAGGGTTAAATAACTCTCTCTCAGATGAACTTGAATGAGAGCAAATGAGTGTCTGTTACATCAGTCTACAAAAGGCTTGCACAGAAAATGAAAGCATTATTTGCATATATTCAGACCTGCACCAGCTCTGAAGAGCACAATGAAGACAATGTTGAGACAATGAAGACAGCAGGCCAATCTGCAGTACACTTAAAAACAATGTTGCCTACAACTATATATAACTAAGCTTCTCATATAGTATGCAATGGTTTTGGTTTTGGGGGAAAGGGGAAGCACAGTATCTGTCACACCTGACGATACCTGAAGGAAGGGAGGAAGGTAAGAATGAAAGAATAAAGGGTACCCTAGTGGTAAACAATGGAATAATTTTGACTACCTAGAGACATTGTACAGCGCACGAAGACACGTCAATGACTTCTTGTCAAATGATGTCCAATAACCACACAAAAATAATCGTGCCAACATAGCTCTCGGCAGTTTCATACCTTCGTGTATGTCCGGCAGCACACTGTACAAAAGTTTGTACACCATGAAGACATGGATTGTGATCATGTGCTTTGCAAGTACTCACTACATCACCAGGAAACTAACCACATCCACAAAGGTAAATAAACCAAGCAAATCCTTTTCTATCACACATTGTGTACCAAATATCTCCGTGCTGACAACTCAAGTGTGCAGTGACTTGGACTCCTTGTGCTCAGTACAATCTGCTCTTTGGCAATCCAGAAACCTCACACATTTATCACAGACCTTTCATTAACACTCAAACCTCTGCTAAAGGATTGCTCTACCCTTCTGGCATAAAAGTAATCAAAAACATCTAGTGTCGAACACAGGCAGATAGGTGGACAAAACAATGTGAGCCCTAACCAACTGTCAAAACGGCTGTTTAATGCTGCTGGCCTCAGCTTGAGCTCAAGAAAACACCGTTTCAGAAATTACGGTGTAGACTGAGTGCAGTTGGCACAGCAGCAGACTTGACTTTGCCCATAACAGTTGTCATGACTCCACACTAATTAGATCAAGCAGAGCCCCTCGGGCACATGAGCATGGTCAAGCTATGCACGAAAAGACATAAACCAAGTGCATCATAACCATCACACGTGATTCACTGGGCCTGCCGCATAGATTTCAGCACACTCGCAATTCTCAATGGAAAAACCTCAAAGGCAAGGAAAACCAAAACTCGAGCAAAAGGTGCTCCTTTATCTTTCGGTGCAAGGTGCCATTCTAACCCCACGGACCTAAGGGTAGTGCTCACTCATACCTAACCATCACAGCATGTACGAACACACGTATAAAAGCGCACACCAGTCTTTCTCTCTGTTGTACATACAAAGAGCCGGTCAGACATGCATCACGTCGAGCTTCAATAAACAAAGAGCATTACTTCTCTTACCTCACCCTACATATCACTACTACACAACAACACACATGCATGCGCCACTTTAAAGATAACATGTGTACGAAGACATCCCTTACGGTCTGCTTATAAAGGGCAAGCTACCCCCAGGCTTGGTGAACAGGACCCATAAATATTTGGCGACATCCACAAATGGAAGATGAGATGAGATATGAGAAAACAGTATTCTTCCGACCACCTTACGTTTCCTCATATTTGTGACATTTGTGCACACTACAAAGGAAGACTAGCAACGTTCAAGGTGCAAATAGGTACACAAAGGCATCTGCTACTCAGCATAGAGCAACAAGCAAACAACGGCAGGCGCAATCATTCGCAGGGCAAAGAATGAAAGCCACTCACAGACAGTGCCCCACGTAAACTTAAAGCAAAAGTATACACAAGTTTTAAATTCGATACACATAGAAGTCCCAACAATCTGCAGGGCGAAAATTATGGGGGACACTTAAGCTCCGCCTTTAAGGGTATGACGCCATAGCGTAGGCTATCAGCCCAAGTATAAAGCCCCGCTTTCACCAAGCCGTACGAACGTGCCTGCGTGGCCTAGGACGTGAATGCAAGGGTCCTGGCAGGCTGATTCTGACATCACCCTCTGAAATAGAGACCAGAGTTGACAGCTCCTGTAAAACGCAATGTAAGACAACCCAACATCCAATTAGTGCTCAGCCATGTAAGCTGCCAGCTACCACCAGCCAGCGTCATGCTCGTGTTTTTTCATGCACAACGCTAACGCCAGTGGACGGTTGCCAGCGCCGGATTTTCAGTGAACAGGACCTGTAACGTTATCGCGTTAAAAATGGTGGAGGTTCAACCCTACTCAAAGCCTGGTTATAACAAGCAAAAGCACCCGCCATGGTGGCTGAGTAGTTAAGATGCTTGGCTACTAAAGGTTTCGAGTCCACTCCACTTAGGTGTTTGTGTGTGCGTGCGTGTGTGCACGCATGTGTGAAAGCATCACACGCGTACACGCAAACGTCAGACAATTTTCTTTGGCTCCGAATCTCTGAATTACAGTTTTTGCACTATATTGCCAGACGTTTTTTGGCTATGCAGCCAAAGCTACGGTACAGAGCTTTCGTCACGGTGTTACTACATCAAGTAGTTCTGGCATATCTGGCCTCAGTTTCTGTTTCAGTTCCGCCTTTACTTGAACAGCATCATCACTGTTATCACTACTATCATCAGCATCATCGTCAATATCACTACTGTCATCATTATTAACTAAATGCACTGCCATCATCGCGACTATCATCATCATAACTGCATTGCCATTGCTACTATCATCATCATTATCACATGTGTCAGCGCCGTCATTGCTACCATCATCAATATCAATTACCAACTAAATGTGTTGTCACTGTCATCGTTGCTGACATCCTTATGCTAGACAAGGAGAATTACAATATGTTCCTCATGAGCCTGGCATGGAGTAGTGGTCTAGCGGAATAGTGGATTGATTCCTGGTGAAGTTAGATTTTTTTTTTTCTTTAAGTGCCAGTGCGAAGGTCATTTTCTGGTCACAATTTCTGCTGACACTTTTCTGTTCATGCCAAGCATGAGGCAAGGAAGGCTTTCGCCTTAAGAATACTTTTTGAGTCACCAACAACGCAGAAATGCGTCTCTTTACACCACTGAAGGCCTAAGTGAACGTAAATTCGCAGTCAATAAATATCTCACTCTACGCACACTGTCGAAACGAGCGCATTGCGAAAGCGTACAGAAACAGGTGGGTAGACGCAGCAGAAGCAGCCGAAGTATGCTTCGAGGGACTCCGGAGAGATGGCACCGCCACTACATTTGCGCGGCATAGTGTACAGATTTTAAAACGTACTACACTACTGCCGTACTGGCTTGTACTGCAGTACAATATAATAGTGTGAATATTCCCATAATGGTATAATATTCCAAACGCACAGACAGTAAGTGTGTGCGTTTCAACTCTGTAGCTTTTGGCAGCATAGCCACATAAAGTTGTCCTAGAGTATAATATGCACAGGTTAAGATATTATATGCGTTCACGTCCAGGAGACCAGCAGACAGGCACAATTGACTGCGTCGCTAGAAGACAACAACCTCGTTCATACCCACATCCAGCACGTGTCATTCCTTCTATGGTGAAACGGCTAGCAGTGATGCCATTTATACAGAACCCACTCTCATACACATCTACTTCCACTAAAACATCCCCCCTCCCCCCCACCATACTTCCACAAAAAATAAGATACAATCGTGCTTCCTCGGCTGCCCTATTAACATAACAAAGCCATACACATTGCTCCAAGAGCTAACAACATGAAACACAGATGCATGAAACAAAGAGGTTATCCAAACTTTTGTAAGCACGACACCTGTTTCCAGTTGCTATGGGAAGAAGTTTGAATGCAGTCACACCTTGTCAGTTCTTAGCAAAGCTTTGAGAATTAGCTTTCTAACAAGACATAAAACATAAAACAAATATAGAAACTATAAACCATACACAAAGCTTCAACAGGTGCAAGAGCAATTGTGGCACTAAAAAGTGACATCCCTTGAAACACCCTAGAAATAAGTGTGCATGATTCTTTAGGTCCAAAGAAAGAAATCATGAAAGTCACTTTTATGTGCCAATCCATTAAACTTAAACTGTGAAAATTCAGACTGCCAATAATTCGAACAGGCATCTGCAACCTGAAGTGTTCAAATCAGAGGGAACTGAGTGTAATCTTGAGATGCTCACAGGACTCGACAAGTGGGCAGCGTAGAGCCAGGAACTGCAATCACAACATTGTGACTACTGAAACACACCGGCAACAGTCACCTCCTGCCGAGATAGAGAGCCCGCGTGAGCGTGTTGCTCACTTCTGAAGTCTGGCTGGACCAGTTGATGTTCCTGCCATCACTGAACACGACAGGAATGGGCTTTTCGGCGACCCCACTGTTGATGAAGGTGCCAATCTGGAGAAGGTCATGGTTTCGCCAATGCCGGCGCACCGCGTCAACAAATGCTTGCACAAACACACTGCCATAGTGGGTGTCCCGGTACGACAGGGAGCTGCAGGGGAACAACAACATTCATGCTCAGGAACAGCCGCACTGTTTTCAAGCCAAGTTTCAAAAGAAGTCCTCACCGAATAGGTCAAGCTAATCTATTATCCCAGTGCACAGAGCTATAAAGAGCACAGAATTTGCTCATCATCACTGTGCCTTCAATGCGGCTTTCTGCACACCTATTCATGCCATGACATTGACACTGCTCTCCTCATTACTGCTCGCCACGGAAAATGGGAATAGTCGCCATAGAAAACCAGTAGAAAACAGGAGCACAGGGACACTAGGTGAAACTGATTTGTATCGAAAAATTATAGAACATTATTCCTTGTTCAATGGTTAACCCAATTAGACCGAAGGCACTGCAGCAGGGTGGTTACAGAGTCAAAGCAAGCAGATTATTATTGAAAACTGAGCACATTTGAAAGATAAGAAATATCGAAAAATGAAGTATAGGAGACAGCAGTGGCCGATTTTACAACAAAACTGGTGAATCCACAGTTTCCTGGCGCAGACTTCTGGACATGGGCTGCAATGTACTCCGTTCAAAACAGTAATCACGGAACCTGAATTGAGTGGTGAAGTTTCACTGCAATTCTCTCAGTTATAAATATGTCTCCTTACCTTTCTTTTCTTATGCCAGAAAAACATCAGCATATGGAGAAAAATACAGCTGTGCTAACACACTAAAACATTGTTGATATGTTATTGTTGTCTTTTTAATGCAGAGCAAAAAACGTATCATCTGGGAAAACCCTGATTTTGAAAATTTTATCTGTTGAATAAGGTAGAAAAGCATTTAGTATTGACACTTTCACCGCATAAAAGTGTAAATTTGACACCTGGTATGAACAGCTCCTTCTTCAGTTCTCGCAAAATTCAGTTCACATTTACAATATCTTAAGTTCTGAACAAAGATTCAGTAACAAATCCACTCGGTTGATGGCAATGCTGAGCCGAAATCGCTTCCTTGGATGTTTACAGATGCTGCGGCCCCTAACACTAATAAACCGCGGAGAAGCCATGGTGATGGCCGACAATCACAACGTTTTTTCTCTCCATGCTGCATTTCCCAGACCCAGACTGCTCGTATGCCAGCGAATGGTTCTAGTTATCAAATGGTTTACTCCTATAGCCCTAAAGCACTGCAAAGAAGCCACTATGGTTCTTCCCATGAAACCACGTCTCAGCGGCGACAAGCACCTCGTATGCTGGCCTGTTATCTTTCTCGGATGCTTCACCCTCTGCAACTAGGCACTGCAGGAAAGCAACCATGATGGGTGGGCGCAGCTGTTCTCTTTTTACATGTCGCGTGCCCGCACGATAGGATGATCAGACACCTCCTTGGCGAAGCAAGGCACTGCCAGCGCAAACAAACAAAATGGCTCATAAATGGACACAACAGCAGCAATTTGGCCTGCAATGCAGGCAGGACCATCCCTTCCATATTACCCCAATATGCCCGAAGACAAAATGCAAGATGTGGAATGCTGCCCCAAATGCTGCACTCAAAGCTTTATGATGGGGCCAAACCACACAAATACCATCACAAACTGTGATGGTGCAAAAACAACTCCCCCCCGCCCCTCAAAAAAGTTGGGCGCCCCGACATGGGAGGTGCACTGTCCGCATCACATTTGTGTGCGCCAGACGTTTTCGTCACGCCTCTCTCTTTTCTTGTAGTCTGTGGTCTAAGATACGCCAATTCTAGATTGCGTTTGACGAAGAGTGAGAACGATCAAAGTGGTCTCCTTGATACAACCTTGAAAGCATACGTGAGCCACAACTTTGCTCCATTTCCATGCACGCATGTATCTTACGACAGCAATCTAAAACAAGAGGATGACACTGCCAGTCAGATTCATACTAGTTGCCTGCTAAATGCATCGTGGCCAGATGCACCAATGTGCCATGTGGTGCTGTGTTTTGTTTTTCGATCCACAAGCACGCAGCAGCAATATGGCTTTCAACGGGCATCGGCAGACTGATGGCTCTCAGCCTATCACCATGTGTAGGCTTTTGCCGCACACCGGCAACACGATTTCTATGAGGAAAGAGCAAGTTAACCTGTGTGACAAGTGCAAGGAACTGCAATTTGGGAATGTTGCAGTGTTTCACTGGCAGTTTAGAAGAATAAGAAAATCGTGATTTCAGAACATGTAGGACATTCAAATAGCTTGAATAGTGAAAGGATGGATTGAATAGCGAATACTATTTGCAAACTATATGGTGTTTCAATGTACAACACATCAACATGCATTACCAGGGCCCTTGGTGCAACAAAAACAATTTAGTCGTGGTTTAGCTTGTGGTTAAACCTGGAGTTATGTGAGAGCGATCTGCATGGCTACGCTTAGGTTCGGCTTGTAAGCAAAGACATGGCTTTTGCACATAGTAGTTTACTCTATGGTTTCAGCTTTATTTATGCCATTGGGGAATCACTTCACGTATGAACACCTCTCCTCTCGTCATTGACCGTTCTCATACGGGTGTAGAAGACTTCTAGTGGTATGTCATCGTCTCTACGTCGAACTCCAGGGCACACCGCCATCACAACGTTCGAACGAATCTTCTGTCCTAGCAACTCGCTGTTTTCGTTCGCTTCTGCCAACTACAGAGTTACCTGTCTTCTTCTTTCTTCGCTCTTCGGACAGGCACGGCGAAATGACGAGATTGTGGCCAATGTAGCTCCCACTACAAAAGTAGTTCAATCACGCCCTTGTAAGACAGAGGCCACAAGGCCACAGCAAACCTTGCCATAAATGACGGACGTCAAGCTCCTCACATGTCAAGGGCAGTGAAGCCGCCCCTCTTGCACATGCCGCATGCTTTATTTGCATGCGAGCAAATCCAATACCTCTGCTTGCAGACTGACAGCAGAAGGCTTAGGAGAATACAAGTCAGCTTACTTGGAAACAGTCGACATAAATTTTAGCACGTGTGCCCGGCTCCGCCTTTCACGAACACCTCTAGGCAGGTCATCTGAAATAAAGTCGAATGCACAAAGGTACGCCACACGAGTATGCAGGCACGACAAAAGGGAAAGTACATACACAAAGCACTAAATGTCGTAACCAGAGTGAGGCATGAGCAAAAGGGGTGGATGCACACGTGTAATGCGTACATACTTTTTCTCCATAGTTTCCAAAAAAAAGCAGCAGGGCTTGAAACAGTAGAGAACAGCCATGCTTTTTGAAGCGAAAAGCTTCACTACGAGGGTCGGATCCAAGCTTCGCATGGGCTGTATGCTGCAAAAGCCATATTCTGCGCATGCGCGAAACCGAGTGACGTCACGCGCAGCGCAGGTGGCCGGTCACCACAGCCGCGCACTACTCCACATGTGCGCTGCCACCACTACTGCGCGCTCGCCTCCTCGCCACCATTTGACCTTTTAAAGCGAAAAGCTTCACTACGAGAGTCGGAGCTGAGCTTTGCGTATGCCGTGACGTCACAGCCAAGGCCAGCTGTACAGCCCCCTCACCAAGCTCTGCCGGCGTTGCCTAGCAACGCTTAAGAGGTGTGCGACTCCTCTTCATTAAAAAAAAAAAAATTAGTCTCCATCCGGGAATCAAACCTTCATCCCTTGAATCCCCAGCTCAGCGCTTTACCAACTGTGCCACGCCCCGGGTCGTGAAACGCTCCTCATAATTCCGATTGTCTACCATGAGGATGATAGCGGGATTCCGCAAGTGACAGATACTGCGATTGATGCGCAATTTCAAAGTACCAAAGACTATTTTTAAAATAGTTAAGTCACCCAATTAGGGTGACGTCACCCATCTGCCGTCAACTATGAGGACCAAGTGAGAACGAGTGCGCTCTAATGCCGCCGGGCGGTGCTTCTTGCCTTCCGCGAGTGACAGATGCTGCGCCTTTCCTTTACTGTAAACGAATTATAGAATGCCGGAGAACTTAGACGCGCTCGACATAGAAGCCAAGGAGAGTATAGCTGCTGGCGAACGGCACAGAAGACTGGAGAAATTAACTTCTTCTGATCCCGAGATAGTCACTGCGTTTCGCTACTTATGTCCAGGCATAGCAGAGCTAAGCCATCTTAAATTTTTTGGGGTTGAACATAATCACTTAGAGAGTTATTAGCGTGTTTTTTCAAGCCAGCTCGTCTGCCCCATACTCAGTATTAATGCACAACATTTTCACTGGTTTACACATACATACCAGTACACTTCTTAACACATCCTTCAGCCTGCCCACTTCAATAAATTCACTTACTTGCACACTTTTCTAAGTTTCACAGCTCCAGTGAAAATCACAGCAATGCCTGCTGTCCCCGCAATTCGCTATTCAAGTGCAAAAACTGAAACCCATTTGGGGCAAATGCAATCCAAAACTTCAACATCCTCAAGGCGACATATTCACTGCCACTTTTTTGTTTTTATCTCTTCCATTCTACACTGAAAACAGTCAATAGGCGTAGAAGCACTGGAATTCGGGGACTAGCGATGCTGCCTTCCAATGTTCAAAACGAAAGAAAATCTCAACAAGGCTCTCCCTTAAACCTACTGCACGACTGCAATGATTCTTGTTAATGTCTTCTCTTTTCCAGCATGAAACTCTGGTTACAAATACCATGTGCAGTGGCTGGCGTGGCCAAGGCCATTTTGGATTTTGGAGCAGGCTTTGTAGCGAGCAGCTTGCACGTGCTACATAGTAGAAGCCCAAAAATAACAAAGGAAAAAATGAGAACAGAGAGAGTGTCTACACTGACTTGCACTAACTATAATTTTAAAATTGACAATGTGCTGCACAAAGATTTGAATGCTGAAGAGTTATATGCTAACATTTTAGCCAGGCCTACATACTTTTTTTAGATATGACAAAAGCGACCTATTAACAAAAAGGATTAGTGAAAGTGTGCATTTTTTACATGAGCACAAACTTTACACTAGCACAAAGCAGCAAAAAGTGTTCAGAAATGCCCATTGTAGTTGTTCCGTCCATATAGGTAGCTTCTATTCTAAAACCTAGGAGCCTGCGAGAATTGAAAATGGGTCCAACTGCACTCCTGCCTCGCGATGTCAGCACTGAGACACGCTCCAATTGAACAAACTTAGGGAAAAACAGAATGAATAAGCGAACGAACATCAAGTTTTCCAAGAAGTGTGCGGTCACTCTGCTTCGTTCCATTTATGATACTGCAGCAGGAGCGTGACAATGCAGTCTCCGTTTCGTGGCACAGCACAGGTTTTTTCCAATCGAACTAGGCCACGCTTCTTGAGACAAAGCATTAACGCCCATGGACAGCCACTGTCTCAACGAGCAGTGCTACTGCCCTTCAAGACGAACTTGAAGGGACGCTAGAGGGATCCCGAAAACTTGTTCCATCTTATCAGAAGCTACTCTTAGCAGAAGCGACCCTGAGGCATGCAAGCAGGCTAAGCACATTATGACAATCAATGAAATAGCCTTCCGGAAAAGGAACCATTGCAAATAAAAGGAGTTATCGCACCATGTATGAAGTGAACACAAAACTGGCTCATCTTATATTATTTGGAAGTGGCACTGCTCCAGTTTTCTATCTTTTCATTGTCTCATCTCTCAATGTATCCCACAGTGGCTGTTATTTTTATTTTTATTTCCGATTCTTTACTCATCTTGCTCCGAATGCTTGGAATGTGTCCAGCAGGGCAGCTATTGTCTCTCTTATCTCGCTCCACCTGCAGCACAGCTATTAACACCCACTCCAAAACACGTGCACCACATGCCTTCCAATACACCACAAGTAATATCTGCATAGCAGCGATATCTAGCCACCTCTGCACTGAGATAACACGTGCAGCAACACCGCGTAAGCTTCAAATCAGTAAGCAGGCACACTTAGTGCATCTGTTTAGACTCTGCACTTGACGTACACGCATTGCGTAGATCTGACCATGTCATATCTCTACCAGTCCAAGCGTGATAGTGGCCCGTGTTTCCCGCATTGGCAAAAAAGCTTCCCTGCAGTGCTCTGCGGTGGAGTGCGGAAGCAATTTTGTGGGGGCGTGCTTTCAAGTGCAGAAGCGTGCTATATTTTTTTTTTCGCCCTTGACAGTGCCATGCCCACGCCCGTAAGTGCCATTGCACAAGGTCACTATGGTTAGCTACTGCTGCGCAGGTGTCAATGAATTCACACTCGTTTTGTTTCAAATTAAAGCATCCATTCATCATTGTGTAATATGTTCCGTTACTCTCAACGACTGTCGGCTATCTTGCCTTCGCATTCTTAACTGAAGAACACATGAAACAGTTCATCTTAAGTGGATTATATTTTGCACTTAGTTCTATGGGAAAGCATCCAATGATCTCACGCTGTTCATCTTAGTCAAGAATTAGTCTGAACGGGAATCTACCGCATTCTTTTCCTTGATGGCTTTGGCATAGCCATGTCCTTCTCATGCGCTTCGCTGCTTCATCTTCAATTATTTGTTATAAAAAGCGTCAAGTTCGGACTTGCTATCACCTTAACTATAATAGTGCAAGGTTGTGCAACAGATGATATCAGGCAAAAACACAAGTTCCAGATCATGCGCCCACTATTTGATTACCACATGCTGAACCCAAAACAATGCTACTGTGTCGGAGGAAGTGGCTCAACTGAGTCAGAACTCCTACTTGTACGAACCAACCTTTAATGCTTGAATGTTGTGTACTAATGCGGCTCTACTGTACAAACAGAAGAGGAGCTCAGATGCTGTCAACGTTATGAGTGCAAGTGTAAACGTGGTCAAGGAGTTGAGCTATTGCCTGCAGCACATCTAAAACCTACCTCGTTGTCTTACATAGACTTTATGGGACTAGTAACGATGCTTGCATGAAAGTCTGATAAATCAAAAAGGGCCGATATTCTGCACTACTTGAACCTCGTAATGAAATTTCTCGTTTTGCGCATGCATTCACCGTGATCGTTTGAGAGTGTTAGCATCTAGTGCTGCCGAATCCAGATAAGCACAACAACAAAAAAAGCGAGATGTGCACACCATGCACTGTCAGTAGACAGTGAAGAGCTAGAAAGTGAAACGGGACAAGGTTAGACTCAGCCAGTCATCTTTCTTGTCTTGTTACAGATTAGGAAAAGGAACCAGACCAATGCACAGTGGGTGCCTCAGCTTTTTTGCTGTCACCGCAACACTTAGCTGATGAAATAGTGTTTAGAATCAATTTTAAGCTAGGTGCAATTTCATCAAAACCCACCCGTTTGTAGCACCACATAGCCGGCAACGACCTAGCAATTAAATGTCTCCACACTGTACAGAAACCATCAAAACCTTCCGCTTAGTTGTGTTCGCCACGCAATTTAGCAACAGCCAACTACCAGAATGAAACCAAGTCAGGTATTTCTTTTCACTTTACGAAGGAAGGACCAGACACAATTAGCGAAAAAACTCACACAACCTGTACACGCAGTTTTAGCCACGG
The DNA here is from genome assembly GCF_055883805.1 of Amblyomma maculatum. NCBI lineage: Eukaryota > Metazoa > Arthropoda > Arachnida > Ixodida > Ixodidae > Amblyomma > Amblyomma maculatum. The sequence goes on along the minus strand of NC_139352.1, from coordinate 17,678,319 downwards.
CCCAAGTTTCAAAAACAAGCTACTAAATGCACTTTCAACAGAAGGCTCCAACAGCATGTTTACTCGGAAGTTAGAAGTTGCAGCTGCATTCACTGACACTTTTCTCCTTTTTACATCAAAATTAATACAAGACAGCCCTTTTCTCCATGCACTTCCCACAACAGTTTAAGAGTACGCATCCAAAGGCTTACCAGACACATCACCAATTTGGCATGCTTGAACACAGAGGACCTTTGGCTTGTCCTTAAGACCACTGCACTTTTCGCAAAGGAAACTCTCAACAGTTTCAATATCCACTTTCTTGCAGTCGCTGGAATAAAAGCCACCTGAGGAGACAAGTAAGGGCAAAAAGTAAAAAACGGCTATGGAGCTCCAGCCATGATGCTTCTCAAGGAATGCATGACAGCGACATCTCTCTTCTGATTCAGAAACTATTTGAAATATATGAATACTGCATTCTATTGACCAGGATATAAATTTAAGTTAGCTTTTGATTAAGGATGAACATGATGTCGCTCCAAAATCTATCGACTATGCATGCCCATGTGTTCAGCTGCATCGGGTAGAAACATGCCTTAAAGCAAGCTACGTTTCTAATAGCTTTTACCAACCTAGCATGACCATCTAAAGCATACATTACTCCTGACAGGGTGATACTGTAAAAGTACTTCAGCAACCAAGTCTTTATTAATATGATATAGTACTCTTGTCAAACTGCCCGCGGTATACAGCAAACTCTCGAAAATTCCACCTTGTCACAGGCAAAAATGAGTTGTTTGCTGAAAGGTGTAACTGCACCAGCAAGGTGTAACTGCACCACTACACACCAAAGAAATGAACCTTCAATACCATTCCGTATAAACATCAGTGAAGACTAACTCAAAGGAACAATAAAAATTCATGCGCACTTACTGCAATTTTTACTCTCATTTTCAGAATGAGAAACTACCAAATAAAATAGTGCCAAATAAATAAAGTCAGCCCAACCAAGATGAGTGCTTTGCAATCAAGTCAAAACTCAAGAGATGAGTACAACATTTGTAGATTTTCAATAAGCTAGAAAGCTTTCACTATGTCAGACACTGATTTCATTCATGTCCAAACAACACACATATACAACACAGCTTTCAGTACCAGTTTGGCTCAAGCTAAAGATTAACATCATGGTCTGCTGTCAAAACACAGCATTCCACTTCACGCTAACATACAGTAATCGATCATAAGAAAATGGTATCAGGTTACTGTATTACCTCTATAGCCATGTGATAAGATAACAAAGATGAATGCATCACTCCTTTTGTGGTCCCAAACCATGGCTATTTCATTCAGCAAATCTTCAATCTCATTTGCTGTGTAGTCATTGTAGACTCGCACTTCAAAGTCAAGCTCCTCCCATAACTGCTTCAGAACACCTAATAAGAAGGGGTAAAAAGACAATGGGTTGAGCATGAAAAGTTATGAGCAGCAAGCTTAACCAATTTTTCTTTTTCCTTATTCACTTTTTATGGCCTCACGAATGTAGTTGCTTCAATAGTGTCCGCTCAAGAAAAAGCGTCTCATTTATTTATACGCCCTAGTAGTGCACCTTCACAAATTCTGGCAATGAATTACAGCAAACTTGTACACAGAAAGCTCTACTATTGAAAACCAAACACCCCTTGGAAGTACCTGAAACAGAGATCCAGACATTCCTCGCCATCAAATTTCAGCTTCCCTAAATGCAACGGTGCCCTCTGCACCAGTTTCAACTACCTTCAGCAAAGGCATAGAGGGATCCAAACCTGTGCCCCCATAGAGCATAAGACCCATTTCATGACATCACGCACCGAACTCATGCCAGCTCTGTAACGTGTTCAAAAGCCTTGCCAATTCTTCATGCATATGGCTATAGTGACAAAAAGGGGCAAGAAAAACTGCATGTTTCAGTGCAAACTATTACAGCGTGTCAATGCTTGCAAAGCAACATGAACCAGAATGTGTGCTGGAGAGCTGACATTCAATAGCCAGGAAATTTGTTTCAGGAGGGACTCAGAGTAATTTCTTGTACTGAGCTGGTGAGCGGCATGAGTTAAGTTTGCCGCCTTCGCCCAGAAACGAAGTGTTCATCGCGGATACACTGTCGCGGGGGAGATTCCGAAGGGGCGACCAAGGTCATGGGGCAGCTTGACGCTGGCTGATTTATGACGGTCAAGCAGGCAGCCGCTTTTCGGAAGTGGTGCCAGAAACACATGGGAACGGACGACGCCGCCGGAGCTGTCCGTCCAGATTCCCAGAAAAGTCGCGCTTCGACCATGCCGCAAGAGAGGCAAAACAGAGCAGTTAGAAAGCAAAGCATAAGCGCAGTGGTTGTGGGTTTGGCGCTAACTGCTCTGTCTCTCGATTTGAGTGGAGAGGGCGCGGAGGCCTTAAATTCTGAAATGCGGCGAAACACGGGCTGGGGAGAACGCATTCCAGAGGGAGCCGCTGTTGACATGTCTTCTCTGGAAGACGCCTGGACGTTCCTTTGAATCCACCACCCGCGCGCAACCGACCAAGGGCAGCTATGGGAATGTTTGGGCCTGAGGTTTGCGTGTGTGTGTTTATATGTGTGTTTTCGGAAGTGTAACCGTCGACGCCGTTTGTCTTTGCGACTGCTTGGCGCCTCTTGCGTGAACTGAAAGAAGACCTCGGGAGAGAGTGTAAATCGCAGATGTATGTGTTTGCGTGCGCAACCACTCGCTGCTGAGTGCGTGCTTTGTGTTTGCTTTACATGACAAGCGTAGGAGAGGGGTATATGTGGCACAGTGATTGGCCAGCTCATTTTGAAACACTGCATGTTATTGGCCACAGAGTGACTAGTCGTTGATTGGTCAACGGACTAGACTTGAATTTTGGTAACGCTAAAGAAGTGAGCATTGAGACAGTTGGGTTCGGAAAAGTTGGGTCTGGACGGGAGTCGAGGGCAGACGGTTGTTCGAGGAGGGAGGCTAGGCTAACAGAGGTCTCAAGACTCCGGCCTAAAGTGTAGCAGAAGGCCAAGGCCTGATTCTGCTAGCCTCTGACCTCCGATCGTTCACCCATTTGCAGTTAGCCCTCTATGTTTTGATGTCTCATTTGACGACGTTGATGTAAATAAGTTGTAAAAAGTGTAAATAAATGTGTACAATCTGAGAAGAGAAGTTCTCATCTCCGCACCGCAATGTGTCGCTGAGCCACGGACACAGCGGTGGTCACCAACACCACTCTGTACGAGCGAAGGCAGAAGAAGAAAACAGCAAGAAATACCTGCCGTATAGGGAAGCCCATTGATTCCCCACGCCTTCGCACCTTTTGAAAATAACTGCATGTTACTCTCTTTTAGTCCTGTGCATTCTGCCAGTGTGTAGTTCTCATGCATAAACTATGCATCTAGTACTAGGCACAAGAAGCTAACCATATTGGTGACAAAAAAAGCATTGTACATGAGATGCTTGAGCACACTAAAAGTTTGGTGAGTCAAAGGGTGCAAACAGTATTTCCACGTTGTGCGCTTACCATAATGTCCACACACTGAATTCCTCTCTCCAATGGAGTGCTCTCAAACTGAGCCTATGCCCTCTCCTTAAAAGATTATGATGGTGCTGAAGTTACAAGTATCAGACCGCTAACCGCAGCTTTCATCTCTGTCTACCATTTTCTATCACTGCACTGTGCTGACAATTAAGCTCTCACTAACATCAGCACACCTCCCTGCTGTGCCTTCTTACAAGCTTTCACGCATCTTAAAAAACAGAATAATCACAAACCACACTGAAAGGCATGGAGAGGGATGTCTTGTCCTTTAACGCTATTGCCATAAGCTATGAAATTTTGTGTTTCAACACTCCCTGGTCTACAATGGAAGCATGTCTTAAAGAAGTCACATAGGAGCAACGGAAAACCAGTCTAATCATACGGGTATTTTTATTCCTCACTGAGCCTGACAGGCAGTGAATAATTTGCTCAGTGGAACTGGAGAATGGTGCTTCTATGTAATCCAACTCAATACTTAATTATATGATAATCCTTACCGCCCACCCAGCATTGGTAGGTGTGAAGGGAACATTAAAATATGCTTTTAAAACTTTCTTACCATTCTGTAAAAACTTCTCAACAAAAATATAAAAGGCCGGTTATTTCAAACTCAAACCATGAACCCGACTGCACCACCTAAAATTCATGCAGAATTACACACTGTGCTATCAAAGCTGCCAGATTTCAAGACTATCTGCATAAAACAATCTAACACAAGCAGAAACTATCATGTCATATCAGCATTTTCAAAGTTTGAAAAATGGCCACATACAGCACCAGATCTGAGCCAAGTTTAATGTGCATCAGCTCAATCATATCCGAAAGTGAACATGTGATGGGGCAGTGATGAACAGGTAACGCATATTGCAGACTCCTTGAGCCTACCTCTCTCAATTATAAATCTTTTGCTTTACTGACCTCATACTTTGTTGTTGTGAAGATCAAACACAACAAAAAAGCCCCTCTTAATTTAAACTCTATGTAATTCAAACATATCTTTCTTCCCCTTATATCAATTACTCTGGAGCAGATTTCTAGGTGACTCAATTGTGGAAGTACTTTTATTTGAATCGTGCATTTATTGGGCTGTATTTCGCTAGTACCCCACTCAGTGGTCGAGAGGGTGGGTGCAATGCTCCCTCCATCACGGGTCAGCTGTAATGAGTAGCAAAGAACATGAGATCATAATTTTTTCATATGCCTCTGAAAGATTACACTAAAGAGCTAAAAGAGATCAAAATCTACACCACCAAGAAAACACTATCCACTTCGTTACCATAAGGTTCTAGGCTAAATCATCGACAAGTAACAAATTTTCAGGTGAAATATGTATGCTTTGCTTTTGTGTTCTGTACTGTTTAGAAACTGGGAAACTATATGATCAGTAATTAATATGAAACAAAAGCACATCCTTACCAACGTCCTTTTCTGTGCCAAGTCGATCCTCCAACTTCACCACATTCTTAGGATCCCTGAATGTGTTGTGGTTTAGAATGACAGCATACCCATGTGGACTGTGTGTCATTGGGTACTGCGGAATTGTTTCACCTGCAAACAAGAGATGGCACTCCTGAACACAGATGACTTCTCTGTACAGTCATGTCTTATTTAAATACAGGTGACAGCTATGGAACAATGAATAACTGGTGGCTCTAAGAGGAAGCCTGTGCTAGAAGCATAGCACATTATATGTGAGAAAAGAATGTTTTCAAATCAGAATGTGACCGCTTGGTGTAATGAAATGAAAACAGACTGTCGTATTTTAACTGTAACAGCACTAAATCAAAGCTTTATCATGCACAGGCTTTTCAGTTCAAGTTCACAGGCTAAAGTTCACAGGACAATTTAATTAAACTTAACTAAGAAGAGCGGAGTCGCTGGAGAAAGATTTGATGTTGGGAAAGGTTGAGGGTCACAGGAGAAGGGGTAGGCAGCGAACGCGATGGTTAGATGGCATCCTCGAGGTGCTGCAGATGAAGTTCTGTGATGTTAGGAAAATAGTGAGAGACTGGAAAGCGTGGAGTGATATGGTACATAGGGTCACGAAGAGTCGGACACGACTGAACGACTGAACTGAACTGAAGCTTGCTCAGTTTCAAAAAAAGCACTGCTTCTTGCGCACAGCTACTATGTAAGCTAAACTAATATGGCTGATAGAGAACAACGTAAAACTAAATACATTATAAAGCAGATTTTTATCTGTTTAAACATATGTGTTGCCACAAACAATGCAATCATGTTGTCCCTGCTTTCCAAACATTACTCATTTGTTCAGTTTTTTCCAAGCACCAAATGAACAACACAGCTCTTCTGTCCAATGTTACCCATCAATCATGTCAAAACAAAATGGTTTGTATGTGCTGATTATTATCATTACAAGGCTAGGTTAGTTCATGCATCATGCTGTATTTTAATATGCCCACATTTCAGCTATCAAAACCCACCCTTCAATAATAAAAAATTTATACATATCAACAAGAAAAAGTTAAAGCATAGCATCCATTTTTGCTAAAAATGATCTGCATATTTCTGTTAGTTTGGAGAATTTTTACAACATTAAAGCGCACGATATACTAAAACACCTACACAGGTGTTCGAGAAGCTCCTCGTTCTTGTATTTCTCCCGTACGTGTTCATACAATGCAGAATAATTGTCCAGCGTAATGATTCCACGTTCGTAGAGGTGCACAACAACCGCCTCCGCATGGGGTGCCATCGTGGAAAGCGAAGTCTCGGGGAGAAAATGCCTCAAGATCTCCGCAGCCTCCTCATCCAGGCAAGCCTCGCAGAAACCGGCCAGCTCGCGCCTTTGAGAAGCAGAAAAGGCACAAAAGTACAGTCCTGCATCGTTCTAACACAGTTCCTGGTGAGGCACTTCCTGGCACATACAACTTTAACGATGTGCTGAATGTATTAGGTGCACAATAGAGGCACATCGAGGAACAGGGGGAGAAAACAAATACAAAAAAACATTGCGTTACAGCTTCAGTTCATAAGGATGTAGTAAGTATGGAAGCGGATCGGGTGGAGGTAGGTTGGATACTGGTACTGTCAGCATTCTCCACTCGATTGTAAAAAAAGAATACGTGTGACAACGAAGTCGGTAAAATTACGGGGGGACCAGGCATCTGATTCGATAATTCGGCAAAAGGATTTGGATTTTGCCTCAATAATTACTTTGATTCTTTTACTCTAAGCTACAGCTTCACACATACGGCAGAACAGAACTGAACACCAAAGGTGGGTAGTGGGTAGCATTTAGGCAGGGCAGATGTGGTCCAAGGGTGACAGTGGGGTCCAATCATTTTAGTCAGTAAGAAAGGCAACATTCCTGGCTTGAAAAATGAGGCTAATTAGCATGCTACCTCTTGCTTATGACCCATTTACTAAGGCAAATGCTAACAGAATTAGTGCAACCTAGCACTTCAGTCAACCAAAGCACCAGCGCAGTGTCTGAAAGGCTGAGTTTGCAAAAGATAAGTCACAGCTTTGAGCAGTCTTTTTTTATGCCCCCAGATGAAATAACAGGCTGCCAACGACAGAGCCTGCATAAGCCGAGTGTGTCAAGAGCACAGCTTTGTCTTCAAACTGTTGAGCAATGCAGTTCTGAATGCGCACGCACAATGCATCTCCTGTATTATGGTGCGTGCTAACATTATGATGCGCAATAAATGCACAGAAAGTGCTGTGTTTTACAAGAAGGAGTTCTGGGAACCAGAACCGGAAAGTGGTTCAGCTTGTGGCAGCATAGGTGCAAGAAACAGTTGTCATGCATCTTGCACTGCAAACGATGAGACTACTCTCACAACGAAAAATGCTCAAACATTTCAAGTGAGAAAATAGTTTAGACAAAAAGAACACACATTCCGCAGAGATGTTATTTTACTTTTTCGCTGAAAAACAAGGTGTCGATCCTCCTGAATTGGTGTCGACAGACGTTACAAAATATACCAGAAGGCAAACGCTGGAGGAATGCGCGAAATTCTCACATAATGTCCCCATTAAAATGCACACTCACCAAAATTTGCCGACACGCCGGGGCGACTGAAAAAGCGTCCCTGCCCGATGCTTGCAAACATCAAAAATCCTCCGAATCGGCTCGAATTTGTGCATAACATACAATATCTCCAAAACGACTTCATCTGCAGAAGCACCACACTCGTCTACACAGCTCCTTACGACACTAAAATCCAACGTGACTCCGGTCAAGTATTCCATCAGCGGCCGCGACGACGGGTTCACTGCTGCACCATGGCGAGAGTTCATCACGCCGTACAGAAGAAAAGCAAAGTGCACTTGGTCGATGTCGATCAATTCGTTCATGATCGGAACATATCGACAGGTGGCCGCTTGCACACGGTGTAACGTCTCAGCATCCCTGGGAATGAGCTGAGCGTCGGGGCTGTACCAACTCGAAGCCGTCGCCATCGCCAGCTCGCAGAAGTTGCAAAGGCAACGGCGGCAACAGCAGCAGCAGCAGCAACGACCGGCCTTCGTCACAACAGCCGGACGCACGTTACAACACTTGGTGGCAACTGCTCGCAACAGGATTCAAAGGAAGAGCGCGGAAGCCGCAGCCAAAACACAGCACGGGTCGATTTGTGATTCAAAATTCGAAAACAGCAGTATGACAGCAGCATGCACATCTACCTTGGCATGCATGTGACGCGCACGAAAAATTTCGCTCCAGTCGCAGTGTCGTTGCGGCGCAAATCGCGAATTCACGTGGATGGATGGATGGATGGATGGATGAATGGATAAGGCTGAACCCTTTGAATCGGGCGGCGGCGCCACAGGCCGCCTAGCCGTGAATAGTAATATATAGAATATTTGAGGGCTGGGATTTAAAACATTCCTATGCAAAATCTACTACACTATTCGAGCTGAAATAACGTTCACAAAGTAGCAAAATATCGTCTACGTTATCTGATAAGTGATTCAACATCGGTACTTGCCTAGATTTTCCGAAATCGAGGAAAAACTGCTCTTGGCGGCGTGCAGATTTTTCGCAAAAGAGAGTCGAAAAACTATTTAGACATGATGCGTCATCTGTCGGGCAGCGAGGCAAGCGCGCCAACGGCCGGGATGGAGCTTGTCTCACTGCTCGACAGATGACGCATCATGTTAAAATAGCTTTTCGACTCTCTTCTGCGAAAATTGTGCAAGCCACCGACAGCAGTTTTTTCTCGATTTCGGGAAATCTAGGAAGGTACCGATGTTGAATCACTTATCAGATAACGTAGACTATATTTTGCTACTTTGTGAACGTTATTTCAGCTCGAATGGGGTAGTAGATTTTGCATAGGAATTTTTTAAATCCCAGCCCCAAATATTCAAGACCCTATTCTTGCCTTCCTCTCAGCCACCAATCAGCTAACCTTCGTTTGGTTATTTCTACCCTTTTAAAGTCTATTTTCCCTTGATTATCCTTAAACCCCAATGCTTTGGCTAAATCTGGCCCATTGCCTTGAACTATAGGGCGGAGCCCTTTACAGGAAATTATTAAGTGTTCAGGCGTTTCCTCATCCTCCCCACACACCCTGCACAGCGTGTCTATCTCTTGGTACTTGACGTCTTCGCAATACTCCTGTCCTAGCCTCAAACAGCAATGGGCTGCCCCTAGAATTATCGTAAATGTTTTCTTTGGTTATTTCCTGCTTGAAAGTTCGGTACATTTCTAATGCTGATTTAGTCTCCATCCCTGTTTTCCACAGACCCCTCTCTGTTTCCTTTACCTTTTTCTTAATTGATAATTCCTGGCTGGTCCCCCTACTGCTGTCCAAATATTTGCTTGCCAATTTTCTTGGGTCAACATTCCTCATGTAGAGGTAGCTGAAGATTTTCCTAGCCCACCGCTTTTCTCCCATTTTTCTCAATCGTTGCTCAAACGCTATCTGCTGCCAACAACAATTTCACGAGGGACGGGTTAATTTCTTTTCATGATATCTCCCACCACTTCAGATTGGACAGACGCACGTATCCCCCTCCCCACAAATCCTTATGAAGGCCCAGTATAGTTACCGCGCCTTTCCCTTCCTATAAATCAATCAAAGTTAAAGATCCCCAGGTGGTCTTGCCCCGCCGGGGTGGCGCAGTGGTAAGACGCCCGACTACTGTGCCGGAGTTCCCGGGTTCGAACCCGACCTCGGCGGCTGCGTTTCGATGGAGGCGAAACGAAGAGGCGTCCGTGTGCTGTGCGATGTCAGCGCACGTTAAAGATCCCCAGGTGGTCGAAATTACCCCCTAGCCCTCCACTACGCCTCCCCCCTCTCTCTTTCCACTTTCACTCCTACCTTCCCCCCTTCCCTTACGGCGCGGTTCAGGTGTCCACAGAGCAAGTGTGACAGATACTGCGCCTTTCCCTTCCTGTGAACCAACCAACCAACCAGGTGGTCGAAATTACTCCGTAGGCCCCACTACAGCTCCTCTTTCTCTCTTTCCACTTTCACTCCCACTTTCCTCCCTTCCCTTACGGCGCGGTTGCGGTGTCCACAGAAAACAAGCGAGACAGTTACCGCGCCTTTCCCTTCCTATAAATAAATCAGCTTTTTTTTTTTAGTTTGCGCCGACTACAAACACGCCAAAATCCGGTGGAGCTTGCTCTCATGTACCTATGCCAGTACAACCCAAACTGCAATAAATGCGGCGAAAGAGCGACTATGATCACATTCTCTGGAACTGTTCAAATGGAATTAACACAGCTCCCTTCTCCCGAGCGGTGGGTGGAAGCCGTGCTGGTCAGCTCGGACCCAAATATTCAACTACGGGCCATCAAGCGGGCTAATGAGGTCGCTGCCAGCCATGAACTAGCGGCCATCTAGTACGTCTCCCTTAGATTTGCTTGAGCGACGAAATAAAGTTTTGCAATCAAATCCAATATCTTCTGTCCGAGGCAGCGGAGGTGGCTCAGCTACAGAGCCAGTAGCAGGCCCGGGCATTTTCTTTTCCTTTTTCCTTCAGTCGCAACAATAACATTTCTGAGCTCCGAGCTGTGGCTGTAAGAAGAAGGAAAAGAAAATGCACAGGCCTGCTACTGGCTCTGTAGCTGAGCCACCTCCGCTGCCTCGAGCGGACAGAAGAGACATAGAGAAGAAAGAAAAGAGGGAGAGAAAGACGCGCGCCGCAACAGCCGTCTAAGCGGTGGCGGGTGCAATGACGGCCTACAACACATACAAATTTGGTGGCAGGCTAGACCCCGCCGCATGCGGCGTTGACCTACCAGTCCCAACCCCGCAGGGCCAGGAACAGCCACCCTTGTTGTTGTTGTGGCTGCAGGAAGAAGGAAAAGAAAATGCACGGGCCTGCTACTGACTCTGTAGCTGAGCCACCTCCGCTGCCTCGCGCGGACAGAAGAGAAATAGAGAAGAAATGAAAAAAAAAGGGAGAGAAGGACGCGCGCCGCAACGACAGCCGTCGTCCGCCACCGAAGCAGTGGTGGGAACAGCCACCTCCCCCTATGTCGATAAAAGCGATGCCCCGGGTACCAATCACTATCCAGCACTAACTTAGCCATGAGGCCTCGAGCCACCGTGTGGATGCAAGGCAGCCCGAGCCCTCCCTGGTAGGTGCAGGAAGTGGGGCGCAACGAGAGCCGTCCCACCATCCTACACGAACGCGCCTATCAAGGACGCGAGACGGCCAGCCGTGCAGCGCGGCAAGACGGCCATTCGCGCCACATAAAATGTGAATGCGCACGCCCGAGACTTTACTAATGCGACCCTGGAGTTGAGCGACAACTCGAAGCGAGCGGCGTCAGCGAGCATTCGGGTTGTGCGTGAAACTGCTACGTCCCACGTGCGAGCCAATACTCCACTTAATTCAAATGGTACTCGGACCGCGTCCATAAAAGGAACCTCGGCTGGTAGTGAACCCTGAAATCATCCAAATTGGAGCGCGTGACTTTTCCTTGTGTTGAGCTGAGCTCCGGACACCGCTGCGTACTCGGAAAACACTCAAGAAAATGAGGAAGCTATCAGCATCCCGCAAGAAAATGGAAATGTCATCCGCGTACGCCGAGATGGCTGTGCACTGTCTCTTGTCCAATAAGTGGAAAACCGCGAATGCACCTGTCAGCTGCAACTCTACAGCGGATCGAGCGCAAGAATGAAGAGGGCCGGCGATAGGGGACACCCCTGCCGAACTCCCCGTGAAACAGAAAATCTGCCTACAATGCAGCCATTTAGAAGAAGCTCACAAGTAAAATCCGCATAGAGCGAACAGAAAAAGCGGATAAATTCTTCGCGCTGGTCAAACGAGCGCAACACAGCAAACAGCTGTGCTCAATGCTATCGAAGGCTTTGGCCTGATCTAGAGTGACGAAGACTCCCGCTAGGCCTTTAGCGTAAGCGTGAAAGAATACACCTCTCGTTAGAGTTAGTGCAGCAAACACGGACTGTCCAGGAACCGAGAAGGACTGGTACGAACTTATCAGGTCCTTCAAGTGCAACCGAAGCCTCCGAACAAGAATCGTGGGCATTAGCTTGTAATCAGTGTTGAGGAAGGTTATTGGTCACCACGATGATTGACTCGCTGCGGTCATACCCTCCTTTGGGAGCAACAGAATGCATCCCGAGCTAAATGAGGGTGGTTTAGTCCCGCTTTCCAGAAAGTACTACCTGGAGCAAGAGAGAACCGAGGATATCGTAAAAAGGTTTGTCGAAACCTGTCAGCAGGCCACCTGGGCCTGACGAACTGGAACTGTTCATGGCGCTTAACGCACTCCGAACCTCCTCCAAAGTTGCTGGCGAGCGAAGTTCTCTATTCGAGTCAGCAGGAAGCTGAGGAAGGGGCCTACAAGAGACCCTACAACTTCCTCGTAGTCTTCGTATTTGTCAAGACCTTCGAATGTAAAAAGGCGTGCAAAATGCGTGCTGAAAGTGCTTCTGATCTCGGCAGGATCGGAGGACGTGAAGCCGTCCTCACGAGCGACAGATTTCACACGAGTGCGACGGTCGCTGCGTTGACTTAGAACTCTCGCGTGTCCGAGATCGGCGGTACCGTCGAGCGACAGACCGTACGCTCGTGCGGTGAGTGACGCGCGCGAGCTATTCTCCGTGATTCGGTGGTACCGAACGCGGAGCGTGTCGAGGTACTCGCGCATAGCGAAAGTAAGCTGCCCTCCGTCACGAACTATGCGCATGCGCCGCATTTAGCACTGTGGTGATGCGAACGCGCCGTGCTTTCCCCGCGCGCGCAAGGATCTCTTGGTACTGTATCTTAAATTCCTCCCACACCACAGGTGTCACCGAAGACATAACCGCAACTGCAGATTTTAGGTCTGCGCGGATATCTCTCTGACACTCTTCAGTAGTTATGCGTCCATCCGCCACATCAGGGGTCTGTTGAAGCGGCCAGCACTCCTTGCAGCGCTACAAGGACAGGCAAATGATCGCTCATATTGCCAGAACCTGTAGAACATGGCAGCACGTCACGGGTACATACATACAAAACGCACATTACTCACACACCAAAGCACTATACAAAAATACTATAGGTTGCATATACATAATAAACTAAAAAAAAAACATGACTCCCCAGAAATGGGAAAAAAAGGGTTGGGGGGTCCTAATAAAGGATGACAGGCATCTCAAGTCTGCTACCCCATACAACATAGAAGCGCGTGTGCCAACGCCGCAGAAACCGCGTCTCGCCGTCCGTTTCTAACTGTCCAGACAGATACTTCCAGATGACGAGGCGCAGCCTCTGCAAGGCTGGGTACATTGCTCGGGGAAAGAGAAATAGGAGCCGTAGTAGAGGGCTACGGAGTAATTTCGACCACCTGGGGATCTCCATAGTGCGCTCACATCGCACAGCACACGGACACCATGATACGCAGTCACCTTAATGCGACATTTTCAACTTTACTCGTCACGTTTCCGTCGACAAAACGCTACAGGACAACCATAAGTGCCCTGTCAGGCTCAGAGAAATTTGTAAAATTCTCTTTGTTGTTTTTCAGTTTCAATTCAAAAATAGCGTGAAGTGCGCTAATTGTAAACGAACGGATATTTTAATTACTACCAACAATAACGACATTGTAAAAGGCAGAACAGTCCGAAAGAATTTCGAACGCATGTGTTCCAGAAACCAATTTACATTTGTAAATTGGTTTATGAGAAAGGAAAGGCGCAGTATCTGTCACACATCATCGGGGACACCTGATCTGAGATCTAAAGGCAAGGAGGAAGGTGGGATTCAAATTGAGAAAGAAATGCCCTAGTGGAGGACTAATAATTTCGACTCTACACCACCCGGACGCGTACACCCAACTACAATTAATTAGGTGTCTTCAGTTACCACGTGCTCACTGCCCTACGTGACAGCCCGCCATAAGAGAGATTTTAAAAAATTACGAGGGACTTCAACGACTAAAGTAGTGAAAGGCGAAAGCCAGAGTGCCGCATTGTGCTACGCAACAGGAACTAATTAATAATTAATCTATTAATTAGTCATCAAGTAGGCAGTTACTTAGCCATTACTAGGTGATTGGTGAATTACTTAATCAGTCATCAATCAGTAATTGTTTCGTTAATTAGTCATTATTGGTAATTGATCATTGACACATGGCCGTATAAGGCACGCGTTCGCGCATACTGTGGTGGTGCTCTGTGATTGGTTGAGACCTCTATGACGTCATCCTGAGCCGCCGAAAAAGCGGGACACATTTTGTCTACGACAGCATGAGCCAATAACGGCTTTTGCCTTAAAACTGAGTTTCCTCACAATCTACATTTTGCGTATGCAAGCAGAAATCCGCATGTAGTCCTGCAGTGGAATAAATAGCCTAGAGGTAGCAACGATTTGTGCGTCTCTGGAGGGTGTTACACTGTCATTGTCAAGAAACAAATTTATGAGTAACAGAATGGCTATATGATATGAGGGTGGAGAAATGTCTGTGTGCAAAATTTCGTTGATGTGCAGCAAGTAACAGAGCCCAAAAGTCAGTGAAATGTAGAAATAGCCAAGGACGTCGAAATTTTGCAAAATACGTCAAAACTGTGCAAAAGACATCCCCTCACAGGCAAAGAGCGTAAAGAAAGAAGAAAAAAGGAAGAAAAAATTAATAAGAGAAAAAGGAACAAGTCAGTGAAGATCTCCAAGTGCGAATGAGCAGCCGCCTCCAACAAATTAGGTCTTAATATTTAATAATTGATTTACAGTAAAAAGGCACAGTATCTGTCACTTTTTTTCCGCGGGCATAAGGTGCCCCGACAACTTTGTCGGATAACGCGGGTTCGATACCGACCGCCACGGTATTTTTAACTCTCGTGACAACCTTCTGTCGACAAAAATGAGGCATTAAAGGATTTCGCCTTAAATATCAAATACATTTTGCGCATGACTACAAAACATTCAGCATGTACAAAATGCCAGGTTATCAATCAAGGTGGAGTTCGTTTTTGTAATAAGGGAATTGTTACTCTGTATCCATCTGAGCACAGCCATACGGCTACAAGGGAAAGCTAGATAACTTGCACAAAAACTTCGTTGTGAAAGAAAAATTCATCCTGGTCCGGGGTTCGAACCCGGGACCACCGCTTCACCGAAGCAGTAGCTCTGCCAGCTGAGCTAACCAGGAAAAGTATGTCAAAGTTTCTGTGAAAGTTGTGCAACTTTGCCTTGTAGAGATGGCTGCGCTTGGGTGGATGGTAATGCACAATTATTTACTTATTTCGATTACACTGTGCGTGGATGCAAGCTTTGCTCATTAGTGAACAACACTGTAGCAGTTGTGAAACGAACGCTGAGCAGCTATGTGTATAACACATATTTCAAGTCAATGATCGTAACATTGCCAGGAACTCCTCATACAGAGAAGTGTAAAAATCTCACACACAGATAAAGGAGGCGGTATGTGAGCAGAGGTAATCATGAGTACAGAACAAGCCGCGTTGTATATAATATATAGCGCATAACAGTGCACATGACGGCCATAACATGAGAAGCCCAGTTGGGGTGCTTAGTTACCGAGCTGGAGGACCCATTACACTCAACCACAGTGGGCACATTTCACTGGAGGTGAAACAAAAAAGGTGCCCGTATAAGCGCTAACTGTTGACACGTGTTAAAAAACACAATGGCGTAAATTAATCCGGAGCCCACTATTACTGCATCCCTCATTGTGCATGTGCCTCTTCGAGACATTAACCCCCGTACTTTGCAGATTTCCAAGGGAAGGCGGTAAAATCAATGCGTAAAAATAAATAAATGAACATGCGATCAACATGGTTGCTCAGTGGCTTTGATACTAGGCGGCTGACCGGAACGTTGCGGGTATGATGCCAATCACAGCGGTGTCATTTCGATAGAGGCAATATAGCAGAGGCTCGTGTACGCTGCGATGTCAGCGCCCGTCAACTTGTCAACTCAACAGCCAACTCGTAAACGCTCTGTGGCAGCCGCCACCTCCCGCATTGCTGCTGCAATGCCCTGCAGTGTCAGGGTAAGATCCCGCGTAGACGCCGCTGCTTCTGTGCGGTCCTGCATAGAATTTTTTTTTTTTTGCTGCAAAATGGATATAGAGGGACCATTTTACCTCCATGTTGTCGTGACGCTGGGGCTATGTCGACCCGGCCTTCACTTGGTAGCGTGCAGAGACTCGGGGTTGAAGTAGGATTGAATCTTCGAAGTTGGTGAAATATGTACAAGCAGGTTTAATGGCACTTTGAGAAACTTATTTACAAGATTATTTACACGAAAAAGAAGGGTACATCAGCAAAATGGCAAGCGTTAAGAGTTCATAGCGAGAAGCGACTGGATGAGCCGTTTACCCAGGGCTCAGAGCGACATTTCGTGCTCTGCAGCGTCCTTAAAACCCCCTATGTCCAGCCCCTCTCTGAAGATGCTGACCAACCAAATCCAGGGCACGCCCCTCAGGTATCGGCATCCAATCGAACACATCACTGCACTGATGGTCTGAAGCACTGACTGGTCCGGCATTCATTCGTTGGGCGTGATCACTTGTTGGCGGGAAAAGCTTGGGAACGGCGAGGAGAGGAGGTACATTTCTATTCTTCAGCAAAGAAACCACAGGCTGGTTCTGACAAGTGGTTTTACTTCTCAGAAACCCGAGTGCACGTGGCGCCGCATCCGCTCCCAGCATTGTCCGTTTTCGACAATTGCAAATCTTTCCTGCATTCCTGGGAAATCACTTAATGGCTGTATGCGTCATGCTCCTTTCTTGTCCTGCACGTCAGCGGACATGTCACTCTGTCGTCTCCTTTGGAAAGTAGGCATTCCTCACTGGACGATAGGGCTTATCGACTGGAAGGGTGAACAAAAGAAAGAAAGCACTTCCTGCATTTCCCGCAGGGGGACGTTTCTTTGTGTTTTTCCAGACGTTCTCTTGGCAGGGTCAATTTGGCATTTGCAGAGTGTCCACAAAGCAAAACAGGCTTACAAAACAGGATTCCTGGAAACAGGCTCACTTAGAGCCATTGGACCATCACCACATATTCACAGCACTTATCCATGCCCACAGGCGAACAATAGAGCGCGCAAATGCGGATGCTTGGTCGTAACAGCCTCCTCCCCCGCCAGAAGAGTCTCGGAGGGCAGCAGTCCCAGCTGCTGCATGAAGAGACGACTTAATGGCCTGCACGTGAACGCTTGAAGCTCGCTGTTGCTTGTCGCGTTGTCTTGATTGTTGTAGGCCAAATTGCTCGAGCTGTCTGAAACTCAACCACATGTCGAAGCAAGCACTCGGCTCCCGTCTGAAGAGACCAGGTTAAAAGAAAACTGCCATTGTTGTTCGAGAAAAGCCCACTCTCAAGACGTTCAGGACCCACGTATGCCTAGAAAACCAAACGTGCTGCTTTACATAGTCACACATATACAAGCGCACGGAAAAAAAAAAACCTGATTATCAATTTCGATACATGGTGAGGAACATCTCGGACCGCTTAGAAAGAGCGGCTAAGCGCGTCCGCATTCCCATTTAACTTCCCCTTTTTGTATCTTATTTCAAAATTGTACTGCTGTAAAATCAAGCTCCACCTAAGAAGGCGACTGTTCTTCGATGTCGCAGTTTGCAGCCAAGCCAGGGGACAATGGTCCGTCTCTACGGTGAAT
The DNA here is from genome assembly GCF_055883805.1 of Amblyomma maculatum. Taxonomy (NCBI): domain Eukaryota; kingdom Metazoa; phylum Arthropoda; class Arachnida; order Ixodida; family Ixodidae; genus Amblyomma; species Amblyomma maculatum. The sequence goes on along the minus strand of NC_139352.1, from coordinate 17,660,718 downwards.
TTGGCCCCTCCAAGATAGCACTGCAATTTTTGAATGGCCCATACAATGCAAGCGCACTCTTTCTCTGACGCGCAATAAGCTCTCTCTCTAGTACTCAGTTTTCTGCTCAAGTAGAGCACGGGGTGCTCATTACCGTCGTCATCTCTCTGGCAGAGAACAGCACCTAACCCTCGATCACTGGCATCACACTGGACCGTGAATTCTCGGCCATAGTCTGGAGCTCGCAATACCGGACGGCTAATCAGCACAGCCTTCAGGTTTACGAAGGAGGCTTCCTTTTGTTCGTCCCAGACTACATTTGTCGGTTCTGTCTTGCGGAGAGCGTCGGTCAGAGGGCTAGCCAAAGCTGAATAGTTAGGGATGTAGTGATTGTAGTACCCAGTCAGACCCAGGAATGCTCGAATTTCCGTCTTCGTGCTCGGCCGCGGGTAGTCTGCTACCGCAGAAATCTTAATCTCGCTGGGTTTCCTGAAACCTTGACCTACATTGTGACCCAAGTAGTCCACGGTCGCCCTTGCCAGGCAACATTTCTCGGCCTTTACGGTTAGTCCAGCTTGACGCAAAAGGCTCAGTACAGCTCTTAGATGTACCATATGGTCCGCCCATGAGTCGGAAAAAACCGCAATGTCATCTAAGTAAGGCACTGCGAATGTTTCACACCCCTTTAAAACCCTATCCATGAGTCGGGAAAAACAAAATGGAGCATTTTTGAGCCCGAAACTCATCATTGTTGGCTGGTAGCTGCCCGTCGGAGTGACGAAAGCCGCGTATCTGCTGGCGCGTTCAGTGAGCGGTACTTGCCAGTATCCTCGAGTAAGGTCCAGCGTAGTCACATATGCCGCTCTACTGACCTGTTCTACTCTCTCCTCAATATTCGGAATAGGATACACTTGATCCCTGGTGAGAGAATTTAGCTTTCGGTAGTCTACCACAGGCCTAGGGTCTTTACCTGGAGCTTCTACTAAGATCATAGGCGAAGCATAATCGCTTTCCGAGGGTTTTATTACTCCCAATTCCAGCATGCGAGTTACTTCCCTATCCAGAATTTCTCTTTGCCTTGGAGAGAATCGGTAGCACCTTGATCGCACTGGCACGTCTGAAGTCAGCTCAATATCGTGCTCAGTCAAATCAGTTCTGTCTGGCCTGTCCACGAAGCAGGCCTCAAACTCTGTTATTATTTCGCCCAGATCGGACAGCTGGGATTTCTTTAGTTCTCCTCTCTGTTCTGTCTTTCTGAGAAGCTCCTGAGCGTTGCTTCCTTTTCCGCTTAGGCAAATCAAGTTATCCCCCATCTCCTCGGGAAGGTTTAACGTTAGATTTACCACGGCTTCCTTCTGCACATAAGGCTTTATAAGATTGCAATGATAAATGCGCACTGCTTTACGCCTATCGGGGATTTTCACTGCGTAGTTAGTGTCAGAAAGCTCTGCAACGACTTTAGCAGGTCCTTCCCACTGTACTTCGAGCTTATTCTTGGGATCATTGGCTTGCTCCATAGCTAAGTCCTCTCGGGTTACACTTAGAAGTCTCGTGAGATTACTAGACACCGGCGGTAAGAGGTTACTCTCTAGAACGCCCTCATTCCGTGTCTTATCAAGCTCACTTTCTAGTTGACTTATCTGAGATGCCTCGCTCTCAAAGTTTTCTGACCCGCTATCTTCCGCCTCGACCACTGTTTTAACTGCCGTTTCCTCCGCTGTGGATTCTTCTGGAATGAGCAGTGTAGCTAGTTCTCGCGCCTTTGAACGTGTTAAGGCTTGCACAACTCTGTCTCCGAAAAGGATGCCCCTCTTTCGCAGCAGCATGTCCGATTTGTTGGAGAACAAATACGGATAGCACTTAGGAAGCTTTCCTGAAACGGCAGCCTCGGTTGTTAATTCGCCGAAAGGGCCCTCGATGACCACGTTCGCGATCGGCAAGCACACACTCTGTTCCTCAACTACCTGTCGGATCCATGCACACTGTCCTGTATAGTCGGAAGGCGATACATACGCCGGATGGACAACATCCATCGTTGCGGCCGAATCGCGCAGTACCTTGCAAGGCTTCCCGTTGACTACTAGGTCATGCAGGTAGGGTTCTAAAAGCTGCATATTTTCATCGCAGTCCCTGACATACGAGAAAGCAATCTTTTCTTTCCGGCAGTTGACGGCAATGTGACCCTGCTCATTACACCTAAAGCATGTGAGCGGCTTCCTAGCCTCAAGCTTATTCTTTGTGTTCTGCACGTTGGTCACTTCCCCACTTTTCTCACTGCCGTCCTTTCTAGGGCGTTTGCCTGAAGAAGCCTTCCTTTCTTCGTTTGCAAATCTAGCAAAGTGCCTTTTCTGACGGTTATTTACACTGAACTTGGGATTGCGGGGCCTATCCACTGCTGGGTTGCTGAATTGTCGGCGCGAAGCATACTCCTCAATACGTTCGGCAGCTTCAGTTGCCGACTTAATGTCGCCTCGGTCCTGTAACCAATTTCTTTCTTTTTCTGGGAGGCAGTTATAAAACTGCTCCAAAAGAATTCGCTCGACTACAGCGTCCCTATCACTGTAGGAATCAGTGCTCTTTAGCCACTCGCCCAAATTAACTCTTAAATTGTACAGGAATTCAGGGTAACTCTCGTCCCTGGACTTAGTAGCGTTCCGAAAACGTTGTCTGAACGCCTCGGCGCTAAGCCTATACTTTCTCAGAAGGCAAGCTTTGACCTTCTCGTAGTTGTCCGCGTCCTCCTTGCTTAGCCGCGCGACAACCTCCGCTGCCTCGCAGGGCAGAACCGTCAATAATCTCTGAGACCAAGTGTCTCGCTGGAAGGACAGTTTTTCGCAAGTTCGCTCAAAGTTAGCCAGATACAGACCGATATCCCCTGATATCACATATGGCTGCATGTACTTTGACATCTTGAAATCTGCCTCCTTGTTGAGACGAGGTACCGCTAGCTGGGGACAATCGCCCGACCTCTTGCTCAACTCTAGTTCTAATTTCCGGAGCTCAATTTCTTGGTCCAGCTTTTTTGCTTCTCTTTCAAGCTTCTCACGTTCGTGCTCCCTTTCCTCTTTTTCCCTCTCAAGTTCACGCTCCCTTTCCTCTTTCTGCTGTCTGAGCTGTTCCTTTTTTTGCCCGATGAGGTTCCATGCTTCACTGAGCTCCTCATCATCGGTTCCCAGATCAGTGATTGCCTTTATAATCCAGGGTTTTCGTGCCAAACCACTTGTATCAATTCCCAATTCCTCACACAACAGCAACAGGTCCGGTTTCTGCAGCTTTTGTAGGTCCATGATCGCTCCGAGTGTCGGCTACTTCCAAAACAACAGTGCAAACTACCAAACCTAAAGGCGTTTCAACACTTTTTACCAGTTCTTAAAATCTAACCCTGTTCTAGAACCTGGTCCACATCAGAAGAAAGCCAAGCACTCACCCACACATGCGATCGATGTTCCGAGCTGCTCTCTTGTTGGCCGATTGTTGCGCCTGCTTGTTGCTTGAGATGCCACCTCTGATCACAAGCTGTGGCTTGTAGATTCTGATCCACCTCGAATCACCAGATGTTGTAGCTTGTAGATCCAGATCCCACCTCCAGTCATCAGATGTTGTGGCTTGTAGATTCAGATCCCAACGCTGGTCACCAGTTGTCGTGGCTTGTAGATTCAGATCCCACCGCTGTTCACCAGTTGTCGTGACGCTGGGGCTATGTCGACCCGGCCTTCACTTGGTAGCGTGCAGAGACTCGGGGTTGAAGTAGGATTGAATCTTCGAAGTTGGTGAAATATGTACAAGCAGGTTTAATGGCACTTTGAGAAACTTATTTACAAGATTATTTACACGAAAAAGAAGGGTACATCAGCAAAATGGCAAGCGTTAAGAGTTCATAGCGAGAAGCGACTGGATGAGCCGTTTACCCAGGGCTCAGAGCGACATTTCGTGCTCTGCAGCGTCCTTAAAACCCCCTATGTCCAGCCCCTCTCTGAAGATGCTGACCAACCAAATCCAGGGCACGCCCCTCAGGTATCGGCATCCAATCGAACACATCACTGCACTGATGGTCTGAAGCACTGACTGGTCCGGCATTCATTCGTTGGGCGTGATCACTTGTTGGCGGGAAAAGCTTGGGAACGGCGAGGAGAGGAGGTACATTTCTATTCTTCAGCAAAGAAACCACAGGCTGGTTCTGACAAGTGGTTTTACTTCTCAGAAACCCGAGTGCACGTGGCGCCGCATCCGCTCCCAGCATTGTCCGTTTTCGACAATTGCAAATCTTTCCTGCATTCCTGGGAAATCACTTAATGGCTGTATGCGTCATGCTCCTTTCTTGTCCTGCACGTCAGCGGACATGTCACTCTGTCGTCTCCTTTGGAAAGTAGGCATTCCTCACTGGACGATAGGGCTTATCGACTGGAAGGGTGAACAAAAGAAAGAAAGCACTTCCTGCATTTCCCGCAGGGGGACGTTTCTTTGTGTTTTTCCAGACGTTCTCTTGGCAGGGTCAATTTGGCATTTGCAGAGTGTCCACAAAGCAAAACAGGCTTACAAAACAGGATTCCTGGAAACAGGCTCACTTAGAGCCATTGGACCATCACCACATATTCACAGCACTTATCCATGCCCACAGGCGAACAATAGAGCGCGCAAATGCGGATGCTTGGTCGTAACAATGTTAAATGTGAGCACGTCTATAAGAGGGAGTAATAAAAGTTTGAAGCAAACATCTTTAAAAATGAAAGCAGCTGCATCATGTTGCATTGCGCAGCTTCAGCTGTGCCAATGCTGATGGGTGATGCCTACGCGTACCTACCAGCTCTGTGAAGGAAAATTGTCCACAGTGGGTGGTGGCGAAACGCGGCGCCCTGCTGCTGGCGCCGTTGTTTCCTTTAAACAGCTGACGCACTTGGTCCTTCACAGCCCGCTGCAGGTGTCTGGATGGTGGCCCTGGCAGCGGACTTGGAGAATCTGGCGAACTCGGAGGGCTCGACAGGCCTAGTGGGCTCGAAAGGGCAGACTGGCTCGGAGGCGCTATCAGAGGGAAAATAGCAGTTCAGTTCAGTTCAGTTCAGTTCAGGCGTTCAGTCGTGTCCGACTCTTCGTGACCCTATGGACCATGTCACGCCACGCTTTCCGGTCTCTCACTATCTTCTTAACATCACATAGCTTCATCTGCAATGCCTCGAGAATGCCGTCTAACCATCGCGTTCGCTGCCTACCCCTTCTCCGGCGACCCTCAACCTTTCCCAACATCAAATCTTTCTCCAGCGACTCCTCTCTTCTCATCAGATGACCAAAGTAGCTGAGCTTTAACTTTAGAATTTGACCCTCCAATGAGCAGTCAGGGTTTATGGTCGACAATATCGACTGATTTGATCTTCTGGCAGTCCAAGGAACTCTTAAGAGTCTTCGCCAGCACCACAATTCAAACGCGTCAATTCTTCGGCGGTCAGCCTTTTTCACAGTCCAACTCTCGCATCCATACATCACAACTGGAAAGACCATAGCACGAGTTATACGGATCTTGGTTGGCAGACTAATGTCCCTGCTCTTTACTAGGCGGTCAAGGCTAACCATTGCTCTCTTTCCCAGAAGCAGGCGTCTCCTAATTTCATGGCTGCAGTCTCCTTCCGAGGTAATCTTGGCGCCCAAGAACAGAAAATCTGTCACAGCTTCCACTTCTTGTCCATTGATGCTCCAAGACTTGATAGGGCAAGACGCCATGATCTTCGTCTTTTTAATGTTCAGTTTAAGACCAAACTTCTCACTCTCTTCTTGTACGCGCATCAGAAGTCTCTTGAGTTCCACTTCACTTTCTGCCATTAAAGTGGTATCATCCGCATATCTAAGGTTGTTGATACGTTTTCCAGCAATCTTCACTCCAGCTGAAGACTCGTCCAGACCGGCCTTCCTCATGATGCACTCTGCATATAGGTTAAATAGGCAGGGCGACAATATGCAGCCTTGCCTCACCCCTTTCTCAATCGGAAACCAATCAGTAAGACCATGCCCAGTTCTGACTGTGGCCTCTTGCCCTTCATAAAGGTTCCTGAGGAGACAGATGAGGTGAATTGGAACTCCCATCTCTTGGAGAGCTTGCCACAATCTGCTGTAATCTACGCAGTCAAACGCTTTCGCATAATCAATAAAGCAGAAGTAAATGGGTTTCTGGAACTCTCTTGCTTTTTCCATGATCCAGCGAAGGTTGGCAATTTGGTCTCTAGTTCCTCTGCCCTTGCGAAACCCAGCTTGCACGTCCGGAAGCTCCCGATCCACATACTGCTGCAGCCTACCTTGCAGGATTTTTAACATCACCTTGCTAGCATGCGAAATAAGCGCGATCGTGCGGTAGTTGGAACAATCTTTGGCACTGCCTTTCTTTGGAATGGGGATGTAAACTGACCTCCTCCAATCCTGTGGCCACTGCAGGGTTGTCCAAATCTTTTGACATAATGTATGCAGTGTGTTAACAGCGTCGTGGCTGAGGTTTTGAAGCAACTCAGCTGGAATACCATCAATTCCGCTAGCTTTGTTCTTAGCAAGGCTGGCTAAGGCCCATTCAACTTCACTCTTCAGGATGCCCGGCTCGAGATCAGTAATCACAACCGTCCTATGTTGGGTTTGCACATCGGGGTCCTTCTTGTACAGTTCTTCTGTGTATTCCTGCCACCTCTTCTTTATCTCTGAGGCTTCAGTGAGGTCCTTGCCTCGTTTGTTCTTTATCACGCCCAGCTTAGCACAGAAGCTTCCTTTGATATCTTTGATTTTCTTATACAGAGCTCTTGTGTTCCTTAATTGGCTGTTGTCCTCAACATTCCATGTTGCTACATCTTACATTCCATGTTGCTATGTGATATATCTCCTTGCAACATCGGACTTTCCGGTCGCTTCCCGACACATCCACAACTGAGCGTCCTTTTGGCTTTAGCCCAGCCGCTTCATTCGTCCTGGAGCTACTAGGAATCGCCCTTTGTTCGTCCCCAGTAACATGTGGGACGCCTTCCAACCTGGGGGGCTCATCTTCTGGCGCCATATCGATAATGGTATTGTGACTGGCCATAGGGTTTTCTTGGCAGGAAATACTGGAGTGGGTTGCCATTACCTTCTCCAGTGAATCACATTTTGTCAGAACTCTCTGCCGTGACCTGTCTATCTTGGGTGGCCCTACACAGCAAAGCTCACGACTTCATCGAGTTTCGCAAGCCCCTCCGCCACGACAAGGCAGTGATCCATGAAGGGGGGGAAAATAGCACTTATCATAAAATGCGGCGCGCCGGAACAAAGCCTTTAACCAAGGCGTATGAACGTGCCCTAGTGGCCTATAAGGGTAATCCTCCCACCTAGATTATTACTGACATACGCACAAGGGATCAGTAACATAAATATGTAATGTAACTGCGAACTGTTGACACATGTTAACAAAAAAAAGCAGTGGCATAAATTAGTCAGGAGCCCACTACTACTGCATCCCTCATAGTGCATGTGCCTCTTACGGATATAAATACCCGTACTTTGCAATGTTGCAAGGGAAGGAAGGAAAATCAATAAAAAAAAAAGAAAAATGAACATACGATCGCCATGGTTGCTCAGTAGTTATAGTACCGGGCTGCTGACTGCGTCTGGATGGTGGCCCTGGTGGCAGACGTGGTGAGTCTGGCGGGCTCAGAGGGCTCGGCGGGGTTGGCGGTATCGACAGGCCTGCTGGGCTGGAATGGGCTGGCTGGCTCGGAGGGGCTATTAGAGCAGAAACAGCACTTATCATACAATGCAGCTTGCTGTTGAATAAGGGAACTGTTTGGTGCTATGTCAGATTATTGCTGACATACGCACAAGGAAGCAGTAACATAAATATGCAGTATAAGTGCCAACTGTTGACACATGTTAAAAAACACAGTGGAGTAAATTAATACGGAGACTACTACTACTACTGCATCCCTCATAGTGCATGTGCCTCTTAGGGACATATACCCCGCCGGGTTGGCGCAGTGGTTACGGCGCTTGAATACTGTTCCCAAGGATGCGGGATCGAATCCAGACCTCAGCGGCAGCTTTTCGGTCGAGGCGAAAACTAAAGCGCCCTTGTGCTGTACGTGCGATATCAGTGCACGCTAAAGTACCCCAGGTGGTCGAAATTTCCGCAGTCCTTCACTACGGCATATCTCATAGCCTGAGTCGCTTTGAGACGTTAAACCCCACAAAACCAAACCAAAACCAATCTTAGGGACATTAGTATCGGTACTTTGTAATCTTGGAAGATAAGGAAAATCAGTGCAATAAAATTAGATGTGGTATAGCTCTGGTTAACCCTAGTTGAATGGCGAAAGCAACGGCGGCATCTTCTATTTATTCAACTTAAATGTACTCGCCCGACACGACAGATACTTCCGAACAGACTAGACGAATTTTACTACTCCTATTTTTCTTAATCTGTACGAGAATGGGATTAATTGCATCCGTCTATTTTTGCACAAACATCTTTTGACAGTTTTGTTAAACCTGCTGGAAATCCAGTCCTTCGTTTTAGTTATTTCTGACAATGTCTCCATGCAACGTTTTCCATACTTTTACAATGTATTCCAACCTAATGTAATACCTAATCCTGTAATAACCAAGCCAACGCTGACAGCAGGTTGAAATAAACAAATAAAGTTACTCCAGAAATATGTATAAGAAGAGGCAAGAGCGCACGAACGAAAACAATGATTTATTTCCGCCGTTTCGGCCGGGACCTGGCCTTCGTCAAGCAAAAGAAGGCCAGGCCCCTGCCGAAACTTCGGAAGTAAGTCATTTTTTTTTTCGTTCGTGCGCCCCCTACCTCTTGCTATATATGGACGAAGTTGCGCCTTTTTTCTACTTAGTAAACGCCCGACATAAATAAGACACTGTTCTTGCCTGTTCTAATGAAAAATGTAGTTGCAATCTCACGATTACTTGGCATTTTTATTCGCATAAATGTTCAAGTGTTCAACTGCAAGAACGGTACAGTACTTTTATGTTACAAATATTGACTGTTATCTTTTTTTTTGTTTGCGTAAAGTGAATAAGTCCTGCATTCTCAGGGAGACGAAGCTCAGAGTAGCACAGTCAGCGGCCAAAATACAAATTACGACAAAACACTAGCGCGCGGCGATGATGTGGTGGACGCTCGTGGTGGCGGTGGAAAAAATTGCGTCAACGGCAACCCTGTATACGCCATTTCTGGTGACATCGACAGTACCGGAATCTAACATTATCTTAATATGCTTTATCATCTAGTTAGATGAAGTATTCACAGACCTGGAATGAAAACAGTTAGGTATAAGCGTTGAGGGAGAATACGAAACTAAACTGCGATTCGGATGACATATTGCGTCGCTAAGTTGCACAGGGAATGAACTGCAAAGGATGATTGGTAAAAAAAAAAAAAATCAGAAAGGCCGGGCTAAAAATCCATCTGCAGAAGGCGATATGTAACGTTCAACAGCCTCAGGAAGGAACCGCAGCTTACAACAGGTAGCGATGCACTGGAATTGCTAGGCGAATATGTATACTTAGGACAGGTAGTAACCGCAGATCCGGACCATGAAAGGGAAATAACTAGCAGAATAAGATCGGGATGAAGCGCATTTGGCAAGCACTCGCATATTATGACTAGGAGCTTACCGGTATCGCTCAAGAGGAATGTATACAACAGTTGCATCTTACCTGTACTCACCTATGGGGCTGAAACGTGGAGGCTAACAAAGAGGGTTCTACCTAGGTTGAAAACAAAGCAGAGAGCTGTGGTACGGAAAATGGTAGGTGTAACGTTAAGAGGTAGGAATCGTGCAGAGTGGGTCAGACAAATAACTCGAGTTAGTGACGTTCTAGTGGAAATCAAGAAGTGTGCATGGGTAGGGCATGTAGTGCGAACAGAGGATAACAGATGTATGGTCCGACAGGGTAACAAATTCGATACCAAGAGAAAGAAAGCGTAGCAGGGGGCGGCAGAAAGTCAGGTTGGCGGATGAGGTTAAGAAATTTGTAGGGGTCAAGTGGATACAGCTATCGCTGGACCGGGTTAACTGGAGGAATATCAGTGGTCACTCCGATTTTTTAACAAAGTTGACCTTTATACATGACCAAAAAAAGTGGTTTTCGTTGCTTTATTTGTCACAAACACGGAACCGGAAGGCGAAGAATCTGCCTTCCATGGTTAGCTCGCTTACACGCTGTTATTCGTTTGCCAGTTCAAAGAGTGAAGCCTAAGAAGAAATATAACGTTTAATCTGGCCAATTTGGCAACGCTTGCAAATAAGTTAGTTATATGCGTTTTATGGCACATAACCGACTTCGGCTATAATGCCCCAAGCACAAGGTTACATGATCTGTTAAGGGCCTAGATCTTATGATACAGGTAGAACGAGAGAAGATGGCTTACACAGTATGAAAGAGTACTGGACAAGGGTAGAGGGGGAAGCCTCAGTTCGCAGGTCGAGCCCGACAAGTGGACGTGGATTCGTCCGGGCAGAGCGATCATCACTGGCAGGGGTTTAAATACGCTTTCGCTTCCGAAGAAGAAAAGCTGGAGGAGGGGGGGGGGGGGGGGGGGGGGGGAATAGGGAGAGAAGAAGGTAGGTCAAGGGGTGAAAAAAAAATAAAAATAAAAAATATTTCTTCAGTATGCATTCCTAAGCCTGAAAACGGTGATCGTGTGGCTTGAAAAAGAAACAACAGCTGCAGTACCAGGGAAAACTACAATGCGGGGTGGATGATTAGTCATCACCTAAAGCAGGTTCCCTGCAGACACCCCTTTTCTTAAAAAGGGACTGGCATTCCAAAGAGTCCTTATATCTGCAGGGGAACAGTCCTCAAAAGCTTTCTGCAAAGGGGGGAAGAAGGACAAAGCAAGATAATAACAGGGCAATGAACCACAAGAAGTTCAAGGTCCAACTAAAATAGGAGGTGAAACGTGTTTGGAGAAACGCCTACAGCTTATGTGCTCTTGTGGAGGGGGGATAGAGTGCACATAATTCCAATGTTTTAAATTTATGAATTAGATATGCCTCAATATTTTCTGTCCCTTGCAGATTTTTCAACTGGGAGAATCACTATGCTGCCACCTTTGTCTGCAGGCTTGATAACTAAATATGTTGTAGAGTTGCTCTTTAAGTTTCAGAGAGGATTTAAGGCTTTCGAGCTAGCTTCGTATACTTATATTTGATATAAAACGTTGGTTTTCTTCAAAAACGTGCAAACCGGAGAAAACTCGCCGAGTTCTTCGCCCAAAAGCAATGCTGAAATGTGTTCTTTGTATAATACAGTAAGATATATTTCCTAAATGCTTCAAGATGTAAGCGTGAGAATAAATTGTGATCAACTGTGAGCTCATCGCCACACATTTCACGCACGGTTTTTTCTTTTTTGTCAGCAGGAAACTATGGGTGATGCGTGTGTCTTATGCGTAGACAGCATAAAATGACTTCGATAGGACGTTCCTTATGGCGGCATGATTTCCATTTTCCTAATATGGAAGCACGCTTTACGAAGCGAAGCTTTTTGTTTGCTTCATTTTCCCAGGGAGCCTGCCATTTGCTTCTTAGTTTGCAGCGCACTGACTTAATGCAATCTCTGTGTGGCATGCTTACGTGTTATTTCTAACGTTATGGATCGCGCGGCACATGCATCTGCCTTCTCATCACCGTTGATCCCAACGTGACTGGGAACCCAGCAGAATTGCAGAATTTTTTATCGCGTGTCGTGACTTTTGCTATATTGCGTATGATGCTTCCTAGTGAGGAGTTGACATCAGTTTTAGGGTTTAAAGCGGAGAGTACACACAGGGAGTCTGTATAAACGATGCTCTTTTTGATGTTCTCATTTGCTTTTTTTTTTACAGCAATTTTCAGTTCTGTCTTGTATTATTGCACTTGCGCCATTAGCTTCAGTTTCTGACCCATCAGTGTGAAATTCCATATAATATCTATTTTTCTTGCAGCGTGACATTCTTGTAGTATGGGCTCACGTGGTATGCATGTTTTCCGAAAGTGTGTTAACGTGAGGTCATTAACGGCGGGGAGAGTATATCACGGCGGTATGGGTTCATGTCTTGAGGCAATACTTTGCATTTCATTCATTTTACCTAACCCTTGACCTTTTTGTTCGAACCGTAAGAGCAGTGGTTTAATCTCCTGGGGTTTGTTGTTGAAGATTACTCGGGATAGACATTTCGTGACCATACAATAACAGATGTTTAGGCTGCGAACGGATTTTGAGGACGTTTATGCAAGTTAGTGCAGTTCGTCGATATTCTGAGGCAGGTTCATTGGTCTCCACATAAAGGCCGGCTATAGGGGATATTCTATAAGTACCGGATGATAACCGTACACCAAGAATATGAACTGGACCTAATCGTTTCAAGTAGCATGGTCTTGCTGTACCATACACTATGCAACCATAGCCTAACTTAAAGCGTGCCAGAAAACGATAAATGTTTGTGTTGTGTTGTTTTTTGTGGGGCATAGGCATCTAAGGTCATCATGCGACAAACAAGGTTGATTGAGTTGTGTTAAAATACATTTTTTTTACCTAAATCAGTTTGTGTAGGACGTTTTCTTTCAAGAAATCTAGAAACTTCAGAAAATGTTGTCCCAATATATCTGCCTGTTCCTCAATAGTTGTCTGTCTACCAAAGGCTGTCAGGAAAGGGATTCTGAAAGGAGGGAACCTGTCGATTAGCTTGCCAACTAGCTCCCACATTTATTTTGATGTGACTGGACTGTTCATGTAGGATACATAGCTCTCTACCAAGAAGCTTTTTCAGCATCACGACGGATGCGCCGTGGTTGGGCTCAAGCCTTTTTAAAGTTTTGGAGATTCTCCCACCGCAGGGTGTCTACGAAAAATTCCCCAGGCCTTATTTTGTGCCTGTTTTGCTTGTCTACATTCTTTTGTATACCAAATTTTCCTGTTTTGTCTTTCAACTCCAGATGACTGAGGTATGACGAGACATGCAGCAGTTATTTGATTTAGACCATTGATACTAAGGTCCTCAGAAAAAAACTTCCAAGCTAGCTTTTTCTCGGAAGAACAGCCAGTCTATTAAATGCAGCTTCCAACAGCGTGGTTTTGTGGGGAATAATTGTGGTGAATATGAGCTGATTAGCAAGGGTAAGTGGTCGCTGTCTTGAGGGTTCTCTAAAATATCCCATTTAAAATAAGTAGAAATGGAGGGTGAACTTAGAGATAAACCTAAGCAATTCATTTTTCCTGAGATCGGGGAGCAGTAAGTAGGCTGACCTGTGTTCAGTGAGCAAAGATTATTGTTAAATATATGACCCTCAATGACTTACCCTCTAGTGACCGTTTTCTCACTTCCCCAGAAATGGGAATGAGCGTTAAAATCTGCTACCAAGAACGGCTCTGGAAGTTCATTCAAAAACTCTTCTAGATCACGGATGGTATCTTAAAAGCGTGGTTCTAGATATATACAGCACAAAGCAATTGGTTTTGATTTAAGTATGTTTGCCAGAGAGTGTCCTAGAGCTTCTGTTGCTGGGATCTCATGTTTTATTGTCTCAAGGTATGACAGGGTTTCGGGGGTTTTCAAGTTCATAGTTTCTTTTTCCGTTTTTCATATTGGACATGATCTAGAGTATGCGCCATGTGCGCGTCTGCAGTTGATGTATTTTTATGTGTGTTCGCATCTATAGTCGGTATGTTTGTCTTTTCCATATGTGACAAGTGCGTTTCTCCCGGCAAGTTAACGAGCTGTTTCCGAAGCGCTGACACTTGAAACATCTTTTCGGGTTCGGTATGTAAGCGCGGACTTCGTAATTAAGGTATGCGGTTTGGATGGATTCTTGTAGAATTGTACTATTGAATGTCAAGATATGTTTTGTTTTGATCTTTGTGCTATTTCTGCTGATGGTAATTGGGCGGGCAGCGACTATTCCTTGCTCAGCTAGATCTTCCAGTTCTCCATCAGTGCTTTGTAGCAATTCCTTCTTGGAAATAACGTTCTTGGTGCAGCTTAGAGTGCGGTGAGGTGTCATCTGCACATTCAGTTCAAGATTTTGCAGGGACAGCTAGCAACTTATCAGTTTGATCCTCGATGCAAATTTCGTCAATTATGCTTCTGTTTCTTTGTTCTCGGCCTACGTATTTCTGGGTGTTTTTTGGCAATGGCAAATACGGACAAGTTTGCCAGTGGCTCATCAGTCAAGGAGGTGGCAATGAAAAAGTTTGAGAAGCTTTCTGGTTTCTGCGGCATCAATTGCTTCATATCGGTGCGATCAGGGACCGATCATGTCCTTTAGCAGGTTTATCCATAAGACATGTAATGCCCAAGGTTTCTTATATTATGTCGCCTCTGGTTCGCCCTCGTAGAGGAAGGTCCCGGAGCCCCTCGCCTGGTAGACAGACGAGGAGCTCATGGTAATTCATGGTTAAATTCTTCCCTCCCCTTCTCAACCTACAGTCAAGGTACGGATAGCAGCTTCGTGATAAAAAAAAAAAAAACGAAAAGAGTTCAGCTAACAGTCATTACGGAATATATTAATATAGATCAAAATTAATGAGGGCTCTCAGGGCAATCAAACAGGAAAGACACATATCCACATGGCAGGGGCAGGGCCGCAGCCCACCAAAATCGGCCATATGGCGCCCCCGACCACACAAGACATGTTATAGACTTTATATTGACCGGTAGGGCTACGAACCATCCGGGCGGGAATGAACGCGATTGACAGGTGGAAGCAAGGAAGAGACACTAAAAGCAATGCGTATAAGCAGCGCGCGAGAACGAGCGGGGGATAACAAAGAAGGGAAGTCTTGAGGGGAAACAAAGTTCGGATACCCAGGTAGCATCTTTGCTATATCCGCAGTGAGTGGACAGGCGCGTAAGCAATGAATCACATCACCCTTAGCTTCACCGCATGGACAGGAAGGCGAAGAGAGAAGTGCAAAGCGATGGAAGTACGAAGGAAAGCGGCCGTGACCCGTTAGGAGAGGAACAAGAGAACGGGGCGGAGGGAAAAAGAGGGGTAGACGAATAATGGAGGGAACAAAAATAGACAAGAGGGTGTCTGAGTGATCTGCGGTCCAGATGAATGCCCACAGCTTTAGAACAGTAGTGTGCATACGAGTGCGCGCAGGCAAAGGCGATAGCCACGACGGTCGTAAGGGGCCACGCGTCGACGCCAGAGAGGCTGCCCTGTCTGCAACGAGCTAGCTAGCTCGTTGCCCCAGACACCACAGTGGGCTGGGACATAATATAAAATGACAGGACGGTGAAGATAAATGGTGGCAAGGGTGAATTTTATGTCGCGGATGCGGAAATCTCGGGTGGAAAGAGAATGGATTGCCTGAAGGAGAGAAAGGCAGTCAGAGTAGATGTGCAAGGGTAAAGGAGAAGGGGCGAGCCGGGCATAACAACAAGCCTCGTGAAACGCAACAGCCTCTGCGCAGAAGGCACTTATCATTTTCTTAACATTCTCATCGCTTTGGTAACGGTTTAGGAGAATGCTTTTCACCACTGAGGCTGTAAACTGTCCTAAAAAGCACTCCAGCGTTCAAAGGCGCGGCTGGCCGGCAGGCGCCAGGGTGAAAAAAGCGCCGTGTGCAGCTCGGGCGGCGGGCGGGCAAGGAGAAGCGAGGAGGAGAGCTCCGCGAAGGAGGAGTGTCGCTACTTTAAAACTATCAAGGGGTTTAGGCCGTGGTTTTTTCGAAAATGTAACAAGCGGGCCGATGACAGCAGCACAAGGGCGCAGATCCTTATCTTTACGACACGGAGACGCGCCTTCGACAAGATAATTGGCCATCATCTCATCCTCCTTACCCCTCTTCTTCTGGGATGGAAAGGGCGAACGGGAGCGGCTGCCGTCGCCACCGGGCTCGAACCCTGAGCACGCCATCGTGTTGTGACAAGTGCAATCTGTTATGCCCAGGAGCTAACTCGCTCCCTTTTACGTGCCCGCACGTTTTCTCAAGTTCTCTAAATATCTAATTTATCAATAAATTTTCAGTTTGCTCTTATCCTGAGTGACTCCTGCCGTCACCTGCTTCCCTCAATGTCATGCGGTGATGTCCTATGCTCGTCTTCTGATCACATCAGCTCCTGCCCGCTCGGCGATGTCACGTGGTCTCGGGACATCACATTATCAGACGGCCAATAAGTACACGGCCATGTCACCTGCCGACTACCACCTGACCACGATTTCTCGTTCATAATGCTGACAACGGCGATGACGGATATTGTGGAGAACAGAGCATTTAATGCTATCGCAGTTCTTAAAAAGCATGGCTAAATCTATCGCCGCAACGAAGCCGCGAAAAACCAGATCAAGAGAACGGCGACAGCCGCCATTCCATACGGCTGAAGGACGTTCTACAACGTCAAGAGGATATTTGTGCGGACAGGGGTGGGGATCACGTCCTCCGCCCACAACAAGTGCCGAGAAACATCCTTACTGTGTACAGCACGAACTCATGTTGCTGTTTTTTCTTTTTTTTTTTTTTTCAAGCGCACTTTGCGTGTGGTGTATGGTATCCCATTGTCATGCAGGCTATGGTATATCAGAAAGACGCAGATATGCGTCAGAGAGTGCGAAGGTGCATGAGGTATCTATAACACGGCACATTCAGGGACCACTTAGCCATACAGCAGGCTGGAAAAAAAAAAGCCTATCGAGCAAGCCCGGAACCTCTAAAACAGGCAATGATAAACCGCAAAGCAAAATTCAGGTTCAAACGAGGTCTGTGCGCCACCTGCAACGAAGCGAGAAGCAGCAGCCTGAAGCATCTGCGTCAGGTTGTGGTAAAAGCAAGAAGGAAGAAGACGAATGAGAAGGACCTTCAGTCGCATCAAGTCATCTAATTGTAGCGTTTCTAAGCAAGAAAAGGTTTGGCGAAAAGTGTCACACATGAGAGTCCAGATTTTTCGCCTTGATATCTTTTCGTGTGTTAAAATGCCTACAGGCTGCAAGAAATGCAGCCAGAGATAAGTACGTGTTCAATGCGCTTATTTTCGGTACGTGACAGGAAGGGAAGCTGCGCGTTCAGAGTCTGCTAGTGCAACAGCTTACAAGTAATGAGAAACCAGGAGTAGCTTAACCTGCTTTATATTTTGTAGAAAGTTTCACTTCCGTGCGTGTAATATTGAATAAATCCTTGCGTTCCTCCTGTTTAACATGGCTTTAATGCGCCATCTTGCTTTCGCAGAATGCTCCCGGCGTTTTCATGTGAACCCCCACGTGGAGAGGAGGCCAAATGGAGAGAGGAAACTCTGCCTGTCCACTCCAGGTGAGGTCAAGGAGAGGCAAAGTGGGCGACGCTGCGGGTTTCGAACCCCGCTCATGGCCACAAAGTGACTAATTCATTATGCAGTGTACTAATAATGCGCCCATGAAGACAAGCATCTTCTTGTACGTAGTGCTCGCGCTCGCCCTATATGTATAATTTATATAGTGTCCAGCGTTTTCCTGGTTTACCAAGAGACCCGCCCCATTCCCTTAAAATCCAAAAAGTGCAGCCTGTGCTGGAAAACGTTTTATCGAATACAGAGCACACTGTGGTTGCATTCCATAGGCCACTTCGAGGATACAGGCTGTAGGTTACTGCATGGCGCCATGCTGTGTCCGCGTTGGTAGCGATGGATGCATAAGACGGGCATGGCATCGTCTCCGCTATGTTCTATATGTCGTGTGTGCGGAGATATAGAACATTATATTATGTGCCGTCCAGAGTACAACGCGGAAAGGTGTGTGATGCTCACTTCCTTCAAGAAGACAGGAGCCCTTCACAGTGCACTTCAGGACATTATCTACCCGAGAGGAAGCCAGACATGCAGAAGAGAGGCTACACGCCTTCTATTATAATTTCGGCAGGACACTAAACTTGACTCTATGTTCTACTTTGAATGAATGTGTGCACAGATGGTGACTTCTGGAGTGGATAATGTTATACTGTGAGTGAATGTGTGTATAGATGGTGGCAGCTGGAATGAACTGTGTTTTACTGTGAGTGAATGTGTGCATATATGGTGGCAGCTGAAATGGATTGTTTTACTGTGAGTGAATGTGTGCATACATGGTGACTTCTGGAGTGGACTATGTTATACTGTGAGTGAATGTGTGCATAGATGGTGACTTCTGGAGTGGACTATGTTATACTGTGAGTGAATGTGTGCATAGATGGTGACTTCTGGAGTGGATTATGTACTGTTATAAGTGACTGTGCGCATGGTGCGGCAGATTTTGCAGATATTAGGACTTTTTCTTAACACAGAATCGTGAAGCTGCGGTGAAGCAAATGCCGGCAGAATAAGCAAGACTAATTCCACCTGTAGAATACAGCAACCAACTCAACTCTACTTGGTAGCGATGGCGACAAGCATGCCATGGGTGGATTGCGCGTAACATGACTGTTCGTGCGGTCAAGGCAGATTTGGAAGCCAATTAAGGATTGTCTGCTACAGCCACCCACAAAGCTGATGGTTGTCGACAAAGTTCCCGCCCTGAAATGGAGAATCCAAGTAGTCTTTGGTGACCCCAGCTGCTGGCTTAGAGCGACACGAAAGCAGCCACACGCAATTGCCTATTGCTGAACCTGAATTTCGGATGTATCTTCACAGTTCTCATATAGCTATACTCTGTCGATCAGAGGATTTTTCAGTCAGTGTGTTTTTGTGCGCAGTCAGACAATTGATACTCGCATTTATCTTCGCACGCACATAAATTTGGCATATAAAACTATGATTACTGAGAGCAGTCTCTCAATAGCGCAAGTGAATGCATCAGCAAAACAAAGCAATAGTTAAAATTATTGGCTCTATAAAAACCCGTATTTTCTTTGTTTTATTTGAGCCGTATCTGCAATTGGTATGGGACCAATGAAGGAAATCATACAACTTACAGACTGGTGCATATAATTGTCCCACAGGCAGTGGCATTGATTTTAAAAGTTTGTGTGTTGTATATGAAAAGTATTAGACCAGTAGAGAAATACGTCATATATTCTGGCACATATTTGTCTAGCTGACCATTATATATATATCGGTTCACGGATCTGATATAGCAGTATGCCTTCGTTTATGACTTTACGTATAGGATCAGTCAGTGGTCACACACTTGAATCCAAAACACGCTATTCATTCAAACGCCCCCCCCCCCCCAACCACTGCCGTAAATAGCAATATTTGTCGTAATAACAGTTGTGAATTACCGCCGAGACAAAGAAAAAATGTTGCTTCACGGTCAGAAGCGAAGCCCTCTGGACAAACTACGATTTACGCAGCAAAAGCGCATAAAGCGCGATTATGCTGCCGTTGAGGTAAGTTACTACTGAACGAAGAAGAAAGTACGTGGCTTGTCGACTGGATTCATCTCAGGCAAAAGCATCACCATGTGCAGAGAATAGCGTTGAAATGGGTGTGATAGGCGCGCGTTCGGACAACCGCGCCCTTCGAAGCAATGAGAACAGCTTGAACGGCTACAACATATCCTAGCGACCGCAGTGACAGCGGTGATCCGCTACAGAAAGAGCTATGTGGCTTTTTCGTCCTCATTCCTTTTTTTAAAGCGAACAAGAAATAAAAAGACTGGCTATGATTGCCCGCATGCTGGACTCTCGAAAGTAGGAGTACCGCAGGTGAACTTTGATGCCACTTTTTTTGTAGGTTGATTTCAGTGCTCACTTATGTATTAAACGCACATTAAAAGCACACCGGACCTTTATCTTACAAACATGGTTGTCTTGACGTTTTATGAGTAGGAAGGAATATATATATTTTTTTGTTTTTTGCATACTCATGACGCGATCACAGCGAGTGAAGACTAGCAGCAAGCGGGCGAACCATGATGCTGCCGTTGAGGCCTGAGTCATGAGCACAGCGTACTAATAGTGTGGAGAACGATACCCGATTTGAGTAGATGGAGGAGACAGATGAATCAATGTAATTTATATGTCGAGCGTGTGAGAGAATATGAAATCTCCCTATTTGAGTTCAGGCTGCGGATAAAACATATTTGAGGAACGTAAACTCACCCTAAAGAATATTAGGGCTATTTTAGAAGCGGGAAAGCTATAAAGGTGCTAGAAGAGTCTGCAGGTGGAACACAACCGGCGCGAGGCCCTAGATGCGCGAGGCCCCAGGCGGGCAGGTAGGGGCAGGAGTCCTGTCCAGAAGCACGACGTGAAGCTTCACGGCACTGTACGGGAGAAGGAATCGAACGACGGGCAGGACCGACGCTACTTCCTATCAAGTGAAAACCGACACCCACCCTTCCCCTGTCTTCTAACATCGGAGAGTGCTGCCTGACGGGAAAACGTCGAGAGTCTCAGCGGTTCAAAGTGAGCGAGATCAAGATTTCCCCACCTTGGGGGGCCGGAAGGCCCCAACAAGAAACTCCGGGCAACCAGAAACGCGACGGCCTGTGCCACGTTTCCGCGTACTCAACGTGAGGCATCCACAGGAAAGAAATAACGGCCAATACCTAGTGAGAGGCTACAAAGTAGTTAAAGATAATTCTATGCAAGGCATAAGCACAGTTAGTGGCTGGAGACTTAAAACACAGTGGCTGGAGACAGTAGCTATAGAAAGACTTAGAGATGCCATGGTGGAAGTGGAAGAAGGTTTCCGCATAGCGTAGTCCGAGAAAAAGCTCGTAGTAGCCGATGCAGGATTTTTTCATTACGTGGAGAGCTTTATAGGGCTGTATATGCGCCAGATGACTTGTCATGCACATCAGCATCAAACAGGGAAAGAAGCACCACAAGATGGAGTCAGCATGAAGACAATCCGCATGGAAACGCGATCCATGCCAGCTGGCCAGCCTGCAGCGAACTGCATTGGCTCCGAACGCTGGGAACTTTCTGCCTCAACCAGTCACGCAACTTTCTGATTTTATGCAAAAAAACTTTCTGGATCTAATTACTGGGCTACAAACCCAAATTTTGCGCATATGAGGTGGTTTTCAGGTATAGAAGAAACAAAGGAGAGAAAATATGAATACCAAAATAAAAAGAAGACGCCAAAGATTAAGGAAAAATCGCAGAAAGGTTTCCAACCTCAACATTTTGGCGATCGACGTTAAGACAAACGGGAAGAGCTGTTCACATACCTGTATGGGCTGACCGACAGACAGACAGGCTTGTACTTTATTTCCGCTTGATAACCGCTTGGGCAGATTGAAACCGAATATCCTATATCAATTACTGCCTCAGGTTCCCTGCTCTTCTCCCTCTACTTGAAGACATGAAAATAAACCCTTCTGCGGAGAAAAACATTGGAATCGACCACTTCAGTTTGGATCCTCATTCACACTTTGTATCAAAGTCAAGCGAACTGACAGGTTGCTACCCTTCCCTCGTATGCTGAAATGGACACAGTGGCGTGAACATGAGGCGGAGGAAATACACTGGAACATATGGAGATTTTGTGACGTGACTCTATAGTGACACTAAGTACAACGGCAGACACTACCTAAAACCAGTATTAAACCGCAGAGGCCAAAGACATGGTGGGACACAGTTATGGAAGCTGATCTGATTCACCGCAAAAAGAAGGGCAGAAAGCATCGACATGTACTACTCAGCATCCTGATGAGACAACCCTAAAAAATACCGGGATTTATATGCCTTGGGTAAAAACGCATAAGGGCAATTATTCCAAATTTTGTCCAGTGAATCAAGGACGCTGGCAAACATGCGGGAAACCATTCTGGAGACACAAAAGCAGAACAGCTTTGCGTGACCGAATGAATGAAATAGAGAACGAGGGGGAACGTTTCCTTCAGTTCGCAGCAGAATATGTGGCGTACAAACTGCGTTTCGAATCAACAAAAACCGCAGTCCACACAACTACCCTTTTCATCTGCCGCGTGAATTTTGCCATAGTCACAGAGGGACAACTCAAACGGGCGCTGAAGTAGTGTTGAAAAAAATGTCAGGACAGAGAAGTGTAAAACTACCTTTAGCGCCTCAGCTGTGGATATGACTCCATCACATGATATGACTCCAAATACCCTGGCAACGCAGTGGAACAATGGAGAGATTCAAGCTCTACCTCGAAGCAACCACCATAGCGATTAAAGCAGCACCCGACAGACAAGTAGCACTGCCATTGAGAGTCGGAGGCTCTACACTTCTTGACATTTATAACGCTTCAGACTTCGTAAAACCAACAGAATTAAGAAAACACCAAGAATTTGACTAGATGCATGTGATAACCCTTCTCCACACATACTTCTTAAGAAAGCATAGTGAGAGGAACTTGCGACACGTCTTCCGCTCATGAACACAGCACCAGGAAGAGTGGTTAGATTATTTTCTCACCGACCTGAAACTGAAAGCGCAAGACTGTCCTCTCGGGAACGAAGGAGACAATTTGATGCGCGGCATGGTAGTCTGCGGAATTCATAAAGAGAGAGCGCGAGCTAACATTCTAAAGCTCCATGACCCAATCCGAGAGAGTGGTCAGAGTGTGTCCTGCTCATAAAGCTACAAAACATCAAATGAAAACAAGCAGGTATCAGCTGCAAGGAAAAGCAAAGTGCACTCTGCGAAAAAGCACAACCGTAGCGCCTATAGCCGTAAGAGCTTGGAAGACGCAAAAAATTTGCGTCGATGGCGAACCCTCAAAAAAGAAAATACTGCAGAAGAAGAAACGAAAGCAAAATAACAGCCTACCCAGCTTGGAAGCAAGTATGCATAAAGCGCAAAAAGCCGAACCACTTCGCAGCAGTTTCCAAAGGTAGTGGCTACAGTATGGAGGCCGATAGAGACGAAGAGGACATTTTGGTTATCAACAGCGAAAAGCTCAGCACAGTCTACACGTTCCGGCCAGCGGAAGCAAAGAAAGGTTTCGGGTAGACCATGTAGCGGCAGTTGGTGGGATTACAGAGCAAAACACGTTCAGCCCCAGCAACTGAGAGCGAACGGAATGACACCCCGGACGTGGAAAGGAAGCAAAGTTTTCGCAAGGCAAAGCCAAATTCTAGGTCACTACCAAAAATGATAAAGAAAAGCTTGTCATGGAATTCGTAGTTGAAGAGATAGCACCCCTAGTTAGAAGGAAAACAGCAGAAACTATAGGTCCAATAACACTCGACTATGGTCCGGTAGCTAAACATTTCAAGCTCCAGAAGGAAGCCTCGCGCGCCTAGTGCAAAACATTGGTTGGTTTGTGGGGTTTAACGTCCCAAAGCGATTCAGGCTATGAGAGACGCTGTAGTGGAGGACTCCGGGAATTTTGACCACCTGGGGTTCTTTAACGTGCACTGACAGCGCACGGATGCCGCCCCGTTTCGCCTCCACCGAAACGCAGCCGCCGAGGCCGGGATTCGATCCCGCTTCCTTGGGCACAGTAGTCGAGCTCCGTAACCGCTGCGCCACCCCGGCGGGGCGAACCACACGTTGATATTTCTCGATGATGTCTTGGCAAAGATTGGTATCAATTCACACACAAGCGCTAAATGAAGCGCTGTGAAAAGAGAGAACCACACGTTGATATTTCTCGATGATGTCTTGGCAGAGATAGCGAAGTCAATATCAATTCAATCACAAGCGCTAGATGAAGCGCTGTGAAACGAGAGAACCACACGTTGATATTTCTCGATGATGTCTTGGCAGAGATAGCGAAGCCAATATCAATTCAATCACAAGCGCTAGATGAAGCGCTGTGAAACGAGAGAACCACACGTTGATATTTCTCGATGATGTCTTGGGAGAGATTGCGAAGCCAATATCAATTCAGTCACAAGTGCTAAATGAAGCGCTGTGAAACGAGAGAACCGTACGTTGGTTTGGTTTGGTTTGTGGGGTTTAACGTCCCAAAGCGACTCAGGCTATGAGAGACGGTGTAGTGGAGGACTGCGGAAATTTTGACCACCTGGGGTTCTTTAACGTGCACTGACATCGCACAGCACACGGACGCCGCTCCGTTTCGCCTCCACCGAAACACAGCCGCCGAGGCCGGGATTCGATCCCGCTTCCTTGGGCACAGTAGTCGAGCGCCGTGCCAGCTGCGCCACCCCGGCGGGGCGAACCACACGTTGATATTTCTCGATGATGTCTTGGCAGAGATTGGTATCAATTCAGTCACAAGCGCTAAATGAAGCGCTGTGAAACGAGAGAACCACACGTTGATATTTCTCGATGATGTCTTGGCAGAGATAGCGAAGCAAATATCAATTCAATCACAAGCGCTAAATGAAGCGCTGTGAAACGAGAGAACCACACGCTGATATTTCTCGATGATGTCTTGGCAGAGATTGGTATCAATTCAAACACAAACGCTAAATGAAGCGCTGTGAAACGAGAGAACGACGCGTTGATATTTCTCAATGATGTCTTGGCAGAGATTGATATCAATTCAAACACAAGCGCTAAATTAAGCGCTGTGAAACGAGAGAACCACGCGTTGATATTTCTCGATGATGTCTTGGCAGAGATTCGTATCAATTAAAACACAAGCGCTAAATGAAGCGCTGTGAAACGAGAGAACCGCACGTTGATATTTCTCGATGATTTCTTCGCAGAGATAGCGAAGCCAATATCAATTAAACCACAAGCGCTAGATGAAGCGCTGTGAAACGAGAGAACCACACGTTGATATTTCTCGATGTCTTGGAAGAGATTGCGAAGCCAATATCAATTGAAGCACAAGCGCTAAATAAAGCGCTGTGGAACGAGAGAACCACACGTTGATATTTCTCGATGTCTTGGCAGAGATTGATATCAATTCAAACACAAGCGCTAAATGAAGCGCTGTGAAACGAGAGAACGACGCGTTGATATTTCTCAATGATGTCCTGGCAGATATTGATATCAATTCAAACACAAGCGCTAAATGAAGCGCTGTGGAACGAGAGAACCACGCGTTGATAATTCTCGATGATGTCTTGGCAGCAATTGGGAAGCCAATATCAATTTAACCACAAGCGCTAAATGAAGCACTGTGAAACGACAGAACCACACGCTGATATTTCTCGATGATGTCTCGGCAGAGATTGGTGTCAATTCAAACACAAGCGCTAAATGATGCGCTGTGAAACGAGAGAACCGCATGTTGATATTTCTCGATGATGTCTTGGCAGAGATTGGGAAGCCAATATCAATTCAATGGCAAGCGCTAAATGAAGCACTGTGAAACGAGAGAACAACGCGTTGATATTTTATGATGTTTTGGAAGAGATTGCGAAGCCAATATCAATTCAAACACAAGCGCTAAATAAAGCGCTGAGAAACTCGAGAACCACACGTTGATATTTCTGGATGTCTTGGCAGAGATTGCGAAGCCAATATCAATTCAATCACAAGCGCTAAATGAAGCGCTGTGAAACGAGAGAACCACATGTTGATATTTCTTGATGTCTTGGCAGAGATTGCGAAGCCAATATCAATTCAATCACAAGCGCTAAATCAAGCGCTGTGAAACGAAAAAACCACACGTTGATATTTCTCGATGATGTCTTGGCAGAGATAGCGAAGCCAATATCAATTCAATCACAAGCGCTAAATGAAGCGCTGTGAAACGAAAGAACCACCCGTTGATATTTCTCGATGTCTTGGCAGAGATAGCGAAGCCAATATCAATTCAATCACAAGCGCTAACTGAAGCGCTGTGAAACGAGAGAACCACATGTTGATATTTCTTGATGTCTTGGCAGAGATTGCGAAGCCAATATCAATTCAATCACAAGCGCTAAATGAAGCACTGTGAAACGACAGAACCACACGCTGATATTTCTCGATGATGTCTCGGCAGAGATTGGTGTCAATTCAAACACAAGCGCTAAATGATGCGCTGTGAAACGAGAGAACCGCATGTTGATATTTCTCGATGATGTCTTGGCAGAGATTGGGAAGCCAATATCAATTCAATGGCAAGCGCTAAATGAAGCACTGTGAAACGAGAGAACAACGCGTTGATATTTTATGATGTTTTGGAAGAGATTGCGAAGCCAATATCAATTCAAACACAAGCGCTAAATAAAGCGCTGAGAAACTCGAGAACCACACGTTGATATTTCTGGATGTCTTGGCAGAGATTGCGAAGCCAATATCAATTCAATCACAAGCGCTAAATGAAGCGCTGTGAAACGAGAGAACCACATGTTGATATTTCTTGATGTCTTGGCAGAGATTGCGAAGCCAATATCAATTCAATCACAAGCGCTAAATCAAGCGCTGTGAAACGAAAAAACCACACGTTGATATTTCTTGATGATGTCTTGGCAGAGATAGCGAAGCCAATATCAATTCAATCACAAGCGCTAAATGAAGCGCTGTGAAACGAAAGAACCACCCGTTGATATTTCTCGATGTCTTGGCAGAGATAGCGAAGCCAATATCAATTCAATCACAAGCGCTAACTGAAGCGCTGTGAAACGAGAGAACCACATGTTGATATTTCTTGATGTCTTGGCAGAGATTGCGAAGCCAATATCAATTCAATCACAAGCGCTAAATGAAGCGCAGTGAAACGAGAGAACCACACGTTGATATTTTTCGATGATGTCTTGGCAGAGATTGGTATCAATTCAAACAAGCGCTAAATGAAGCGCTGTGGAACGAGAGAACCACACGTTGATATTTCTCGATGATGTCTTGGCAGAGATTGATATCAATTCAAACACAAGCGCTAAATGAAGCGCTGTGAAACGAGAGAACCACGCGTTGATATTTCTCGATGATGTCTTGGCAGAGATAGCGAAGCCAATATCAATTCAATCACAAGAGCTAGATGAAGCGCTCTGAAACGAGAAAACCACATGTTGATATTTCTCGATGATGTCTTGGCAGAGATAGCGAAGCCAATATCAATTCAATCACAAGCGCTAAATGAAGCGCTGTGAAACGAGAGAGCCACACGTTGATATTTCTCGATTTCTTGGCAGAGATTGCGAAGCCAATATCAATTCAATCACAAGCGCTAAATCAAGCGCTGTGAAACGAGAACCACACGCTAATATTTTTCGATGATGTCTTGGCAGAGATTGGTATCAATTCAAACACAAGCGCTAAAAGAAGCGCTGTGAAACGAGAAAACCACGCGTTGATATTTCTCGATGATGTCTTGGCAGAGATTGGGAAGCCAATATTAATTCTATCACAAGCGCTAAATGAAGCGGTGTGAAACGAAAGAACAACACGTTGATATTTCACGATGTTTTGGAAGAGATGGCGAAGCCAATATCAATTCAAGCACAAGCACTAAATGAAGCGCTGAAACGAGAAAACTACACGTTGATATTTCTTGATGATGCCTTGGCAGAGATTGGTATCAATTCAAACACAAGCGCTAAATGAAGCACTGTGAAACGAGAGAACCACGTGTTGATATTTCTCGATAATGTCTTGGCGGAGATTGGTATCAATTCAATCACAAGCGCTAAATGAAGCGATGTGAAACGAGAATCACACGCTAATATTTTTCGATGATGTCTTGGCAGAGATTGGTATCAATTCAAACACAAGCGCTAAATGAAGCGCTGTGAAACGAGAGAACCACGCGTTAATATTTCTCGATGATGTCTTGGCAGAAATTATCAATTCAAACAAGCGCTAAATGAAGCGTTGTGGAACGAGAGAACCACACGTTGATATTCTTCGATGATGTCTTGGCAGAGATTGCGAAGCCAATATCAATTGAAGCACAAGCGCTAAATAAAGCGCTGTGGAACGAGAGAACCACACGTTGATATTTCTCGATGTCTTGGCAGAGATTGATATCAATTCAAAGACAAGCGCTAAATGAAGCGCTGTGAAACGAGAGAACGACGCGTTGATATTTCTCAATGATGTCCTGGCAGATATTGATATCAATTCAAACACAAGCGCTAAATGAAGCGCTGTGGAACGAGAGAACCACGCGTTGATAATTCTCGATGATGTCTTGGCAGCAATTGGGAAGCCAATATCAATTTAACCACAAGCGCTAAATGAAGCACTGTGAAACGACAGAACCACACGCTGATATTTCTCGATGATGTCTCGGCAGAGATTGGTGTCAATTCAAACACAAGCGCTAAATGATGCGCTGTGAAACGAGAGAACCGCATGTTGATATTTCTCGATGATGTCTTGGCAGAGATTGGGAAGCCAATATCAATTCAATGGCAAGCGCTAAATGAAGCACTGTGAAACGAGAGAACAACGCGTTGATATTTTATGATGTTTTGGAAGAGATTGCGAAGCCAATATCAATTCAAACACAAGCGCTAAATAAAGCGCTGAGAAACTCGAGAACCACACGTTGATATTTCTGGATGTCTTGGCAGAGATTGCGAAGCCAATATCAATTCAATCACAAGCGCTAAATGAAGCGCTGTGAAACGAGAGAACCACATGTTGATATTTCTTGATGTCTTGGCAGAGATTGCGAAGCCAATATCAATTCAATCACAAGCGCTAAATCAAGCGCTGTGAAACGAAAAAACCACACGTTGATATTTCTCGATGATGTCTTGGCAGAGATAGCGAAGCCAATATCAATTCAATCACAAGCGCTAAATGAAGCGCTGTGAAACGAAAGAACCACCCGTTGATATTTCTCGATGTCTTGGCAGAGATTGCGAAGCCAATATCAATTCAATCACAAGCGCTAAATGAAGCACTGTGAAACGACAGAACCACACGCTGATATTTCTCGATGATGTCTCGGCAGAGATTGGTGTCAATTCAAACACAAGCGCTAAATGATGCGCTGTGAAACGAGAGAACCGCATGTTGATATTTCTCGATGATGTCTTGGCAGAGATTGGGAAGCCAATATCAATTCAATGGCAAGCGCTAAATGAAGCACTGTGAAACGAGAGAACAACGCGTTGATATTTTATGATGTTTTGGAAGAGATTGCGAAGCCAATATCAATTCAAACACAAGCGCTAAATAAAGCGCTGAGAAACTCGAGAACCACACGTTGATATTTCTGGATGTCTTGGCAGAGATTGCGAAGCCAATATCAATTCAATCACAAGCGCTAAATGAAGCGCTGTGAAACGAGAGAACCACATGTTGATATTTCTTGATGTCTTGGCAGAGATTGCGAAGCCAATATCAATTCAATCACAAGCGCTAAATCAAGCGCTGTGAAACGAAAAAACCACACGTTGATATTTCTCGATGATGTCTTGGCAGAGATAGCGAAGCCAATATCAATTCAATCACAAGCGCTAAATGAAGCGCTGTGAAACGAAAGAACCACCCGTTGATATTTCTCGATGTCTTGGCAGAGATAGCGAAGCCAATATCAATTCAATCACAAGCGCTAACTGAAGCGCTGTGAAACGAGAGAACCACATGTTGATATTTCTTGATGCCTTGGCAGAGATTGCGAAGCCAATATCAATTCAATCACAAGCGCTAAATGAAGCGCAGTGAAACGAGAGAACCACACGTTGATATTTTTCGATGATGTCTTGGCAGAGATTGGTATCAATTCAAACAAGCGCTAAATGAAGCGCTGTGGAACGAGAGAACCACACGTTGATATTTCTCGATGATGTCTTGGCAGAGATTGATATCAATTCAAACACAAGAGCTAAATGAAGCGCTGTGAAACGAGAGAACCACGCGTTGATATTTCTCGATGATGTCTTGGCAGAGATAGCGAAGCCAATATCAATTCAATCACAAGAGCTAGATGAAGCGCTCTGAAACTTGAAAACCACATGTTGATATTTCTCGATGATGTCTTGGCAGAGATAGCGAAGCCAATATCAATTCAATCACAAGCGCTAAATGAAGCGCTGTGAAACGAGAGAGCCACACGTTGATATTTCTCGATTTCTTGGCAGAGATTGCGAAGCCAATATCAATTCAATCACAAGCGCTAAATCAAGCGCTGTGAAACGAGAACCACACGCTAATATTTTTCGATGATGTCTTGGCAGAGATTGGTATCAATTCAAACACAAGCGCTAAAAGAAGCGCTGTGAAACGAGAAAACCACGCGTTGATATTTCTCGATGATGTCTTGGCAGAGATTGGGAAGCCAATATTAATTCTATCACAAGCGCTAAATGAAGCGGTGTGAAACGAAAGAACAACACGTTGATATTTCACGATGTTTTGGAAGAGATGGCGAAGCCAATATCAATTCAAGCACAAGCACTAAATGAAGCGCTGAAACGAGAAAACTACACGTTGATATTTCTTGATGATGCCTTGGCAGAGATTGGTATCAATTCAAACACAAGCGCTAAATGAAGCACTGTGAAACGAGAGAACCACGTGTTGATATTTCTCGATAATGTCTTGGCGGAGATTGGTATCAATTCAATCACAAGCGCTAAATGAAGCGATGTGAAACGAGAATCACACGCTAATATTTTTCGATGATGTCTTGGCAGAGATTGGTATCAATTCAAACACAAGCGCTAAATGAAGCGCTGTGAAACGAGAGAACCACGCGTTAATATTTCTCGATGATGTCTTGGCAGAAATT
Organism: Amblyomma maculatum; assembly: GCF_055883805.1. Lineage (NCBI taxonomy): Eukaryota > Metazoa > Arthropoda > Arachnida > Ixodida > Ixodidae > Amblyomma > Amblyomma maculatum. The sequence continues at coordinate 17,630,345 of NC_139352.1, read as the reverse complement.
ATCAATTCAAACAAGCGCTAAATGAAGCGTTGTGGAACGAGAGAACCACACGTTGATATTCTTCGATGATGTCTTGGCAGAGATTGCGAAGCCAATATCAATTCAATCACAAGCGCTAAATGAATCACATTGAAACGAGAGAACCACACGTTGATATTTCTCGATGATGTCTTGGCAGAGATTGCGAAGCCAATATCAATTCACTCACAAGCGCTAAATGAAGCGTTGTGGAACGAGAGAACCACACGTTGATATTTTTCGATAATGTCTTGGCAGAGATTGTGGAGCCAATATCAACTGAATCACAAGCGCTAGATGAAGCGCTGTGAAACGAGAGAGCAACACGTTGATATTTCATGATGTTTTGGAAGAGATTACGAAGCCAATATCAATTCAAACACAAGCGCTAAATGAAGCGTTGTGGAACGAGAGAACCACACGATATTTCTCAATGTCTTGGCAGAGATAGCGAAGAAAATATCAATTCAATCACAAGCGCTAGATGAAGCGCTGTGAAACGAGAGAACCACACGTTGATATTTCTCGATGATGTATTGGCAGAGATAGCGAAGCCACTATCAATTCAATCACAAGCGCTAGATGAAGCGCTGTGAAATGAGAGAACCACACGTTGATATTTCTCGATGTCTTGGCAGAGATACCGAAGAAAATGTCAATTCAATCATCAGCGCTAGATGAAGCGCTGTGAAACGAGAGAACCACACGTTGATATTTCTCGATGATGTCTTGGCAGAGATTGGTATCAATTCAAACACAAGCGCTAAATGAAGCGCTGTGAAACGAGAGAACCACGCGTTAATACTTCTCGATGATGTCTTGGCAGAAATTATTAATTCAAACAAGCGCTAAATGAAGCGTTGTGGAACGAGAGAACCACACGTTGATATTCCTCGATGATATCTTGGCAGAGATTGATATCAATTCAAACACAAGCGCTAGATTAAGCGCATGTGAAACGAGAGAACCACACGTTGATATTTCTCGATGATGTCTTGGCAGAGATAGCGAAGCCACTATCAATTCAACCACAAGCGCTAGATGACGCGCTGTGGAACGAGAGAACCACACGTTGATATTTCTCGATGATGTATTGGCAGAGATAGCGAAGCCAATATCAATTCAATTACAAGCGCTAGATGAAGCGCTGCGAAACGAGAGAACCACACGTTGATATTTCTCGATGATGTCTTGGCAGAGATTGCGAAGCCAATATCAATTCAGTCACAAGCGCTAAATGAAGCGTTGTAAAACGAGAGAACCACACGTTGGTTTGATTTGGTTTGTGGGGTTTAACGTCCCAAAGTGACTCAGGCTATGAGAGACGCTGTTGTGGAGGACTACGGAAATTTTGACCACCTAGGGTTCTTTAACGTGCACTGACATCGCACAGCACACGGACGCCGCTCCGTTTCGCCTCCATCGAAACGCAGCAGCCGAGGCCGGGATTCGATCCCGCTTCCTTGGGCTCAGTAGTCGAGCGCCGTAACCGCTGCGCCACCCCGGCAGGGCGAACCACACGTTGATATTTCTCGATGATGTCTTCGCAGAGATTGGTATCAATTCAATCACACGCGCTAAATGAAGCGCTGTGAAACGAGAGAACCACACGCTGATATTTCTCGATGATGTCTTGGCAGAGATAGCGAAGCCAATATCAATTAAACCACAAGCGCTAGATGAAGCGCTGTGAAACGAGAGAACCACACGTTGATATTTCTCGATGTCTTGGAAGAGATTGCGAAGCCAATATCAATTGAAGCACAAGCGCTAAATAAAGCGCTGTGGAACGAGAGAACCACACGTTGATATTTCTCGATGTCTTGGCAGAGATTGATATCAATTCAAACACAAGCGCTAAATGAAGCGCTGTGAAACGAGAGAACGACGCGTTGATATTTCTCGATAATGTCTTGGCGGAGATTGGTATCAATTCAATCACAAGCGCTAAATGAAGCGATGTGAAACGAGAATCACACGCTAATATTTTTCGATGATGTCTTGGCAGAGATTGGTATCAATTCAAACACAAGCGCTAAATGAAGCGCTGTGAAACGAGAGAACCACGCGTTAATATTTCTCGATGATGTCTTGGCAGAAATTATCAATTCAAACAAGCGCTAAATGAAGCGTTGTGGAACGAGAGAACCACACGTTGATATTCTTCGATGATGTCTTGGCAGAGATTGCGAAGCCAATATCAATTCAATCACAAGCGCTAAATGAATCACATTGAAACGAGAGAACCACACGTTGATATTTCTCGATGATGTCTTGGCAGAGATTGCGAAGCCAATATCAATTCACTCACAAGCGCTAAATGAAGCGTTGTGGAACGAGAGAACCACACGTTGATATTTTTCGATAATGTCTTGGCAGAGATTGTGGAGCCAATATCAACTGAATCACAAGCGCTAGATGAAGCGCTGTGAAACGAGAGAGCAACACGTTGATATTTCATGATGTTTTGGAAGAGATTACGAAGCCAATATCAATTCAAACACAAGCGCTAAATGAAGCGTTGTGGAACGAGAGAACCACACGTTGATATTCCTCGATGATGTCTTGGCAGAGATTGATATCAATTCAAACACAAGCACTATATGAAGCGCTGCGAAACGAGAGAACCACACGTTGATATTTCTCGATGATGTCTTGGCAGAGATTGCGAAACCAATATCGATTCAATCACACGCGCTAAATTAAGCGCTGAGAAACACGAGAACCACACGATATTTCTCAATGTCTTGGCAGAGATAGCGAAGAAAATATCAATTCAATCACAAGCGCTAGATGAAGCGCTGTGAAACGAGAGAACCACACGTTGATATTTCTCGATGATGTATTGGCAGAGATAGCGAAGCCACTATCAATTCAATCACAAGCGCTAGATGAAGCGCTGTGAAATGAGAGAACCACACGTTGATATTTCTCGATGTCTTGGCAGAGATACCGAAGAAAATGTCAATTCAATCATCAGCGCTAGATGAAGCGCTGTGAAACGAGAGAACCACACGTTGATATTTCTCGATGATGTCTTGGCAGAGATTGGTATCAATTCAAACACAAGCGCTAAATGAAGCGCTGTGAAACGAGAGAACCACGCGTTAATACTTCTCGATGATGTCTTGGCAGAAATTATTAATTCAAACAAGCGCTAAATGAAGCGTTGTGGAACGAGAGAACCACACGTTGATATTCCTCGATGATATCTTGGCAGAGATTGATATCAATTCAAACACAAGCGCTAGATTAAGCGCATGTGAAACGAGAGAACCACACGTTGATATTTCTCGATGATGTCTTGGCAGAGATAGCGAAGCCACTATCAATTCAACCACAAGCGCTAGATGACGCGCTGTGGAACGAGAGAACCACACGTTGATATTTCTCGATGATGTATTGGCAGAGATAGCGAAGCCAATATCAATTCAATTACAAGCGCTAGATGAAGCGCTGCGAAACGAGAGAACCACACGTTGATATTTCTCGATGATGTCTTGGCAGAGATTGCGAAGCCAATATCAATTCAGTCACAAGCGCTAAATGAAGCGCTGTGAAACGAGAGAACCACACGTTGGTTTGATTTGGTTTGTGGGGTTTAACGTCCCAAAGTGACTCAGGCTATGAGAGACGCTATTGTGGAGGACTGCGGAAATTTTGACCACCTAGGGTTCTTTAACGTGCACTGACATCGCACAGCACACGGACGCCGCTCCGTTTCGCCTCCATCGAAACGCAGCAGCCGAGGCCGGGATTCGATCCCGCTTCCTTGGGCTCAGTAGTCGAGCGCCGTAACCGCTGCGCCACCCCGGCAGGGCGAACCACACGTTGATATTTCTCGATGATGTCTTCGCAGAGATTGGTATCAATTCAATCACACGCGCTAAATGAAGCGCTGTGAAACGAGAGAACCACACGCTGATATTTCTCGATGATGTCTTGGCAGAAATTGGTATCAATTCAAACACAAGCGCTAAATGAAGCGCTGTGAAACGAGAGAACCACGCGTTGATATTTCTCGATGATGTCTTGGCAGAAATTGGGAAGCCAGTATCAATTCAATCACAAGCGCTAAATGAACCGCTGTGAAACGAGAGAACCACACGCTGATATTTCTCGATGTCTTGGAAGAGATTGGTATCAATTCAAACACAAGCGCTACATGCAGCGCTGTGGAACGAGAGAACCACGCGTTGATATTTCTCGATGATGTCTTGGCAGAAATTGGGAAGCCAATATCAATTTAATCACAAGCGCTAAATGAAGCGCCGTAAAACGAGAGAACCACACGCTGATATTTCTCGATGTCTTGGCAGAGATTGGTATCAATTCAAACACAAGCGCTAAATGCAGCGCTGTGGAACGAGAGAACCACGCGTTGATAATTCTCGATGATGTCTTGGCAGCAATTGGGAAGCCAATATCAATTTAACCACAAGCGCTAAATGAAGCCCTGTGAAACGACAGAACCACACGCTGATATTTCTCGATGATGTCTCGGCAGAGATTGGTATCAATTCAAACAAGCGCTAAATGAAGCGCTGTGGAACGAGAGAACCACACGTTGATATTTCTCGATGATGTCTTGGCAGAGATTGATATCAATTCAAACAAGCGCTAAATGAAGCGCTGTGAAACGAGAGAACCACGCGTTGATATTTCTCGATGATGTCTTGGCAGAGATTGGGAAGCCAATATCAATTCAATGACAAGCGCTAAATGAAGCGCTGTGAAACGAGAGAACAACGCGTTGATATTTTATGATGTTTTGGAAGAGATTGCGAAGCCAATATCAATTCAAACACAAGCGCTAAATAAAGAGCTGAGAAACTCGAGAACCACACGTTGATATTTCTGGATGTCTTGGCAGAGATTGCGAAGCCAATATCAATTCAATCACAAGCGCTAAATGAAGCGCTGTGAAACGAGAGAACCACATGTTGATATTGATGTCTTGGCAGAGATTGCGAAGCCAATATCAATTCAATCACAAGCACTAAATGAAGCGCTGTGAAACGAAAAAACCACACGTTGATATTTCTCGATGATGTCTTGGCAGAGATAGCGAAGCCAATATCAATTCAATCACAAGCGCTAAATGAAGCGCTGTGAAACGAAAGAACCACCCGTTGATATTTCTCGATGTCTTGGCAGAGATAGCGAAGCCAATATCAATTCAATCACAAGCGCTAGATGAAGCGCTGTGAAACGAGAGAACCACACGTTGATATTTCTCGATGATGTTTTGGCAGAGATAGCGAAGCCAATATCAATTCAATCACAAGCGCTAGATGAAGCGCTGTGAAACGAGAGAACCACACGTTATTTCTCGATGATGTCTAGGCAGAGAGCGAAGCCAATATCAATTCAATCACAAGCGCTAGATGAAGCGCTGTGAAACGAGAACCACACGTTATTTCTCGATGATGTCTTGGCAGAGATAGCGAAGCCAATATCAATTCAATCACAAGCGCTAGATGAAGCGCTGTGAAACGAGAGAACCACACGTTGATATTTCTCGTTGATGTCTTGGCAGAGATAGCGAAGCCAATATCAATTCAATCACAAGCGCTAGATGAAGCGCTGTGAAACGAGAGAACCACACGTTGATATTTCTCCATGATGTTTTGGCAGAGATAGCGAAACCAATATCAATTCAATCACACGCGCTAGATGAAGCGCTGTGAAACGAGAGAACCACACGTTGATATTTCTCGATGATGTTTTGGCAGAGATAGTGAAGCCAATATCAATTCAATCACAAGCGCTAGATGAAGCGCTGTGAAACGAGAGAACCACACGTTGATATTTCTCGATGATGTTTTGGCAGAGATAGCGAAGCCAATATCAAATCAATCACAAGCGCAAGATGAAGCGCTGTGAAACGAGAGAGCAACACGTTGATATTTCATGATGTTTTGGAATTGATTACGAAGCCAATATCAATTCAAACACAAGCGCTAAATGAAGCGCTGAAACGAGAGAACTACACGTTGATATCTCTCGATGATGTCTTGGCAGAAATTATCAATTCAAACAAGCGCTAAATGAAGCGTTGTGGAACGAGAGAACCACACGTTGATATTCTTCGATGATGTCTTGGCAGAGATTGATATCAATTCAAACACAAGCACTAAATGAAGCGCTGTGAAACGAGAGAACCACACGTTTATATTTCTCGATGATGTCTTGGCGGAGATTGCGAAACCAATATCGATTCAATCACACGCGCTAAATGAAGCGCTGAGAAACACGAGAACCACACGTTGATATTTCTCGATGTCTTGGCAGCGATAGCTAAGAAAATATCAATTCAATCACAAGCGCTAGATGAAGCGCTGTGAAACGATTGAACCACACGTTGATATTTCTCGATGATGTATTGGCAGAGATAGCGAAGCCACTATCAATTCAATCACAAGCGCTAGATGAAGCGCTGAGAAACTCGAGAACCACACGTTGATATTTCTCGATGTCTTGGCAGAGATAGCGAAGAAAATATCAATTCAATCACAAGCGCTAGATGAAGCGCTGTGAAATGAGAGAACCACACGTTGATATTTCTCGATGTCTTGGCAGAGATACCGAAGAAAATGTCAATTCAATCACCAGCGCTAGATGAAGCGCTGTGAAACGAGAGAACCACACGTTGATATTTCTCGATGATGTCTTGGCAGAGATTGGTATCAATTCAAACACAAGCGCTAAATTAAGCGCTGTGAAACGAGAGAACCACGCGTTAATACTTCTCGATGATGTCTTGGCAGAAATTATTAATTCAAACAAGCGCTAAATGAAGCGTTGTGGAACGAGAGAACCACACGTTGATATTCCTCGATTATTTCTTGGCAGAGATTGATATCAATTCAAACACAAGCGCTAGATTAAGCGCATGTGAAACGAGAGAACCACACGTTGATATTTCTCGATGATGTCTTGGCAGAGATAGCGAAGCCACTATCAATTCAACCACAAGCGCTAGATGACGCGCTGTGGAACGAGAGAACCACACGTTGATATTTCTCGATGATGTATTGGCAGAGATAGCGAAGCCAATATGAATTCAATTACAAGCGCTAGATGAAGCGCTGTGAAACGAGAGAACCACGCGTTGATATTTCTCGATGATGTCTTGGCAGAGATTGCGAAGCCAATATCAATTCAGTCACAAGCGCTAAATGAAGCGTTGTGAAACGAGAGAACCACACGTTGGTTTGGTTTGGTTTGTGGGGTTTAACGTCCCAAAGTGACTCAGGCTATAAGAGACGCTGTTGTGGAGGACTGCGGAAATTTTGACCACCTAGGGTTCTTTAACGTGCACTGACATCGCACAGCACACGGACGCCGCTCTGTTTCGCCTCCATCGAAACGCAGCCGCCGAGGCCGGGATTCGATCCCGCTTCCTTGGGCTCAGTAGTCGAGCGCCGTAACCGCTGCGCCACCCCGGCAGGGCGAACCACACGTTGATATTTCTCGATGATGTCTTCGCAGAGATTGGTATCAATTCAATCACACGCGCTAAATGAAGCGCTGTGAAACGAGAGAACCACACGTTGATATTTCTCGATGATGTCTTGGCAGAGATAGCGAAGCCAATATCAATTCAATCACAAGCGCTAAGTAAGCGCTGTGAAACGAGAGAACCACACGCTGATATTTCTCGATGATGTCTTGGCAGAAATTGGTATCAATTCAAACACAAGCGCTAAATGAAGCGCTGTGAAACGAGAGAACCACGCGTTGATATTTCTCGATGATGTCTTGGCAGAAATTGGGAAGCCAGTATCAATTCAATCACAAGCGCTAAATGAAGCGCTGTGAAACGAGAGAACCACACGCTGATATTTCTCGATGTCTTGGCAGAGATTGGTATCAATTGAAACACAAGCGCTAAATGCAGCGCTGTGGAACGAGAGAACCACGCGTTGATAATTCTCGATGATGTCTTGGCAGCAATTGGGAAGCCAATATCAATTTAACCACAAGCGCTAAATGAAGCACTGTGAAACGACAGAACCACACGCTGATATTTCTCGATGATGTCTCGGCAGAGATTGGTATCAATTCAAACAAGCGCTAAATGAAGCGCTGTGGAACGAGAGAACCACACGTTGATATTTCTCGATGGTGTCTTGGCAGAGATTGATATCAATTCAAACAAGCGCTAAATGAAGCGCTGTGAAACGAGAGAACCACGCGTTGATATTTCTCGATGATGTCTTGGCAGAGATTGGGAAGCCAATATCAATTCAATGACAAGCGCTAAATGAAGCGCTGTGAAACGAGAGAACAACGCGTTGATATTTTATGATGTTTTGGAACAGATTGCGAAGCCAATATCAATTCAAACACAAGCGCTAAATAAAGCGCTGAGAAACTCGAGAACCACACGTTGATATTTCTGGATGTCTTGGCAGAGATTGCGAAGCCAATATCAATTCAATCACAAGCGCTAAATGAAGCGCTGTGAAACGAGAGAACCACATGTTGATATTGATGTCTTGGCAGAAATTGCGAAGCCAATATCAATTCAATCACAAGCGCTAAATGAAGCGCTGTGAAACGAAAGAACCACCCGTTGATATTTCTCGATGTCTTGGCAGAGATAGCGAAGCCAATATCAATTCAATCACAAGCGCTAACTGAAGCGCTGTGAAACGAGAGAACCACACGTTGATATTTCTCGATGATGTTTTGGCAGAGATAGCGAAGCCAATATCAATTCAATCACAAGCGCTAGATGAAGTGCTGTGAAACGAGAGAACCACACGTTGATATTTCTCGATGATGTTTTGGCAGAGATAGCGAAGCCAATATCAATTCAATCACACGCGCTAGATGAAGCGCTGTGAAACGAGAGAACCACACGTTGATATTTCTCGATGATGTTTTGGCAGAGACAGCGAAGCCAATATCAATTCAATCACAAGCGCTAGATGAAGCGCTGTGAAACGAGAGAACCACACGTTGATATTTCTCGATGATGTTTTGGCAGAGATAGCGAAGCCAATATCAATTCAATCACAAGCGCTAGATGAAGCGCTGTGAAACGAGAGAACCACACGTTGTTATTTCTCGACGATGTCTTGGCAGAAATTGCGCAGCCAATATCAATTCACTCACAGCGCAGTGAAACGAGGGCACCACACGTTGCCCATTCTCGACGACCTCTTAGCAGTTTGCGAAGCCTATATTCATTTACTCACGATCGCGAAGTGAAGCAGTGAAACGAGAGTGCCCCACGTTACCCGTTCTCGACGACGCCTTTGCAGAGATTGCACACCGCATAACTGTCGCGAACGCTCAATAGTCGATATCGGCGCCTCCGTCAACCATTTGGACTAGCGGTCAGCAGTGAAATTTTACAAGAGACTGCAAATAGCTCTTGAAGGCCTCGACGAAGTTCTGAGCATAGCAGAGATCGTTTTCAGTGGAGTCGGTGAAACTGGAAAGAACGGTCATGAGGATCCCGACAGAAATCTCTAGCGCTCATCTCGTCTACATCTGTGCTCAGCCCTCGTGTATTTGCACTTTGTCGTCATCAACATGTCCTACCAACAGGCCCAAATCACGACGCTTCTCGAAAACCTATCCATCCAAACAATAGCACACGACTTCGTAAAAGCACAAGTTCTCCTGTGATACGTACTGAGGATAGAGTAAAACAGTGAATCCAAATATAGGCAATTCAAGCAAAATGCCACATATAAATGATGTCAAGATGCGCAGCGTTTTTAAGCAATGAATAACTTCCTCTCCAGAGTACTGTCGAGAATTTCACGAGTGTTGGAACTATTGAGAAAGCGCTTAGTAAAATACACGTCGTGGCATGACAGAAGCGCAAGAATAAGCGTTTAACAATGAAAATGGTGCGTTGACAAGCGATCTTATGCTCGCATACTTCGAAACGTGAAAGCCAGTTGAAATACAGTGTAAGAACAGCGAAGCCGGGCTGGAAGTGGCTCTCATTCAAGAAGGCAAACCTGCATCTTTCGCCAGTAATGCACTAATGAGGACAGACAATCGTACGCCCAAATCGAAAATGCAATGCTAGCGATCGTACCAAGATGACTGCCAGGTACGTCACCTTTGTGCACAGGCCAAGGAAAACTACTTCTAGCCGACGCGATGTCGAACGCATATCATCCCAGTCAATGAAAATGAACTAGATAGAAAGCATCAACGTCGTAAACTACCTGCCAGTCCGCAAGGATGCCTTGTAAAAACTTCGTGGAGCGAATAAGATCGCTTCCAGCAAAAGACAAAAATCAATCATCTCGTCAGGATGACCACGAGAAAAGCACCAAGCGCAGCGAGACATGCGCGTCTACTACCCATTCTGAGATAGCTAGGGAGGAGGAGGGATCGTTGTGATCTTGTCCAGAAAAACTTTCGGTTGGCATTTTGAGATGAACTCGCAGTGAAGAAGGATATCATCATCAAACGATTGCGACTGCTGGTCTCAATGTCTCTGCGTTGTAAAATATAGGAACTTCACTCATCGCAATTGGGAATTATGAGCTGTCTTCGTCCTGCTTGCCAGTATTTTTTTTTTCAAGCATAAGTCAAAACTGAAGGATTACATTACAAGATGTGAAGAGCGTCAGAAGCATGTGCGTTCCCAGTAGCGCGAGGCTCTCACCCCTCATCAGGAACAGAGTTATCCTTGATGACGAGTTCGATGTGACATCTTCGAGCATAAAGGAAAATCTTTCGTTACAGTTGGTTACTTCAGCAACATTTAGGAAGTGGATAAACTCTAGTTTAGTTTAATGGGTTAAACGTCCCAAAGCAACTCGGGCTGTGATAGACGCCGTTGTGGAGGGCTCCGAAAATTTCAACCACCTGGGGTTCTTGCACAGCACACGGAAGTCTTCCTTTTTTCATCAATCGAAAAGCCGCCGCTGCGTCTGGGATTCGATCCGACAACCTTGGGCACAGCAGTCGAGCTCCGTAACAATTGATCCACCGGGGCGGAGCGCAGTGGATCAATTGAAGACAACTTCAAACCGGGGGTCCTCAGACAAAGCAAAAAATTGCACTCAGACTGGATGATCGCTTCACTCAATGCAGGATCTCAGGAGTGCCACTTAGCGACAACAAACCTCAATTTCCGAGCGAATAATTGGATATGCTTGCAGAATGCTTGAATTTAGGGCGCAAAGCTTCGTGTCCGGGTTATCAACTGTTGAATGGACTGGCGAATAATCTTCAGAAACGGCGAAATTGCTGTTGAAATAAAGCGGGAAAAAGCAGCAAGTCAACACATTTCATTACTACACTTCCGAAGCACACCACTGTCGTGATTAAATGCACAACTGCTCATTGATCGCCGCACAAGGACGACATTTCCTATTACAAGCAGAAATAACAGACGTGACCAGTGAGGGACGGGCAAGAGGCAAAGAAGAACCTTCTATGATGACATACCAAACGTTCTCAGCCCTAAACAAAGGGCAAGATACTGTCCGACCTACTCGGAGCCGACCACGGTGTAAAGCAACCGGGGCAAAAAAGTGTCGATGGCAAATCATACGTGGTCAGCGTAGCATATAGCGTTCCGAGGAAGAATCGCACGAATATAGAAGGGCATAAGAGTGCATTCAGCAGCAAATAAACAGTACGAAGAAGGATAGTCCAGCGAAAGAAATACCCAAAAAGGAGAAAAGCAAAAAATCAAACTGAAAAGCAAAAAAACCCTGCAGTGCAAGGATGTCTCACACGCCGACACAATCAACCCCAAAGGGCAATAAAGGTTTTGTCTGGCCATTGCATTTTTATTCAACTGAAATAACTCGATGACCGACACACCCGAAAAAATTTCTCATCGGTAGGCCAATTTGTCGGCACATTACCCAGCAGAAAAAATCCGCAGCGACCACGCCGCTGCTAAGTGACGATACCAAACGATTACCTCTGGGGCCGTGCCGAGGCACGAAGCGACTGACGAATTGCTTACAAGCTCCGTCGGTAGTAGAAACATTACTGGGATATGATCAAATAAAGATTCGGAAATTGAAATCGACGATTTTGAAGACTGCGTGGACTTCGTCGCTGCTAACAGCAGAGAGCAAGGAGCTGGGATGATCGAAGGGGACGAAGGCCGACCAAGTCAGGACGTGGACAATTGGGTGCCCGCTATACGAGCGTGAGAAAACAAAAATAAAAACTTGAAACGGCCACAATGGCCAAGCAAGCATCCGGGGACGTCAGGGCGCGGCAGCTTGGAAAAGGCTGGGCCAAGGAAAGATTCGGAGTGGCAGGAAGAAGGTGGAGCAAATAAACAATAACAGCAATTGGCATCTACCAACGAGCGACACCACAAAGGCTCCAACGCAAGGAGTAGATATTGTCGGTTGAAGAATGCTCGGTGAGTTAACCTCAGACATGATCAGTTTTGACATCAATATTTTTCCCAGAAATTCATATATGCTGGAACGGAATGCAAGTGAAATGGCAGTACGTCCAGGTCTGTCTGCAACCGGGACACGATTGGGACGTTTGCCAATGCTCGGGAACAAAGGTCTTTACAGAATTCGGCACCCAGTACCTCGAAATTAATGTGATCCCGAACGCACGAATGCACTAATAGAAAATGCGCAATTTTTGAAAAAGGCCACCTCAACCGGACAGCTCCAATGGACATGAAGGCAACGAAAGCAGAACCAACGAAAGGTCGAAAACCAGACACGGATACTAGTCAGTGACCGGAGAACACAAAAAGGGGACAATGCAAAGGCAGCCGACTACCCGAGCCTGCAGACAGAGGGAGAATTCAAGGAGGAAAGAAGAGAACTCAACCCCCAAGAACAAGAAAAGAACAAAGTGAGCTTGTACTGCCAAAACTTTGCCAACGCTGTGTCGCGTTCGGATCTGAACTATCAGCTAGAAAAGAAAATTGAAAGCCCAGAGAACGGTCACACACGGACAAACACCCTGTACGTGCGAGAGAAAAACCCAACCTACAGCTTGAGAAACAAGACAAGAGTTTTACGTCAGCCCTAAAGACGGATGCAGAGCTTCCGAGTGTGGAGGAGGGAATGCCAACCGAAGAGAATGCAAGAAAAGGCCCATGGGAGCATAAAATGAAACAGATGATGCAGGATAGTTCCATTGCCAGATATAAGGGCAACTCCAACAAACGCAAGCACAATACACATGGCTTAAGAACACAATTTATAGCAGCCAGAAGGCATCAATGACACCGCGAAAGACAAAATAATGTCGAGGCACAGACTGGGGCTGCACAGGACGTTCGAAAGATTTAGAACAGAATGACAACCCCGACACAAGGGTAGCATCATAAAAGCTAGGCAAGAACAAAAGGTCTCTCACGAAATATGGCAGTGGGATTGCAGAAAAATTCTAGGGGAAAACGCAGGTGATGTACCGCTTAAACAATCAAGCAATGCTAACAAGTGTAATTGCCCTACAGGGATAAGGCCCCAGTGGAGAGTAAATATCGCGGGATACGAGACATGCGAAGAAGGGCGAACGGGCAAAGCAGCCACCATCGTAAATAAGGTGCTCGCCGCAATAAAGAAAACTAGCGTCAAAGCCACGGACGTCATACAGCTGTACAAATCGTGCCTCTAAAACATGAAAGGCACAGGCGGCATATTCATAGTGTCTACAGGCCTCCAAGACGAAAGAAATTTAAAATAACAGAACTCTTCAAATGAGTTAGCCATATGATCAGAGAAAACCCGCTCATGGTTCTGGAAGACTTCAAGCGTATGAACTCTAGCTGTGGTTATCGAAAACAAGAAGTGACATTAAGACTCCTGGCAAAAGGGGCCGAAATGCTTAATCTTTACTCAATCACAAACACAGCCAACCGAACAAGAATCTAAATAATGTAACCATGAACGCCAATCGTCACCTTTGTGAACGGCTGCGCGGAAGCGTCATGGGAAAAACCATGAAAGAACTGGGAAGCGAATTCTTCGTTATCGCTATAAAAGTCGCAAAGAAGCAACGCGACCTACCTAAAATTTCTGGGAATGGAACCAAAAGCTTCTGAAAATGAGTCATACTAAGCCTATCAGCCGCACGATTCAGCGTCTTTAAGTAGATAACGACCTACTGGATCTTCGAGCAGCATGATGAAGTAGATAACGACCTACTGGATCTTCGAGCAGCATGATGAAGTCGGTTAAAATGGAGAGGACAAAATATTGCCGCGAAACCTTCAAAACAGTATTTGTTGTTTTTTAACAGCCGGCGGCATACAGGCTCATCACTCTGATTCTGGACCGCATATCAGTTCCGTAATCTTTGTTAATGCTCGATGTCGCGAGTCACACCTTTATCAGTTTTGTTGTAGCGCAAGATGCACCGAGATCTGTCTCGAAGGTTCCGGCCACTCGGGTGTCTTTCCACAATGTTCCAGCCCGTGCTGGTAGCTGTTTGCGACGTTATCTAGATTGTTCTGTGCAGCCTTCAAATTGAGCGTTGACGAGTGTGACGAGCATTCTTTGTCCGACGACCGACGAACACGTTTGTTGCTATCGCCGCCGCCGAGTCGCTTAGTTCTTTTGCGGGCGCAAGTCAGCCCAATAAAGAGTTTCTTCAGTGCAATAATCGACCCTTCATTTGTGTCGTCGACCTTGTCACCCCTACGTGACAATATAACACAACGTTAGGACTAAAAGTAACCCTAGTCACGAGAAAACCGGCTGAATATCTATTAAACAGCAAAGCAAAACTAGGAATATTTCACCGAGTCCCTGAGTGGAACATTAAGCGCTGCCCGGACACAGAACATCTGAGCCATGACACAGTAGCTAAGCCGTAGAAAAGCTTATGCATATTTCTCAGGAATAGAAGATTAACTGATGCAAGTACTCAAGAAAAAGTGCTTTGGGAACGCTCGAACATATAGATACACAAGCGTACAAGAAATACAAGCAGCCATAGTACAAGCAGAGAAACACAGCGGCCGGTAAGGACAAACTAAGAAACGCCATCATAAGAAATATGAGAGATAAGGAAAGACTGCTAGAGGCGATGAAAACAATCGATGGATACGTCGTGGAGCGTGGACTAGCATGCTCGGCGGAGAAGCCGGAGCATGTGGGAATAAAAAGGAAATGGGCAAAAGTGATTTTTACTGGGCAATGCAGGAGAAGATAAATAAGAATCCTGGGACTTGGTTATGAAAAACCTGAGAATCGATCACTTCATGCTCACCTCAATAGTCGTAGAAAGCACGGTCAGAACAGGCGTAAACAAAAAGAAATCACGGATTGGGAAGCCTTCAGAGAATGTAGAGAACAAAGAAGAAACGCGACCTTTTGAAAACTTTTAGGAATGGACCCAAGAGCTGGCGGAAGCGAAACGCGTCATACTAAGACTATGAGCTGCACGATTCAGCATCAGGCATCTCATATGACCACCTACTGCAGATGGGGGAAGCACGGCGAAGCCTGATAAGATGAAGACAGAAATGAAACAACGCTACAACTGAAAATAGCCCAATATACGAGAAATACTGTCGAATATGCGGATCAGACAGCAACTTAATTCTGGAAACAGTTCACTAAGTCAGTCGAAGGAACTTGAAGTACAGCCCGAGTACGGAACATCTTGAGCTACAACCAAGACTAAGGTAGCGGTCATAACATTCGCAGGGAAATGCTGAAGCGGGAGAGAAGCAAACGAATGAAACTGAAGAGCAAGAAACCCAGCTGTGCCCAGATGTGATTCACACGTTGGCATGACCCCAACAGACAAGAATGGTTCCAAAGAGACTTTCAGAATTTTTTTTTTAGGTGACGGCGATTACAAAAATAGGGAAGATGTTACAAGGGGTTCCCACAGCCAGCGCCAACTGGAACAGCTGTAACAGCTAGGCATCAACTCTCCGTTATCGGGAGTAGCCAGCCGCAAACCACGCAAGCGGTACGCTGAGCGCACCGGCCCACCGTCTTCCTTCCCCCCTTCACGTGCCTTCCTTAAATGCCTCCACGTGAATACGCGCTCATATAAGGTCTTGCTCTTTGTTCGTAAGCCTGAAGCGCACCTCTAGGTGACTATACCCGCTCACGAGGGTCAGAGATGCCTTACTCGCCCTGGTTTTGTATAAGTTGGTTTTGATGTAATAGTGGGGTCGGGCTCTTGAAATCTCTTATTTTGCAAACTGCAATGGGATGTTTTCTTTGGGTACCTTGTGATTTAAGATACTGCATAACTGGCCTAAATGCGCAATCTTGGAACGGAGCGCTACTTAGAGTAAATGATGTGCCAGTATGCGTTGCCACTGTCTTATTTTTTTACGCAAGCTTCATAAGGCATATTATAGAAATATGTGAACTTTCCGTAAGGAACCGGAGCAGGCTCCCGCTCTTATCGTTGTCGGTGAGCCATTTAGAGGAGCCCTCTTCCCTTGTTGTAAAGCTGTATACGTGCAGCTGCTGCCCAACTCTCGATCCCCGGAACATGAAACATAGCCGCCCTCGCCCTTCGGGTATCTGGAGCAGTAAACACGTACAGATACTCAATGAGACCAATATATCACGTATGAGCTACAAAATAAGCAATATGAAGCAGAACTAAAATCACTCGGCGGTGGCGCTAATCTCAGACTGTGTGTGAGCATTGAAACGAGGTGCCTTACTAAGCTCATTCCTTGCTAAAATGTTGACTCGATTGTGGGAGAGTCATTGTTTTAGGTAATCATTACTCATTATATTTAAAATAATTTGTTGCAGATTGAAGTCCCTGGTGGAGCGAGACACGTGATTGTGCATCATGATGATTGGTGCTCCGACTGTTGATGTCCCACAAATCACTAGTACAAACTTATCTGGCTGAAGTGCTGAATACAGCTTTCAACGTAGCACAAGCTACAGAGTTTGAGGCAACTCTTACGCTCATTGCTGGCTCGAACGCCGTCGTCGACGTTGGCGTCAAAATAGATAAAGCTAGCGAGCCCAGCGTAGGGTGAAAGACAAAGCGGAGCACAGCGCAAGACGAAAGTGCGATGGTAGCGAAGATAGCATGCACAAGCAAGAAAGACGGGGTAACTGTCACGAAATTGCACATTTTCGTTCAGTGCGGAGCGAATGAAGCACGCGCGGCGTCTGCTTAAAACAGAACATTTGAAAAAAAGGCTTCTTTCCGCGCGTTGAGAGCTCGTAGCATATGGAGCCCTCCATGGCTCATTTTACAGTTATGTGCATGTGCGCGCCTGTCATGGCGCGTTGTAACAGACAGACGCGGCGCGCCCTATTTATTGAGGTCGCGTCGCGCCGGAAGCTAGCCAGTGTTACACCGAGTGTTGCAGCGAGACGTCAAGTGCTACTGCTCGGGCTCGGGGTCAACCCGCTGCTCGGCAAGCCCCCTGATTTACTAGGCAGCGGCGATCGTCTACGGGACGGCCACATGACTCTTCAAACGTCGGTCAGCGACAGTGCCCGGTGAACAATTTGGTGTTTATTTCTTCCGACTCTCATGCATTATTTTTGTGAAGCCTCTGTGTTTGTTATTACAGCCTCTCTGGATACACACTTTGCATTTATCTCTGTGAACCAACGGTCTGTGTACTTTAAGTGTCAGTGTGGATTCCTCTGTATTGTCTCTTGTTGTGTATAAAGTTTGATTTGCTTGGTAATTGTAACTCCGTCCTTTACTCTAGCTTGAGGTAGCCGACGTCCGGCTGAGCTTGCTCGCAAGCCGAGAGCATCTCCTTTGAGACCGGAACAACTATCCCCGCACACTCTTATGGTGTCGGAGTGTGCGCACCAATAGTGGAACATCGTTAATAAAATATAATTACTAACGGGTGACAGTAACTCAGTGGTACGAGGAAGGAGGCGAAGAAAAGTATGGCGAAATCTTGGAGGAAAGCGAGAAGGAGATTACTGGGGGATAGGCGAGGGTGGATTCACTCTGTCCGCGAGTCAGCGGCAGCTGCTCTGCAAAGCGCCGTCGAAGTAGAGGTTCAGAGGCGCGGGCGCCAAAATGTACATTCCGCGCTTGGCCGCAGCGAAGGCGAAGCATGACCTCCATTCGGCACTGCGCGTCGCGTATGCAACCTCCTATAACTGAAGTGAATAAGTCGGAGGGGATCGCGAAATAGTTCGAAACGCCGATAACTATAGATATACAAAACCTGACATTTTTTTTTTTTTTTCTGTAACCCAGAAGCCTGCATAGTATGGTGTTGCTCTGGGTTTGGAAGGGTTAGATTAATTAGCTTTGGTGAGACAGATGGTACGCACTTGTTGGTTTAAGCCTTTATTTATCGGCGTAGATGCCAACAGGACATTCGCATTAGGCTACATATGTGAACCAAAGTCAACTAGTTTTCTGGCTGGTGCTTGCATAAGACCAGAGGCGTCTTTAAAGAACCTGAGCTGAGTGTTATTAGTGTTTCTTCTCAGTGCCTTGATTTGTGATCTATGAATGTTCACGATTATATAAGGACCTGTATCACAGTACGGAGTTAATTTGGGATGTTCGTTTTGCTAGCACGGGACTCTCGCCTACATGGAAGCGATGAAATTGAGGATGCCTGCATGCATCAGCGTGACGTTTGTGTGCCTTCTCCTCGAGTACGATTGCTTTCAATCTTGCTGGGTGTTTTGTGATGTACTTTTAGTGTAGTAGAGCCGAAGATTTAATTGGTCTACCGAAACGCAGTTCTTACGGTGATCTTCATTTTGTCAAGTGTGTTGCAGATGTTTTAGCAGACACATACGAGATTAGAAAAGTGTCGAGTTCAAACTACCGATCAGTGTTCTCAAGCTGACTCTTGCGAAGATGCTTCTTCGGGGTCCTCATTAATCGCTCAGCTTCACCATTAACCTATAATAAATGTGTGATCCAACGGTGCCTAACTCCCACCCCTTTAAAGAATGAAACAAACTCTGCCTTGGGCGGTGGCCCGTTGTCAGTCGTCACCTGCGCAGCAATTCCGAATTGGCAAAACAGGTTTTGCAAGAACGGAAGCACAATTTTCGCACTTGTGGGGTACATGAACTGTAGCGCTGCGTACCTTTTCGAAAGTATCTGTTACCTCCATAGCGCGTTTTCCATCTGGGAAAGGACCACAGGAGCCAACTGACACTTCCTCCCAGGGACCATTGAGTGGTTCGGTGATGGCACATTGTCCTCGTATTGTTTTGGGAACAGCTTCTTGACATGGCAGGCAGCGTTTAATCAAATCACTGTAGTTGTTTCGTCTTAATCCCTAGCTGACCCTTGAGGTCGAGCAGCACAGCTTGTTTCTGCAGTCTATAGAAAAAAAACTATCCGAGTTCCTCGAAGAACACTGCTCGCGGTTGTTGTCGTTAGCTCTGTCTTGATCGATGCAAATGGCTTCATTTCAGCTGACGTCTAGCTATTGAGGGTGGGGTGCTAAATATCGGTTATAAGCAGTTGTAGCTGTTGGTTGACTTTATGGTAGAGTTTCAAACATGGCATTGCTTTAAGCTTTCAAACGCATTCTGCTGTCGTTCTGTCCATTCCCATGCAGTATTCTTCAGTGTCACTTGTGTGAGGTTAGCAAAATTATTTTAGAAATCTGCCCTAATAGTTGATTATTCCTAGCAGGCACTTGTTGCGGAGACTGAAGTCGACTTGTAGGAAGACTGCGATTTTCTTGGGATTAGTACTAACTCCATTAGCTGAGAACATTAGCCAAAAAAAAATTCAGCTCTCGCTAAATAAAGTGACACTTCTTGTGTGTTAATCCAGCTTCTTGGAGTCACTGCATAACTACTTCCAAGGAGGCTTCATGCTCCTGTTTTGTTTTACCGAAGACAAGGATGTCATTAACATTCAGGACATTACGGATGCCATTGAGAACTTGTCGGACGTGTTCTAAAATATACCGGCTGTACTGCTGATGTCGACCTTAAGCGTTTGTAGCGAAACAAGCCTACATGTGTCGAGAAAGTTGTCAGCTGCCTCGAAGCTGTGTCATGTTACAACTGGTGACATTCAGTGTTCAGGTCATGGTTGGAGAATACTGTTGCTCTAGTTAAGACAACAATGATGTCATCTGCTCTCGGACAAAAATGGTTGGTTTGTGGGGTTTAACGTCCCAAAGCGACTCCGGCTATGAAAGACGCCGTAGTGGAGGACTCCAGACGTTTTTGACCACCTGGGGTTCTTTAACGTGCACTGACATCGCACAGCAGACGGGCGGGCGCCTTGCTTTTCGCCTCCATCGAAAAACAGCCGCCGAGGGCGGGATTTGATCCCGCATCCTTGGGAACAGTAGTCGAGCGCCGTAATCACTGCGCCACCCCGGCGAGGCAGTCGGACAAAAATGTTGTTCACGTTGAATGGTACTGTTCACAACACGCGTGTCAATCCACATTCGAATTTCATCAGGCTTGTGTAGTTTAGGCACGATAACCACTGGGGACACCCACGATCTATGTCCGATAACTGGCTCAATTGTGGCTTGGTACAGGAGTCGAGTCGCTCAAGATTTTTCCTGTGGTGTCACGTCAAGCAAAAGGTATATGTCTGTGGTTGAGCAACAAGCGTAATAGTGTTGTCCACAAGACCCTGGATCTGTTGATCTTGTTTTCAAACTCTACTGAATAAGTTGGGAAAATGGTTCCACGATTGACATGTCAGCTGGCTGCTCATCAACTTGGTATGTGATTTGCACAAGCCTCAGATAGGATGCTGCTGTGAAGCTGAGGAGTGGTGAAGTTTCCCTGAATGACAAAGATGTCCTCCTCAATACATCTCTTTGTATTTCATTGAGACAAATACTTTGCCTAGATGTTATAGTGGAAACAGTGCTTTGGAAAATCACTGATGAATATTTTCTGGAGACACATTTTAGGCGAAGGCTCTTGAAGTCATCTTCACAAACACTGAACACTGTTGAAAGTGTGTATTACGAAGTTTCAGGCACGTTTCTGACAATGAAAACATCTTGGACATGTATTTGTTTGAGGGACAGTCGACCAAGGCAACAAAAATGTGCTCTTCACTGCTTAAGCTAGCATCATAGGCGGCTGCGTGCTCTGTAGCACTTCTGTTCGTACTGCGCACTGCCTATGGGTTCCTGCTGGGATCATTTTTGTTGTCTACTGTTCGGACAGCTCTCCTCGTAGAACGCCAGAATCGTGAAAAGTGGCCAACCTTGTAACACGCCTTCTTATCTGGCTCTATGCAGCACAGCTTGACCGTCCGCCATGATAAGGCCACTTGCCGCCGCAGTTACAGTACACGAAGTAGTTGCGGTCCGTATAGGTATGTCATGGTACCGGTCGTCCACTTCTTTGGTGTTGGTCATGGTGATATCCTTGTTTACTGCGAACACTGGTGCGTCAGTGTCGCCGTTTTTTTTTTTTTTTTTCAATTTCGATCGCATCACGTTCGTTGTCCTCGAGCATTCTTATTGTAAGTCCGGTAAAGAATGGGAATGAGGCAGGTATATTTTCGGAGGAAAGAAAATGTGGCAAAGATTTGTTTTCTGACTTCAAGGTCGACGTTTTCAAAGTTGTACTATCGATATAGTTGCCGGAGGCGCGCATAGAAAGCTTACAGTGAGTAACAACATTTTGCAAAGCTTTACTAAATTTGTAGATTCCAAATATTCACTCGCGGAGCAAAATTGCATCTTTCTCACGCGGTGCCGTATAACGGCGTCTATGTGCGGCAATTCGGATCGTGATTGTGGTCGTTCTAGCTCCGCCTCGCGTAACGTTGTCGGGGACTGAGCGAAACATATTGTAGACTTCATCAACGTAATGCAGAAGAAGCGCTTTCTTTCGTGCGTCTATCGCAATATCATCGGCGAAAAAAAAAATGATCTCGAACCTTCTTATCCACTTGGTCCATTCGTGCCCAATATTACTGTCGTCATTTACGCGAATATATCAGAACTGTGGAATAGCAGAAGCACATGTGCTATGCTTGATTGCTGGTTCCGCTGGCTGTCGCTGGCCGCTGAAGGACAATGCAACCGATTAACTGCTTGCTTGCTCCTCATAGAAGATAAAAAAAAACACTTCTAACGCCATTGTGGTGTTGCTGTGGGTTCGGATGTGGTACGGTTCGTTATATGGTGTGTGCTCATATGAAGCCTTCTCCCACATCGTCACCCGTCATGATCAATTTCTTCTCCCCTTCCCCTTCCCCAGTGCAGAGTAGCAGGCCAGATTTTAATTCCGACCAGCCTCTCTGCCCTTCCTTTCAATAAATCCATCTATCAAGTTCGGTTTTGTCCAGTTCCAGTTTCCGTCTTGTTGATTGTACTGGTACTTCTCTTTGTATTTCGCTTATCTGATCGCGTGAGTCAAGCGCATATAAACGGCGTTCACCTAATGAACGCGATCTTTCGAGTCTTTTAGACTCTCGGCTCCCTTTCTTCGCGGCCGCCTGTGCCGACACAACATTGACGCACGAGTATGAGATATGCACAACGAAATAGGGGCCTCCCTATATTGTACTTGAACGATTCGGTGGCATCCGTCATCTCGTATAATCCTCAATGCATCCCTCGTAGCAAAACCGCAGCGTAATTACTGTCGACGTCGGTACATAATTTTCAGCTCCAATCCATTTTTTGCTAATTTCTTCAAATCAGCAAGGCTGTTTCGTGGACTAGTTGATGGTGTTTGCTCATTTTCTATTTCTCTTTATTGGAGCGCTTTCTTGTGTATGCAATACATCCATGCTCCAAATAAAACCCAGATGCAAGTTAACGCTTTCTTCCGTGTCTCTCTCACGTACGTCCTTGTCTTTTTTTGCGCTTCAGGCTTCGTCAAAACGAACTCAAGTCGTCTAACGAGATCGTCGTCTGAAGAGCCGCACCTGATGGTATGCCGCGTCGAGCTGTGTTCACCGCTCAATGTGAGAGCATACTTTTCATTTTGTGAAGTTTTCTGCAAGAAGTTGCAAGTATTTCAGCAACCGAATAGTCTAGCTGTTATGTCTGCTGATAGCACCACTCGCAGAGAGACGAACGCCTGTATGAACGCCGGAGCGAAAATAGTGTTGCTACGTCTTTTCACGTCTGTCATCATGGATATTGCGTTCTACTGCATCAACCTTCGTCGCGTGTCAAGAATGTTCGCGGCAATAAAAGTCAGAAACTGTTTCAGCGTTCCTTCAATGTCAGATCGAAGTACGTGCTAACCGCTAGGCCTAACTTCAGCAGAAGGGAGATGCGGCTTGGCCATTTTAGGCTCCTTCGTCGGGAGGCCACTCCGCTGCTGGATAAATCGTCACTGTGTATACGTTTCGAGTTAGAGTGTGGCCATTTTTTAATGTTACCGGCCTAGGAGGCTGAAGAAATGGCCCTTCCTTCCTTGCTCAGGTATACGCTATCCGAGGTATACGCCATTCATCGTCCGGGTCGTCCGGAAATTCCATTAAAACAATACAGACGTTCAAACTTTGTCAGGCGGGTCTACAGCGACCGCCGAGAGCAACACTTTGCAAGTGTACGCTTCTGGAGATGCATCCAGAAGAATTTACTTCGTGTTGAATCTCAAACGGATACTACATCTACTTCATCAGCCGAGACTGGTGACGCTACGCCAGACGTCCACAAAGAAAATGCTGCTTCGTTGGAACAAAACACTCAGTCCACCGACAAATGTAATGATGGAGCAAAGACGCAAAAAATAAAACAGCAGCTAGGGGACTCCATTTCGGAATACACCGCTGGTTTACGTGACATAATTCAACTATTCGACTACGCGTCTCCGGACGAAATGCTGAGAGGTCGTTTCGTGACGGATAGTGTCTTTGATAATTCGAGGAAGTCTTTTTTTTTTCTTTTTGTAAAGATCCAATGTCACTTCTGCGACTGCGTCTGACATTGCTAATATAAACAGGCTGTCCGTGACGTACAGGAATTTCTAACACCTGTTCAACCTGTAAAGCAAGAGCTATGTCAACTCATCCAGTCTCACCACATATGGCTATGCCAAAGCAATTTCGCCCTCACTTCCCTCCGCAAGAACTCATTTACCAACGGCAGCCTGTATTAAAAATACCAAGATTCCAAGACTGTACGCCAAGACGCGTACACCTCGCGACAAGCCTCTCCGAGTTATTGTCCGCGCCAAAATGTAACGCCGTCTCAAAGGCACAATAACCCGCAAGACCGCTTTCTAATGCAACTCCGACACTGACAAAAACGCCAAGTGCAAGGCCTTTAAAATGTCAAGAACAGAGTTCACCACAGACCCGCTGGTACATATATGGGTCAAACAGACAGAGCCGCCGCATTAACTTGCCCTACACAAGGCAAGAAATGACATGTTATTCTACGGGAAAATAGGGCATTTGACTTCCGCATGCAAACAACACCAAGTAGTTCGAGAGATACAAGGGCAAGAACATATCAGTGCAAATGAATTCAATTCAATGACAAAACAAAAACAGCTTTCATGAGATGCAGACTGTATACTGTCTACTCGCACTAGGGAACCAGTGGACAATTTGTGTAGCGCCCTGTGCTCGCATCTCTTGCAAATGACAGCCAAGGAGGCAACCAGAGCCTCGCGGAGACTAGCAAGACCGAATCCTACATTTCCCTTCGGACTACCGAAGCAGGAGCCACGAGCCGAAGTCTGCAGATGTTTACGTCGTCGAACAGCGCAACTCGATGGACATCAGACAGGAACGACGCCCTTCTACCTTCCTTTTAAGAGAGAGAGATTTAAAGGGCAACTCCGGGGGTTTTTTGACATTCGAATATTCTAAAAAAAATTCTACTATAGATTCTCCTCTCCGTCCTGACGCATTCTACAAAATTTGGGCGCCGTACGATAATCCGTTCGCGCGCAACACGACTTTAAAATATGCTGTTTTCATGGCTTAAGTTGAGACTATTTCTGCCGGCAACACTGAGTTTCTGACGTCACAAACAGTATACCGGCGTTACTGTCCACTTTCCGCATGATTATGAAATTGTGAGGTTTATATTGAACTACCTCAGACATTTTACGCAATGCTTCATGATTTCCATACTTTATTTTCACCATCCAACGCACGTACGAGTGTTTCTCTAATACTGAGTGTGACGTCACCATTTCGTCACCCGGGACGTCGTTTCGGGCCATGAAAGCAGTTTCGGTTTTCTGTTTTTTCTTTTTAAAAATACTTCTAATTGGAATTTCGAAAAACGGTTTTTTGTGTTCGAGTCAGGGCGTGCCGAGGAATGTAATTCAACCAAAAACACAGAATGATGGAAAAACCACCGGAGTTGACCTTTAAACACTGTTGCCACAGTGCAGTGATGTTATTGAAACTACATATAATACACGCGTCATATTTCTTTTTTTCAGTGAGCAGTACAAAGTGCTTCCAATAGTAAGTAGTGATTGCAGTGTCTAAAGGGTCGGATTCTCAGCACCAGCAATAACGAAGGTCATTCACCTTTCGCGCTAACTCTGCCGTCGTGTGCCGTCGCCTGTGTACCCATTCATGCTATGTGAGTGAGAATGTATTACTACATCTTGATAATTCTGCTGTCACCAATAGGTATGATTGCATAAATTGTTGAACAAATTTAAATTCTTTTCAGTGCGCACAAAGAAAGAGAATGAGTCATGTTCAAACTTGTGTATTTCATGTGGAAAAATGATTGATTTATTTTCCGAATTCTGAATTGAAATGCATTTCTAAATTATTAAGTTTCTTTTTCCCTTGTACTTGTGTTAAGAAAAATTGCCAGCGTGCCTGTTATTCTTCTGTTTCACCCCAACGAAGTGAGATATGTTACATCGTATATGTACTGTCTTATCTGTTTCACTTTCAGTTTTGTCCACTTCCGGTGTCTGTTTTGGGCATTGTACTCGTACTTCTGTACCTGTCTGTACTAGATTATTGGGATATCTGACCACCTGAACCAAGCGCATATATACGGTGCTCACCCACCAAACACCACCTATCGACATGGGCTCTTGACAACTGACTGCCTTTACGGCCGCCACGGCTGACACAATATGATTGGAGTTAGCGAGACGCCGATGATAACGGGCTTGTTAGTTAAACCACCATGTCTACGTTGTTCTACATTGTTGTCAACAAAACTTCCACATTGGGCTATGGGTTGCATACACTGCAGATACGATACACCCACCCATGCTAGGGGCCCCCCGTCCTGCATGGGCTCCGAGCAGCACCTCGAGGCAGGCGTCGAAGAGGAGAGCGCGTTGAGCGCACCCTCACTGAGCCATTTGATAATTTTCAAAATTATCCAGTGACTAACCCTCACGTGTGTCTCCCTCGGCCAGTGTCACGAAATCTGCGCCCATTTTTATCGAGTCAGCGCGGTGTCACATAGAGAGTTATAGAATGTTGCCGAAACGTCTCCTTCTCCGCGCGAGGAGAGACAGTAGCCTTGCGCGCATCGGCATCAACCCCACCTCATCACCCGGCGGCTACGGTGACTCAATCGACCGATAATGTGCTAGACCTCCCGAGAAGGTTCTGCCGCCACTAACCAATGACGATGCGCGGCTCGGCGGGAAGAAGAGAAGACGGTTAAGGGCGAAAGTTACGTGTATGTGCGCGCCGGCCTTGGCGCGTTCTAACAGACAGACGCAGCGCGCCCTACTTATTGAGGTCCCGTCGCTTGTGCCAGGCGACCAGGTAGCTAGTGAAAGAAAGTGTTAAAGCGATTGTTGCGGTCAATCAAAGGGTCAACCAGCTGTTTGGAAAGCCCGCGAGATCTGCGAGGGAGCGGTGCTCGTCTACAGGACGACCACATCCGGACTGTCCAGACTGCGACAGTGCTCGGTGAACAATTTGGTGTTTGATTCTCTCGTGTATTATTCAGTGTTGCAGAGCCTCTGTGTTATTGAAAGCCTATTTAGTTCCATGCCTTGAAGAGTCTTTCTGCAAACTTCTTGTCTGTGTATTTGAAGTGCTAGTGTGAATTCCTCTATATCATGCCCTGCTGTACATAAAGCCTGTTTTGTTTGTTAATTCTGACTTCGACCCTTACTCTGGCTTGAAAGCTGAGAACCAAACGGCCACTCCTTTGTCACTACAGGTTGTTGAATTCCGGTTGAACTTTCCACGTCGAGGGCATCTCCCTTGAGACCAGAACAGCTGCCCCCCTCCACCTCACTCAAGGGTGTCCGGGAGTGTGCGCACCAATAGTGCTCGCGTCTCACGCCGCCTGGCACAATTTTCGTTACAGTCAAAAGTCGGGTAGTGATTTGGAAAACGCAATCGCCGATTTTAAAAGGTTAAGTACTGGCACGCTATAAATGCAATAATATATCAATTCCAATTGCTTACACCTGATCTTTGCGTCGCCTTCAGCAGCGAAGAAAGCCACGCGTGAGCAGTCTCTAGATTTCGGTCAGTTAGACTGGCTTCACCGCACAACAACGAGTGCATCGAATACTGGCTTCCTCGCATGGCAGTAGTGTCGCGTTGAAAACAAGCACAGCAGACTAAAGGCCAATTTCAAGTGGACTCGACGTTCACCACATCACGCGGTTTTACGGCATTAGCGCCGCCGTCGCTATGAGCAGGTGCCTAAGACGGTTCTGCGTGTGCAGAGTGATCATGAGGCGACATTAGGGCAAGCTTCCCTCGCAGGGGGACGGTGCACACACAGATATCAAATGCTCCATTAACGGGAGTTCGATAAACACGAACACTGCTATACTTTTTCACGGGTTTTTAAGGGTGTGTTCAGACAGTTCGATAGAAGCAATAATTCAATACATCCTACCCGACTGACTGTGCATCACTTGCTCTCGAATTTCGCAATACGTAGCAGCGTAATCATCCTTTGAATTATTTCAGATATTCACGCATTGTGGCAAATGGTCAGCTGATTTACCTGCAATCATGACACTATAGAGCATGACACCCCAGAGAAAATAGCCATCACGTATTTCACATGCACTTCCGCGTTGCATTTGCGGATGTCCTGCAGCCAACATGGGAAAATATTTGAGTCCTTAGCAAATTTTTTTTTTCTCTCTTTGCTGTCCACAACAACGGTGTAAAAATATATTCGCACCGATGGGCTGCGTGCACTTTTTCCCAGTCCATTATCCAACCAGCGAGTTATCACATTAAAACGGCGCAAAACATCAACACCGCTTCCCTCTCAGAAAAGCCGTGCATTATTCGAGTTGTCCATAATAACCGGGGATTATAACAATGGAACATAATTATATCAAAGAGCTGATGGCCAATTACAGAAGATACTTAAGGTCGCTCTCAAGCTGGAACCGGTGGCACTTTAATTGTCCATACTGCCACTTGCGCACTCGTGACATTTAAATTTTGTTGCATACCTGACAAGCGACGAATGCAATTAAGAAGATTGTGCCGATGACAGCTCTAACTTCAGGAGCTGTCAACCTTGCTAGGTCTGCTTTGTCAACATGCAAAGTTGTTGGGTAGTAAATGCACTAGAGGGGAGTTACTGAGACACCTTTTAAGTGCACGCAGCTAGTGCTTTGTCAAGGATGCACTGCGTCCAGAGGCGCTGCATGCGAGCCCGCGTTACTTTAACGGGAATAAGCTGCGTGAAAGTCTGTGATGGATATTACTCGGGGAGCCGGCAAAGCAGGTCGCCAAGTTCTACCACCGACGGATGGGGCCTTCTTTCTCATTTTCCTTCCTTTGTCTCTTGGAACCACTGTGTAAAAATGTCACTCGTTTATCTCTCTTCTCCTCATCGTTATCGTATATCATCGATGTGATCTTGCGTTTTCACTACCTGTCTTCCGCCATACCCTAACCTGATAGGTCAACGTTGAGGTATAACTGACGACGGAAAAATGCGCGGCCAATATCTCTATATACTGGAGCTCAGTACAATTGAAAAGGCAGAAATAAAAACGCACATATATGGTAAATAGCTACGGAACAAGAAATGATAGCAAAGAAGCAGAGTTGACAAACAACGGCAACAGTGTATTGATGAGGAAAACAGCCTTGCGCACCACAAAAGAGCTGAACTGACGTTCACATTTCTTGGCCAAGAACCACTCTTGATAGTGTGTAAGGCTGACTAATCATTACGCAGTATACAGATGATCACAGATGACTGCATTGATGAGGACTCTCCAATGTAGAATTAGACAAGGGAGTCTATCATTCGAAATAACTTTATAACTGAGTTACTTTAATGGCATTGATGAACTGCGTTATAAGGAATTGCGAACGCCTAGATAAGTTGATCAAACATGCAGAAAAAAAGGCTGAAACGTATAATAGCTGAAAGGGGCCCCTTGTTTGTGTGTTTAGTTGGGAGATTAATGGCACAAGGGCATCCAGCCCCAAATAGCCCCAAAACGATGTTAAACTCGCGTGTGATGTGCTAGATGTGATGGAAGATTGATTCGCTGTGTGTCAATACCGACAATAAAAATCCAGTCTAAATAAATGGAAGCAATGGACAACATAAACTTCAAATGGTAGCTAACAGATGGAATTTGGCACGAACAAGAGGGCGAGGAGTTTCCTCCTATACCGTGCTTGGCTACGACGCACTCTTCTCAGTGCCAGGTTACCCTTTTCAATTAGTTACAAGAATAAAATTATTAAAACTTTATATACTCATTAAAATTCCGGTTGCATGTAAATAACGCAAGCAGTCATCAAATGGTGTCACCCTAATAAAACGTGGTGATGAAATAGTGTGCGATTGTCATAAAATTTTCTGAAATGAGTGCGACCATGATTTTTATAAAATAGGCATGTTCAGCGAATGTTCAGCGAAAATGAGATACAACAGTGCTCGCAGTGCGATGTCTGTCCCTGAAAGCAAGTAGGTGTGTGTTAGATTTTTGTGCCCAATTCGTGATCGTGACTGTATATGGCTTCATAAAATCGTTTTTGTGATGGAAATACTAGCATTATCTTGTCTGCGGTTCTGTTCGAGCCTTCATATGGAAGTCGCGTTTCTTTTATTGTTTTCTATAGCCTTGATGGCTATAGACTTTCTATAGACTTATGAATTAAGAGTATGCACGTGGTATGCAACACGGGGCATATGTGATTTTCCTGTAGTATAAACAAACTGGCGCATGTAGCTGTACTCAAGTGCACTAGCTACATGCAAGACGGCAGGATCACTCCGCAAGTGCCGATAATGTCGTGTAAAGCAAAACACTAAATGTCTGCTTGAAAGAGTAACAAGTCTTTTCCCATGCTAATTGTCTGGGTATCTGTTATATTGTAACGAAGACCATGCAGGAATTCATGGTGAAGTGTAGTTGTAGGTGTGGAGGAAATCTACCTTCAAGGTTCTAAAGTTGTGAGCTCTCCAAAAAAGTTCTCGCTGCATGCTGGAATAACCAGCTGTCGAGCAAGATTCTTTGGCACGAGCCAAATTAAAAAATAATGGCTGCTCACGAACTTTAGAAACTATTACGAATTGAAAGAAACTTATTCCGCAAGAAAAAATGCTTGCAGGCAAGGTAAAAAGCTATAAAAGCAGTGTGAGGTGCTCTGGCTTCCTTTCACATAGAGTAGCATAACGTTGGAGAGAAAATAAAAAAGAAACAAGATGCAATGACGAGAAAGAATAAAAAATCATAGTACGTAATTTCATTGATGAAACTGGATATGTAATTGTTTGTGTCCGTAAATGTCTCATATCAAACCGTCGGTGATGAGTACTTTAACATCTGCTATGCGCAGATTGTTCGGCATGTGACTACATTTCAGTGTTTCGATTACTGGAAGTGATAATTAGCATCGCTAAATAGTGGCAAAATGTTTGGTAATGAAGAGATGATGACAAGCGTGGAAGAAAGCACACATTTATACTTGAGTGAAGGCTGAGCTGTGTTTGGTCCCGCTGTACACTTGCAGCACTGTCGGAAGCAAGTGCGGCGTTGGCCACGTGTCAACTTCGACCAAGCTACATCCTCCACCCCACTACAGCCACACTTGGTGACGAGTTAGGGTTACGGCAGCCGTGTCAAGTCTTCTCGTTTCGATAAGTCTATCGAAAACGCAGAAAACTTGACGCTGCGATGCAGCGCAGTCGAAACTTCCGACAGTTACAGTGTGGCTGGCAAAATATATGCAATGTGCAAGAAAGACATTACAGATGTCATCGCCAGCCGAATGAACTACTGCAAGTGCAAGCACACCTGCAAAGAGAAAAAAAGGGATATAGGCAACCTGCTGCAAACACACAAGAGTACCGCATTCTTGCATACTCACCGTGGCAGCAGAATAAGCTCGGCGGACTCCCGAGAAGCTCGGGAGACAAGCCTGACGCAGCTAAGTTTGAGAAGAAAACGTGTATACCCACCTTGGCTGCGGCGGAAACACGCTGTGCCGCAGACCGCAGGCAGCGTCCGTTCTTCAGAGTTGCTGGACGGGGTGGCGAGAAATTCCGAGCGCCGTTAGCAGCCGCAAACCATATGTCGGTCAAAGTCACGTGTGCGCCCGGAAATCCGGTGACTCGACATAGTGGCTTCGTAGCAACGGCGTTCGGAACGAGTTTTTTTGCTCAGTGACGCATGCGACAGCGGGCTCGCATAACCCCCCTTGAGGCAGCGAGCAAAGCTGGGTGTAGACCCTGTAGTGAATTGCGCCAATCGTACAAATGACACGACACAACCCCCGGCGACGTTCGACCTCCAAAAATGCTCCGAGCCGCTCTGCCTAAAACCCGAAGCCCGGGAGTTCGTAAACACAAAGGAGTGGCCAGCCGGAGGAAAATATATAAAGGAAGAGCTGGATGCGAGACGCGAGTGGAGTCTTTGTGAATGTTGATTCCAGAGAATAAATAACTCGGTTTTAACATAGCGTCGTAGTTGTGGATTAACCCTGAAGACGACACAAATTGGAACCAAGATGGGATACCCAAAGTGAACCAATAACGACGCCGCAGAGCGACGGAATATAGAGGTCTCGGCGTTGTGATGCACCCGAGATGGTACAAAGAAGCTCCTGCTTCTCAGGTCAGACCAAGGTGCATTACTGCTTTTGATCCGCACACTCCGCGTTACTGACCCAGCGTTGGAAGTAATGTCATTCGAGGTTTGAGAATCACCCCACTGCTGTCAATAGAAGGAGAGCGATGGTGCTTCTTCTTGCCGGGAAGATTTTCTTCAACCTCTTTCTGCCGCTCTAAGACACGAGTCTTTTGTACGAAACCGCCGTTCAAAGACTAAACGATCATTTTTCACTAGAGAAGAACATAGACTTTGAGCGTCTAATGTTCCACTAAGCGAAGCAGGAGGAAAACGAAACAATCGATCAGCTTCACGTGCGTGTAGGACAGCTGGCAGCCACGTGCTGTTTCGTTGAGCAGGATGTAGAAAGTCCATCAGAAATTAGACGTGGCACCGCATGGTCGAGGTTGAGGAGAATCACCCTTCGAGAGCAGGGGAATCACCCTTCGAAAGCAGGAGAATCACGTTTCGAAAGCAGGAGAATCACGCTTCGAAAGCAGGAGAATCACCCTTCGAAAGCAGGAGAATCACCCTTCGAGAGCAGGAGAATCACCCTTCGAGAGCAGGAGAATCACCCTTCGAGAGCAGGAGACTCACATTGAACCTCTTTGCTTAGCGAGAGACGCAGCCTAGAGAATGCCAAAAGAAAAGCTACCGGTACAGAGAAACATACGACACTAGCGTTAAGGTAGGCAGCACCAAACAAGCCGCTGGCACAACCGCCAGCGGAAAAAGAATACGCGCAGAACAAACCCTGATCGTGACGTAGAGGACAGCGGCCACATGCTGGAGTAAAATAGAAATGTCTAGTGTGAGGATCCGCCTACCAACACAGGAAGAAAAATCATTGTGCTCAATTGAGTATATTGCAGAGGTTATAGAGCGAGGACTCCAATAACTGGAACAGACAACAGACCTCCTGAAAATGACATCCACTGCACAAAGGACAAGGAGTTCAAGTTTCCTACAACTGTACTACATAGGACTCGATGGAGTCTAGGTGGAATTCTGCCTAGATTCGGCAGCCGGAATTTGTGATTGGAGGAAATGCTTGGAGGGACCTCCCGAAAGTACCCTTGCAAGATACGGAGTGAGTGCAGTCCTTACGGTGTTAGGAGCCTTCAGAGCAAAATTTGAAAGCCAGAGAGAAGCAGGTTGAAAAACATTTACATCATCCAAAGGGAGCAAGCAGTGAGCTGCGAAACTTCATAAGACCAGTCTCATACAAGTCTTAAACGGAGTTGTCAACAACTCTCGTGTGAACTGTGAGAAAGAATTCCCAAACCTCTTCAAGGTATGAGAAAAACTGAAAACTTGCATTAAGCTCGAAATCAAGGCAGGCTTGAGACCATGTAGCCCGCCCACACAGGAGAATTCATTTCAAAATGCGAAATTGAGTGAAGAAAGGTCTAGAGGCTAGAACAACTCGACATAACGCAGCAACAGGACCGACCACATGGGTTTCTCCAATAGTGGTATTCTCAAAACAAAGCGATCCGGGAGCAGTTAGGATTGGCATGGACATGCTGGAGCCAAACGTTGTCATGAAACGAGAAAGACGCGACACGCCGACGGCGGAAGACATCATAAGCCTCTATGATGTAAAGTGTCTCCAAGTCACGGCCGAATGAGGGCAACCACCAGCTAGAGCTTCACGAGACGTCGCGACATATTACAGCATTAGGAACTCACAGCAAACTGAGAGGATGCAACAGTTCCCTTTGAGGTAAACTCTGCAGCAGAAATTTTCGAAGACGCCACCCAGCAGATTCCACCTGACGAAGAGGAAATCAATATAAGCGATGATACTTTAATGTCCGGACGTTCTGTCGAAGAGTACTGGTGCTAATATCATTGATTGAAGCCGGACTGACTTTGAACAAGTGGGCGATCGCGGCAACTAGAGTAAAGTGTTTCGAACACACATTCTTCGAGTGAGGCAGCAGGCCTTGACTAGCCTGAAATTTGAATCTTGAGAATGGTGAAGTGTGGCCGATTCATCCCACAGTTGGATCAGATCGTGGAACCACTTCGGGAGCTCACTCGAGAAAAGAATGCATTTCAATGGACCACCAAAGAGGATGAGGCTTTGAATAATGTCAAGCAAGAATTTGCTGCCAGCCATTCTCTCAACTAATGCGACAAAGAAACCTACCTCATTACAGATGCAGAGCCAGAGGAATAAGTTCAGTGCTGATTCAAAAGAATAAAAACAAAACGCAGTATACTGTCATGTTACAGTTAAGCGTTGACACCTGCAGAAAGGTGCTATCCTCAAATTGATAAGTAAATGCTGGCCATGGTATTGACGCCGAATCATTTTTTATTTTTATTGTACCCAGCTGGCGGAGCTTTCACATTTTAGACGGACCGTAAAACGCTCGTCTCCACCCTCCAAAACCCTATCAACTAGACTACCTACAAAGTTGAGCTCATGCCAGGATAAGACAGCCCGGCAGCATATTTTTCGAGACATGTAAAAGATACCAGCCCCCCAAAAAAACAGACTATAAATCCACTCAAGAGTATGCACTGTTTTCAGCATGTCAGCTGTACCCAGTCATGACAATGAAGTAGAAAAGGCCTACGAGGATGACGCGCTGATGCAACAGCTAAAATAAAGTGCCGGCCAGGAGGAAGACAAGAAGACACCAGGCAAAATATAACAAACACCTACACTGAAGCACTTCCCCAGATTCGTCAAGAGCTGACGGTAACCGACAACAATGGCACTTTTAGAGGAACTCGATTAGTCCTCCCATCTAGGCAGGGTACTTGAGAGTGTTCCATAGCGTTCGCATCATGAAACGTCGACTCTCGAAATTTTGGCAAGTTTTATGAACAACTCAACGACCGGCCCACCTGTATGCTAAACAATCTCCAACGGTAGGCCAATTCTTCGACCTATTACGGAGTTAGAAATTTCCGGAGCAACCACGCCGCTGCGAAGTGGGTAGACCAAAGGGCGGCCATGAAAGCCATGAAGGGCCATGAACGCGAATGCATCGGCTGCCAGGCCGAGACCGAAGCGACTGATAAATTGCTCGCAAGTCCTAACGGGTGTGGAGCAATATCCAAGCGGGATCAAACGAGGGTGGAGACTGACGACTTCGTCGCCGCAAATGGCAGGGAGCAAGGATCTGGCCCGATGGAAAGAGACAAAGTTCTAGGCAGTCGAAACGTTGGCAACCGAATAACCGTTATGCAGGAGACACGAGTAAAAGGGTAAAAACGAAAAAATACAGAAGGCCAGAATGGATAAGCTGACAGCCGGCTGGAAGGCCGAGCAAAATTAAAAAATATATACACCTCTACCGAAGAGCGACATCAAATTCATCATGGAATCCAAGCAGGGCTCACGGCTAAGCCAATGGTAGTAATAGCGGAAGCCATCCAAGAAGCAGAAGAGATGGGGGCTCTAACCCTAATCAGATACAGCGGCGATCTTGAAGCAAATGTTTCAAAGTCAACACACATGCGGCGCACCTGAGGACGTCATTCGGGGAGTTGTGCACGGAGAGAATAAGCTAGTTTAGCTCAGCTTTAACAGAATTTCGCACTTTTGTATTGATCCCAAAGTCACTACAGGTCCCATCTTGCTAGCTGCCTCAATACCTACACTTTCCTGCCTACAGTGCGAGCTAAGCCTGAAGCTATTGCGCACCAAGTATGCTTGCTCACCGCGCTTCCGTCACGGAGAAAAAAACCCGATGGCGCTGGTCCAGGAAACCTCTGCGTGTTATTACTTGACTTTTATGCAATGCTCGCGTAAATTGAGCTAAATTTGCACCAATAGCCGAAAAGAGGTTTCCACGAACACAAGTCGCCCTCGCCCGCGCTCACCTTCGATGCCGACGAGCCTGGCTAGAAGATATTCCTCGGTAGTCGCAGGCCAGTCCGTCAGTCATGGGTTGAAAGGCGTTGAGGCGACTCGGGAGCACGGCCACAAAGTTAGGTTCACCACCACGTTAGGCACTACACTACAAAGTTCGGCACACCACCACAAAGGTACAGAAGCAAAACCGGTCGAAAACTTCCACGTATATAGCCGCTGCCCAGTCAATTCAAACGGCAGTGCAAAGTCCTCTCATAGCGGCCGAAGCAAGGCCGACTGGAGCTCATTGTTTTCAGGGCAGCGGTATCCAAGAGGGAAGAAAAATACTTCAACTTTGAACCAAGTCGAACCAACTGCTGCGGAAACAGTGCAGCGTCGTTTCCTGGTCTCTCCGGCAATTCGAAAACCTCCGCAGGGGCTGGCACTGCATACATACGCACAGGAAATAATTATTCCTGAACATCAGTTCCCCTCCAGTCTTCAAGTGCGCAGTAGCCTACTTCTGACGCGCTGCCGCTACCACAATGGCGACGATCAGTCCTCCCGGCTCTTCTTCCACCACCGCAACGGTCAGCGTGGTTTCTGAGCGGGAATGCTGCCTTTCCCGCCAAGCCCGGCCACTTGCGCATGCGTGTTGCTGTCGCAGACAGATTCAGACATGTATTTTTTTCTTCTTTAAGGATGACTGTCTCTTCTGCGTTACCAGCAGCCGACATTGGCGCTGGCCGCGACAGTGACAGTGCACATCGCCACGCCGCTGCTCCTGTGAACAGACGGCCGCAGTCGCGTTTTCAAGGGCCAGACGGTGCTTTATTTGTCTGTTTCTTGCATGGCGCGACTAAGCAATATCACGATCTTGCTTACGATCGTGCTTTTGATAAGCGCTCCGCTTCGTCGTGCCTGTTTCATGCAGGTGCGCGCGTTTATCGTTCTTGCCTCCAGCAGTCGCATGTTTTAAAGGGCTAGCGGACACAAGATGTTTAAAGCTGTGTCCGAGTCCTCGACGTTTTGCGAATTAAATTTTTCAGTTTCGTGACGCAAGGATATGCCTTCTAGTGTGTTTTAATCGCAATCATTAAGTGGAACATAATTTAATATTATCTTGAATGTTACGCAGGACGCCACTCCATATCAGCATCGAGCGATGTCAAGGCGCGAGGAACTGAAACCAGGGATGCATATATATTGCCACGAACCTTCTAACCTTTATTTATTGCTACTGGCAGCAGCCTGCGCGCATCCTTACCACTTTGCGTGTACAGCGCATAAAGTTCTTGGGATTATTTATTCGTTTACGCTCAGTGCCGCCGAAATTTGGCATTTATATATATATATATATATATATATATATATATATATATATATACAGGGACTTGAATATTTGGGGGCTGGGATTTAAAAAATTCCTATGCAAAATCTACTACACCATTCGAGCTGAAATAACGTTCACAAAGTAGCAAAATATCGTCTACGTTATCTGATAAGTGATTCAACATCGGTACTTGCCTAGATTTTCCGAAATCGAGAAAAAACTGCTCTCGGCGGCGTGCACAATTTTCGCAGAAGAGAGTCGAAAAGCTATTTTAACATGGTGCGTCATCTGTCGGGCAGCGAGGCAAGCGCGCCAACGGCCGGGGTGGAGCTTGTCTCACTGCTCTACAGATGGCGCATCATGTTAAAATAGCTTTCGACTGTCTTCTGCGAAAATTGTGCACGCCACCGAGAGCAGTTTTTTCTCGATTTCGAGAAATCTAGGCAAGTACCGATGTTGAATCACTTATCAGATAACGTAGACTATGTTTTGCTACTTTGTGAACATTATTTCAGCTCGAATGGGTTAGTAGATTTTGCACAGGAATTTTTTAAATCCCAGCCCCCAAATATTCAGGACCCGATATATATATATATATATATATATATATATATATATATATATATATATATATATATATATATATATATATATTGAAATTAAGAAGAAGAAATGGACATGGGCAGGACATGTAGTGCGAAGAGGGGATAACCGATGGTCGCTTAGGGTAACAAACTGGATTCCAAGGGAAGGAAAGCGTAGCAGGGGGCGGCAGAAAGTTAGGTGGTCGGATGAGATTAAGAAGTTCGCAGGGGTCAAGTGGATGCAGCTAGCACAGAACCGGGTTAAGTGGAGAAATATGGGAGAGGCCTTCGCCCTGCAGTGGGTATAATCAGGCTGATGATGATGATATTTTTTTTTGTCACGCAAGACGCGCCGATATATGTATCCCGAATGGTTTAGGCCACTCGCGTCTGTTTCCACAATGTTCTTGTGCTAGTCCTCTTTTGCGTCTTTGTCCAGACGTTTCTGCGACGGCTTTAAAATTGAGCACTGACAAGTGCAACGGGCATTCTTGCTGGCCGAATATTTAGAGGAATCCCCCAGGGTGAAGTAGATTTGTACTAAGGAAGTAATTACTGATTAACATCTATTCGAGCATAGCCATACAGCGACAAAGGAAAGATGTACTTCGTACTTCGACGACCGGCAAGCCCTCTTCCTGCTATCGGCGACGCCGAATTGCTTAGTTCTTTTGCGGGCGCAAGACAGCCCCAATAAAAAGTTTATCTCAATGAAATACTAGCTTCTTCAACTGTTGCTTACGGCCTTGCCACTACGACGTGACAGTATGTTGTCGGCAGTCAAACGTAAGCAGGGACGGCGCGAACGGCTTGCTGAGGAAAGCAAATCGGAAGAGGCTTGACGTACATTTCTCTATTCAGCAGATTTTTTAATGTGGGAATGTGGGGTAGCTTTACCGAATAGCGTAGTGCACCTTACAAAAATTCTAACGCGTACCGATTTCCTACCACTCATTGATTTAGGTACATCAGCCTGCAGATAATGTGCGCCTTTGCCGCTTCGGTTGCAACTGTTAGCTTTTAGAAAAGCCCCGGCGCGGTGATGAAAAGGTTAGGGCGCGGCTCCTGTGCCCAAGGATGCGGAATGAAATCCCGCCTGTGGCGGCCGCTTTTCGATGAAGGCCGAAATTAAGGCGCGCCCACGTGCTTTGCGATGTCAGTGCGCGTTGAAGAACCCCAGGAGATCGAAATTTGCGGAGGCCTCCAAGACGCCCGACTAATGTCCGGAATACCCGGGTTTGAACTCGACCTCGGCGGCTGCGTTTCGATGGAGGCGAAACGAAGAGGCGTCTGTGTGCTGTGCGATGTCAGCGCACTTTAAAGATCCCCAGGTGGTCGAAATTACGCCGTAGCCCTCCACTACGGCTCCCCTTTCTCTCTTCCCACTTTCACTCCCACCTTCACCTTCCTCCCATCCCTTTCCCCGCCGGGGTGGTGCAGTGGTAAGACGCCCGACTACTGCCCGGAGTACCCGGGGAGATGAGGGTGGCAGTTCCTGGCCCTACGGGGCTGGGACGGTAGGTCGGCGCCGCTTGCGGCGGGGGCTAGCCAGCCACCGATTTTTATCTGTTGTAAGCCGTCATTACACCCGCCACCGCTTCGGTGGTGGTGGACGACGGCTGTTGTTGCGGCGCGCGTCTTTCTCTCCCTCTTCTTTTCTTTCTTGCCTATTTTCTCTTCTGTCCGCACGAGGCAGCGGAGGTGGCTCAGCTACAGAGCCAGTAGCAGGCCCGTGCATTTTCTTTTCTTTCTTCCTACAGCCACAACAACAACAGTTCCCGGGTTCGAACCCGACCTCGGCGGCTGCGTTTCGATGGAGGCGAAACGAAGTGGCGTCCGTGTGCTGTGCGATGTGAGCGCACGGTAAAGATCCCCAGGTGGTCGAAATTACTCCGTAGCCCTCCACTACGGCTCCCCTTTCTCTCTTTCTACCTTCACTCCTACCTTCATCCCTTCCCTTACGGCGCGGTTCAGGTGTCCACAGAGTAAGTGTGACAGATACTGCGCCTTTCCCTTCCTGTGAACCAATTATTATCATTATTATTCAGTGGTGAAGGGCCATTTATTGTTGACTATAAACGCTGCTGTTTATCTGCAGCAGCTTCTTTGGTGGAAAGCGCGGGATCACCCAAATTTATGCGTAGGGTTTGAAAACTAGTGAATGCGCGTGGCAGGAGCGGTTATACCATACACTCTCTGTGGCAGAAGAAGCTTGGAGGAAACACGAATTCATTCCGCTAATGACGTGCAATATTGTCTATATACGGCGTCCAATTAGAATTGGCTGAGCTATCGTGCCACGTCATGTTCACTCTTGTAGCTTATAGCAAAGGAAAACAGCAGTCATTGCCAGCAGCGTGCTTGTCTGTCATTTTATTTTCTTTACAGCGACGGAGCAAAACTAAGTGCATGGCAGAGTAAAGCAGGCAGTTGGCGCCGTAGCCACGTGGTCTTTCCTCCCAGCTTTCTTCGCGTAATGCGCTGTTTGCTTTGTGCGCAGAAAAAAAAATTGCCATATTTCTTAGCGCCATATGGCTTTAGAGAAATATTTTTTTCTGATTTATTGATTGATGAAGGCTTTAATACTAGCAATTAAAGTATGGATGATGAATCAGGCGGCCAGAAGCCCCAGTGACCTCCGCGTCCCACACTTTTGAAAAATTCCGCAAATGTATGGTACAGGGAAAGCTGAACATAACCCGTTCTCACCCCAATGCATGGTTTGTCGAAACTGGAACTGTTATGTAAATATGAAACTAAAGCGCATAAGCGCTAGTCATATTGCGGGACATTATTGTCTCGCAACCGTGTTTAAATGTTCGTCCTCCTCAACTTCAACAAACTCAACTGCCGGATCCGAGGGGCATACCAGAGATGCATATCAAAGCAGAGACAAGCTCTATAGGCCTCCACAACACGATTGAAGAAATGACCTAGGCTCGCCCTATTTAACATATACACGGAATCATCACTACCTCCACCCGCAAATGGATTCTTTAGGAGCTTGGTATGCCCGTTTCCAAATACTACCTACAGGAAAAAATGACGGTGCTGCACTTGAGCTCACCCAAGGCTTCGGATGTGGCTTGCTCAGCTGTTCTAAAGATCAGATTTGATAACGCGTGCTAACTACGCGCGGTAGGTAAGGAATTGTGAATCTCCGCAGCATTTTGCATATATGTTTGCACGAAGGTGGCAGAGAGCTAGACGTTTTTATTTGTGAATCTCTGCAGCATTTTGCATATATGTTTGCACAAAGTTGGCAGAGAGCTAGACGTTTTTAGATTAAAAATTATCAGCAACATAAGCATGTCCTTAATTTTATTTCTTGTTTACAGTCGAACTGATGAAAATGATCCAGATGACTCTGAAATGTGCATCATATGTGGGGGTATATGTAAGTTCACTGAATGTTGCTGTTAGGTGTATGTGCGCGCAGTGCGGTGGTGTCGATCAATTCTTTAGCGTTGTGCTACTTTCATTAATTCCTTGTACGGGGTGCACGCCTAGTGCTTCTTTTATTAATTTCTTGTACGATATTGACATGATGACCATGGTCACCATGGAAATACTCGTGCTATATGTTCACTAGCTGCGCCAAACAATATCTGTTCCTTGCATTGCGCTATCTTCGCGTACAGCACACAAAGTCGCGGCATTTTTTTTATTCTTTTTAATCTTTGCAGAGTATTATGAGGATTTTTTTTTTTTTCATGAGAACCATGCATGCATTTTGTTGGCAACGTTACGAAGTGACATTTGAAGCCATTCAGGCAACGTTTTGCATTGCCTACCTTGGGGCAACCTCGAACCCTCGGCCCACACCTTCTTGGGCTCCAAGATTACCCCGGAAGGAGACTGCAGCCATGAAATTAGGAGACGCCTGCTTCTGGGAAAGAGAGCCATGGCTAGCCTTGACCGCCTAGTAAAGAGCAGAGACATTAGACTGCCAACCAAGATCCGTATAATTCGTGCTATGGCATTACATATGGTCTTTCCAGTAGTGATGTATGGATGCGAGAGTTGGACTGTGAAGAAAGCTGACCGCCGAAGAATTGACGCGTTTGAATTGTGGTGCTGGCGGATACTCTTGAGAGTTCCCTGGACTGCCAGAAGATCAAATCAGTCGATATTGTCGACCATAAACCCTGACTGCTCATTGGAGGGTCAAATTCTAAAGTTAAAGCTCAGCTACTTTGGTCATCTAATGAGAAGAGAGGAGTCGCTGGAGAAAGATTTGATGTTGGGAAAGGTTGAGGGTCACCGGAGAAGGGGTAGGCAGCGAACGCGGTGGTTAGATGGCATCCTCGAGGCGCTGTAGATGAAGTTATGTGATGTTAGGAAGATAGTGAGAGACCGGAGAGCGTGGCGTGATATGAGTCGGACACGACTGAACGACTGAACTGAACTGAAAAATCCAAATACTGGCTATGCCAGCTGTGGCTAAGCCAAGAAGGTTACAAAAAAAAAAAAAAAGTTTTTTTTTTTTGTAACTTTCTCGGGCTAAACGAAACTGAGCGCAGCTTGGCTTGGCTTGTGCGCCCACCGGCCACCGGCTTGGTTCTATCGGCGCACATGGCGCACATGGCCTCTATGCCGGTTTGCATGGATGCGTGGAAGTTGTTTTCCTGCCTGCTGTGGTCAAGTTACGACGCTTTTAAACTGTTCTTCGCCTCTAAATGAAAATGAAGCGTCCGTCCAAGTCCCCAGAGCCAATGGTACTGTATAATGACACTTCTGTTGTTCTGTCAGCGTCCAATCAAAGTTAAAATTTGTGCAGCCGCGGAGATCGCGATGGCAGCGGCATTTTCGTGGCTGCCGTCGGTATATCAGTGTGTAAAATTTATTATTTTTGCTTTTAATTTCACGCTGAGTGGATGTTGCTGCTTCGAATGCCGCTCTTGCCCGGGCAGTTTATGCGGCTGGTCCGCGGACGACGTAGACGCCGTGGAAGCGCCAAAATTAAGTTTCTTTTAGATTACGCTGTTGCGAATTTTGTACAGTTTGTTGCAGGGTGTGTGGGCGGCTACTCCAGAATCATGCCTCGCAAAGTGATCTTCCGTGTTTTTCTGAAAGCTGCGCCGCATAAGCGCGCACGGACGGGTGCTAACGCGCGAATTACTCTGTGTTCGATCAGATAGTGCGTTGATCAGTAGCGTGGTTTGACGTCGCACTTGACTGCCTTGCTGCTTTATTCATCGATAAAACAAACAAACAAAACAAAAAAAAAAGTCCAGGAAACTTAACAGGGACACTAAGTTCAAGGTGCAGTGCACGCGCGCAAGTGTTGTTTCCTTCTGTGCACTAGACCATATGCTGCTCACAGCGACCAGCTGCAGTCATCTTGATTTTCATTAGTTGTGGCTCTTCTCTGCCCTTTTCCCTACCTGTCGCGCAAGGTAGTAGACTGCAGCTTTCTTTATTCTGCCATTTCTTTTACGTTTCTAGTCAAAACGTTTGCTCACGCCTTCTAGGCAAGCATGATTGGATATGAACATTTTTGTAGTACTGTCAGTGAGCATAGCTTTCCGAAAATGCTTTTTTATGTGGCCGAGATATTATGCTGCTTTCCTTTGTGTGTTTATTTGCAAGTGCAATAAGTTCATAACTTGTCCTTGTCTAGTTTCGTCAGTTCTCATGGTTCTGTACTAGATGCATTTTTTAACTATGGGCAATGGTATGCGGTGCATGTATTACTCCGTTAAACAGCAAATTTTTTTCTTTTCTAATTTGACCCTAAAGAAGGTAGAGGCATCAAAATTCTTGAGCTTGTAATTTGGGTTGATGCTTAGCTTTTCATTTGGATGACCAGAAAAGCTTTAACAGCAGACTGCTTTTTGTCATGGAACAATTGTGTGTGGTGGTTACTGCAGACTGAGTTTTA
This sequence comes from Amblyomma maculatum, assembly GCF_055883805.1. Taxonomy (NCBI): domain Eukaryota; kingdom Metazoa; phylum Arthropoda; class Arachnida; order Ixodida; family Ixodidae; genus Amblyomma; species Amblyomma maculatum. Next base: position 17,586,829 of record NC_139352.1, on the reverse strand, counting down.
TCCGGCTATAGTAGAACATCCTGAGAGGAGATAGGTCACAAGATTGTCTCATGTGATGCAGATGACGGTTGTTTTTACAGGGCAACCTCGAAGATGGACACGCCTTCAGATTTCAGACTTCTAAGAAGCTCAAAAAGTCAGATCTGTACAAGCCACCAACTGCTGAGGAGCTGAACAACCTCAAGGAAGTCGAGACACTGTTCCATTCAAACCTCTTTGGCCTTCAGGTGAGTGTGCCTTTATTTTGAAAAAAAAAAGGGGGGGGGGGGGATGCACAGTTGGTTATGCAATGCAGGTGCTAAATTGTTCTAACGAGTATCCGTTTTCATCTCGTCATCTTAATTTGGGTCACAGGACTGGTATCGTAGAGGCTGTTCCTGCAACTTCTTTCAAATTGCCGCATGAGTGATACCACATTTTTGGAATGTGTCAAAATCATTTTTATATACATTATATTGGGTCACCACTTTTTCATGGCATAGCAGGTCATAGAGTCAGATAAACAAATTTAATAAACCCTGCATTACTTTTGCCTTGCGAACTGGGGGCTTGGGTCGATGTACAGTTAAATCTCGTTACAAGAGACACTGTTACAAGAGACACTTGGTTATAAGAGACATTTGAAAATGGTTTGGTTGGTTTTCCTATGTCTGCTATGCTAACAACATTGCATACAAGAGACATGGTTACAAGAGACACTCGGTTACTAAGGACAACTTTTTCAGGTCCGTGGAGTAAATTCTTCACTATTTACAGGAGACACAACCCAGGTGTGCTCATGCAATGCATCTGGAACATATCAACTCGTATGCACTTCAGATTCCCTTAGCTAAATTCTGTTCCATATCAGTGTCCTTTTTGTTGTGTATATCAGGAACTGAGGAGTGCTTCCCCATGATTGGAAAGTCAAAACGGCATCGCATTACTGTTACCTACGAAGCAAATCAAAATGCATGAATGACATCCAGCATTTTTAACTCCTCACTGTTAAAATTTGATCATGAGATAAAAGCTTAGAATCCTGATGTCTTTCTCTTTGTGAATCATCTGAGGGTGACGAGCATGTAAGAGTGCCTCAAAGGTATTAGAGCAACAGGAAGACTTGCAAAGTGAAGTTCTTTACCTCCAGAATTTGGGAAGGAATACACTCTGCACTCACAAAAATACATATACTAATATAATTAACTTCTTTAAGCTTTCCTGAACAATTTCCTGTTAATGCATGTGAATGCATTTATATACTGATGTTCAGTAAACTGATCAACACAGTGATTTTAGAATTTTTGGTTACAAGAGACCTTGCTTACAAGAGACATGTTTTTCAGGTCCCTTGAGTGTCTCTTGTAACGAGGTTTTACTATAGTTGTATAGTTAAGAGAAAGAGAAAACTACTTTAAGGCCAAACCAGAGCCTATTGAAGGACCATAGTCTAACTAAGGCAAAATAAACACCGGAGCCTAGGTTGCTGATTGATCTGAAGACATTGAAGACAAATGGATATACGTTAGCATGTAACCATTGAAGAAAAGTTCACTGAATGATAAGTGTTTCCTTGCCAAATGAGTATCTGTGAATTCTGGAGAGGCATTACAATGCTGCTAATTTCAATATGGTTCATGCAAATAACTGTTGTGACACAGCGTCTGCCTTTTATGCATGATGTGCTGGACTCGGGTCTGTGCACCATGAAGAGCACGCCAAATTTCCTGACTGAGAAAAAGCATACCCAAGGCCCAGAGTTTTCATGATTCTGCAAAAAATTGTTGATTGCCGCATGCCTTACCCCGAGGTAATTAAAAGCTAACTTCTAGCGGCTCGAAAACTAGCTATGAAAGCCGCACCATCCACATGTCATCATTCCAAATATAAGGCGAGGTCTCACCTTCTGAAAAGCATGCGTTAATGTCCCTCGCCAAACGCTGCAAATTCTTTATTTCGTTTCGCAGAATTTAAAATGTTTTGCTGCAGGAAGTTGAGGGCTGTAAACGTGCTCTAGCCTAGAGTTCAACTTCACATTGGGAGCAGTGTTTGGCAAATGGTGGCATACGGTCTCTGCAACCAAACAGCTGCTAACTGCTGACCCTTGCTGAATGAGTTCCAGCACAAATGGTTTTATTACGGACTGAGTTTGCACTTCTAAGCAGTTGCTGTGCATGCTTCAGCACATAATTGCATGCAACATACAACTTGTTGCAAGGGCTTTTTTTTTCCTCGTAAACTTGTCTTCTCTGTGTGCCTCGACTGTCTTAGCTTGGTGGATTCATGCAGCTGCTTTTTATAGTTGGTGCTTCTTGAACGCCCTTTTCTCAGCACTGCATTGCCATTTGCAAGATCTACTTACTGCACCTACAATCTTGTGGAACACAGTGTGATAGACTCTTTGGTGTTTTGAAAATTTTCAAATTCGCCTTTTTTGTTTTTCCCTGGTAGCTGTTCAAGTAAAGAAAAGAAAATTCACCAAAAATATGGAAAGAGAATGTCTACTTCAAACGTGGTCAGATTGGCTGTTGCGCAATTGAGATCTGCCAGACTCATTCAGCGTTTGCATCGCTCCTATTAAAAGAGCATAGGCGCCAGACTTTCTTTTTTGCTTATTATTGTCATTTCTAATGCATAAAACAGCATACATATATCGTCTGGTGAATAATTTGTAATCAAATTTCTTATCTTATGCCGATTCAGGGTAAATATCAAGAGCCAACAGTGGCTTTAACGTCAAGGATCAGCTCTGGTCGTAGGAGCTCGGTATGAGAAACTGCAATGTAATTGTTGCTTGATCGCTGCAGTTCAGTACAATTCTCGAGCCCACTTACCTTAAGAGGCGGAAAACAGGGAAGAATAAGCAACAGTTATGTTGAAGTTTTCTTTTTTCACGCCAAACGTAACTTATATCGACCTCACAGTCATCGTTCGGTTGTTGAAACAGAAAAAGCATGGAAGAGAAAGCTCAGTCTAATTATTTAGCTGTCCTAGGTGAGAGAGAGCAAAGCTTTATTAAGCAAGAAAAAAAGAGGATGAGCCAGCATGGATGGTGAACGTTGACATGCTAATTAATGCATGCTAATGTCTAATCTACGATTACGAAAATGAAAACATGTAACCAAAATTTGGTGTCTGTACTCTGTAAAGTGTTCTTGCCGTATGTTTTAAAGACCCGATTTAGTTACTAAAGGCTGCTTCTGTTTATTTACACTGTTGTTTACACGGTAATGAAGTGCAAATTGCATGGCTGAGAAAGGTCTGCAGAGATTTGCATTTTGTATGTATATTTTCTTGCAGCCATTTTCTGCTAAGAATTTATTAGCGACTGCTTTCTTTTTACAACATTGCAGCTGTCGGACATGCTGAAAGAGGTCACACCAAAGGAGAAGCACATTCATCACTTCGATGCATGGCTAGGCCTTTTTCGAAAAACTCTCACCACGCTTCCGTCATGGAATCGAGTTCAGGTCAGTTTCAGCTCTAACAGGTGAAGACGTTTTGTATGTGTGGCATTCGGTGTGGCATCATTTGCTAAATGTGGTCCTGAAATAAACTTGTTCTCGTGTCTCATTTGGTTTATGAAGTAGTGAACTGATTGGCACGGAATGTTTTGGACAAAATGCACCTCAGAGGCTCGGCACGAGGAAGAAATTGAAAAGGCATGTTGTTCATTGAGACACGAAAGCTTAGATCTTGATTCTGTGCTTTGTCAGCAAGAAATCGATCGACATGAAATATAGAAGTGTTGGCACGCAAAGATATTGTTGCACTGAAGAACTTCAGCTTCTGCAGGTTCCTTTTCCACTGAGGTTCGAAGCCATTGGTTTAGTTTGTACGTCTAAACTTAGCAGTGGCTGTAGCTATTTCAGGGGGCTTTACAACATTGGGAAGATTGCAGTAACTGCTCTGACTGCTAATTGCGTATGTGTAGCACAACTGAAAGTTTAAGCAAAGCGTTGTTGGAAGCATTGACCGGATTGGTATTAGTATGTCCGTCCATTTATTGTCTCGAAGTCTCATATGGGCCACAATGGATGACAGAGTGGTGTGCTTCTGGTTTAATTTCAACCGCCTTGGCTGGTTGTCCTATTTCAACCGCCTTGGCTGGTTGTCCTGGCTTCACTTAGGCACCTTTGACCGCTGAGCTGCCACAGCAGGTCAAAGTGTCGATTTCTTTGCTTCCATAATTGCTTTACATTGTATCAAAAGCAGTTACGGAGTCTATCTTGGAACGATAGCGCAGAGGGAGGGTTCACATGCTTTGTTTGATGCTTGAGTTGCTTTTCACCTTTCCTGCAATTTTTTTTTTCTTGAACAAATTGCCCCAGGATAAACCCGAAGCGCTCCTGAAGAAAGTGCCCCTGCCCCTGCCGGCCACCTTGCCACGTGACCCGAAGTGCCGCTTTCGCTTTGTGCCTCCCAAATCGGTGCAAGTGGTTGGGAGTCATGCTTTTGGTGGAGCTATAGGACCTGATGCTACTGTGGACCTGGCTCTGGAGATGCCCCTAGTGAGTAGTGCGTAAAGGGGGCAGGTTAGCAGTTTTTGAAACTGGAAACAGTTTCTTTCTTCTGGTGGTGGGCAGAAGTGAAACGAATGCATCAGTCATACTGCTCTGTCAGATTAATGGATGGCCTCACTCCTAGCTAGGTCTGCTCGAAAAATGCCTTCTTGGAAGCCATTCATGGAATTGCAAGTAAATGAGGTTTTTCAGGTACTAGGCTGTGTACATGCAATGGGATATTGCTCATCGCATGTTCAGTTCGTTCACTATTATACTAGTACTCAAGCCAACAGCAAAGGCTCTCGAATTACAATTTTCAATTGATTTATTTCTTTTAAATTAATTTATTCTGACTCTTTTTAAAAACCCCTAAAGGAGTTTATGTTGGAGGAGTAATCTCTGAAGCATCAGCATGAGTTAGTAAAAACTGCTAATATAGTTTAAGAATAAATAAATTTGTTGGACACTTGAGCTCCACTTTGAAGGGAATGACAGGACAACATTACTGGCTGCCGCTCATCAGCTTCATCTGTGGATACTCATATATCATTAACTCTTTAATTTTTCCCTCAGTGATCCCTAATATACTAATTCGCAGACAGTTGCTAACAGAATATAGGTATGAAAGGCCACCCGACATAGATATAAAGCTTCACTTTAACCAAGCCTTACAAGTGTGCCTGCATGACCTTGAAGTAGCATCTCTGACTTGGTAGCCAATGATCTTGGAAGGCTGCATTTCGATTTCACCTTCTCATCTCAAATGCAAACTTGTGAGTTGGGAGCATATTGGCCATGTCATGTGGTCACATGGCGCCACACAATGACCACCACTCTGTGCATGGCCATGTCACCTACCGACTACTGCCTGTTAGAGCTATGCCCGTGAATTTGCGCTCACAATAGTTATGCCAGGCTTTCTGGGGAACGGAGCCTTTAATGCTATCACATCAAGATATGCAAAGTTCAGATTTCAACTATGCGCAAGAAGATTAGTTTGTGCAACAAGGGAGCAAGAAAACTTGCAAATTTATTATTAAATATAGATCTGTTATAGTAGTAATTTGTAAATATATGCCCTTCACAAATTTAATTTGTTCTCCAAGATGTACTATGTATTTGCATCCAGCAGTCCTGTTTGTTGACTTGAATTTTGTGGGAGATTTGCAACACCTGCATGTTTCTCTCTGGCCCTCAGGAGTGCTTTGAGAAGACAGACTTCTTGAACCAGCGCTACCACCAGAAGCGAGCTTTGTTCCTGGCCGTGATTGCCTCTCGCCTCAGGAAGTCTGAACTGGTCGAGGAGATGGCATTCAGTGCTCACCAAGGCGACTGCTCAATGCCAGCGCTCGTCCTCAGGCCAGCAGGCAAGTGCAGTCGGTGAAACTCGTGTATTGTATATATGTATTCCCTTCTTTTTCTTCTGACTCTGAGCTTGGATTTTGGTTTGGCTTGCGGAGTTTTGCCACAGCTGCTGCAGGCTTCATTTATATAACATCCCATGAACGGCTCTCACCATGTCATTATTGTGCAGTTCGGGTGACGAATAGCAGCGCTAAGTGGTAGAGCTCTCTACCAAGACAGTAATGGTGATTGCTTTGTGAACTCCTGTTGGAAAGTGGGGGGGGGGTTACTCTTGTAATATCGCTCCAAAGGGCGAAACGCGAAAGTCGCCTTCTAGCACCAGCATGCCTGCCCTAACAGTCAGAGCTGTGACCCCCAACCCGTGGTGCGAGACGTTGCCACCATGGCAGCTTAGGGCCAGAGGGCACAAACGTGAGTTGCATACTCGAAGCAGTCTTTATTCTGCCCGAGTAATTGCACAGCAGTAAAACAACACTCGAATTCGTCGTAACAGGTTGATTTTCATGCTGAGAGGTGAGCTAAGGATGTTTCCCTGAAACAGCTGGGACAAGGTAGAAATATTGGGACAAATTAACAGGGCTGTTACCAAATAACTTAAGATTCAGCAATAGCTAGTGAGCCATGTATCTGTTCTTGCTGCGATTGTTGCACAACGCATCTGTGGCTTCGGCTTCCCACATAATGTGCCGCCTTTCGACAACGATGCTTCATCTTGGTTGTATTCGCAAACTGCCCCGAGGGCATGGGCCTCACAATTCCTTCAGTGCTGGCATTGAAAGTCCTCCAGAATTCATTTTGAAGCGTGCAGTGGTTACAAGACACATTCAGTTGCCAGTCGCTATTTATTGCCAGTTACTATCGCTAGCTATTTAATGTTATCAAGAGAACGTCCGTGAATACAAGTTGTGCATTGCTCCTGCTGCCCATTTCTTTTTCATCTGGTGGGTCGCACAGTCATAGGACGCTGCCCTATGCTCTGAAAACTGGAGTAGTTTCAAGAAGTTTGTTTTTCGTCATCGCGCAATGATTTTTAAGTTCTTCTTGCACAATGTCTTTCTCATACATGCTTCTGTCCCTGTCCTTATGCACAAGTTTTATGCTAGCTGTTCCCAGTGCTGATGTCTGTTGCACTAACTGCAAACTAACCATTAGCGTTCTTTTTATACTGCTTACCTACCAAGCAAACACCTAGAATTGGTTGGTATCATCTCAGTCCATATGGTTGGTGCGAACAACAAAAATGGTACTCTTCCAACCTCCTGTTCGATTACAGGGTAATCCTATCTGCTTGGTTTCTAAACCAAACCAAGGGGTGTCAAGCTGCTTGCTACCTCCGTATGTAGGCAGGAAGTATGAAACTGATTTATAATTGACTTGTTTGCACTGAGGAGACAGTAACGTTTAAGCTGCATGCATGTGAAGTCTGCATGTATAGTGGTGTGCTTCGTTCTTTCGATTCTGCCTGAGGAATCTCAATAGCTAATTTAAGCATGCTGCAGTGTATGTGACATTTGTCTGCCTCTTTCATGGGTTTAAAGAACAAGTGGAAGTAATTCAGAGGGAAACACGAAGGAAGAAAAAAAAAAGGGCCTTTCGAACTTTCTTTGCATGAATTTCGTGCACATTGATATTCGATCAGTGGTGTATTGTTTGTTCCGGAAAACTTGCCACAGGCAATGCTGGGAAGCACTTCCAAGTCCGCCTCCTCCCGTACCCGTGCTCGGAGCAGTTCAAGGAATCCCGGTTTGTCCCGGCACGCAGCAACCTGAGGGCATCGTGGTTCTACAACACAACTCAGAGTGGTGTGTTACCGTTGATGTTTTTTTTATTGATTTTTTTTTTTTTTTTCCTTTATGCTCTTTTTTTTCTTTACCTCTCCTGTCCGTGCTCTTTCCTGACATTCTTTCAAGCTTAGAGGCAGCTTTTTTGCCAGAATAAGGCCAGCGCATAGCGACTTGATTCTAGATCAGGTCAGCATTAGAAGTGATGCAAGCCTAGCATTGCAACAGCCGCACTCCGTAATGTCACTTTGTAACATGGGCACACCTTTTCATGCTCTGTACCTCTCATTCTTCTTCTCGCATTGTGGGATAATTGAGCAGCACTTTGTGATGACTATATAGTATTCTTACTTTTGGCCAAATGATTCTCTAACATTAATTCCAAAATGTAGGTTTTTTACACACCAGAAGAACGTTGTTTGGTGCTATTTTCTTTTCATCTTTTATGTCATAGTGCAATAATTGCTGCATGATGCATGAACAGGAGTTAGCCTTAAAGAACACAAACAGCTCTCATAGAGTGCTGCTGTCTTCTTGGTTTCTCTTCCGTTCTGCTTTGTTGATGAAAAATAACATGCAAATACCGAGGTGCGCAAATACGGTTAACATTTCTATAATGAATTATATTATGGTTATTTTTGAGCTACAGAAGATGAATGAAAAGTGAGGGTTTAATGCAGGCATTCAGTTAGTTGCTCTGAGAGCTCAAAAGACACTCCAGGGATCTCGAAGCCTCCATCAAGCCCAGTCTGTAGACCCTAAGCTTGCAGTGAGGCATTGGTATGTTTTAACGTTGAAACTTATGTTTCAGCTCATGAATCGCTTGTATCTGTTGACTTCTCAAGAGTGTCGGTGCGTGGCGGTCAACGAGTCTCCATGCTTCTCTTCCTGCGCTACACGACAGGCACTGCCGACGAGCTGCCTTCTCCGCAGTACAACGCCCTGGTGCTGTCCGACATGCGCATGGTAGCAAACGCAAGGTTCCTTGCCGAGAAGCTGGCACAGGCTCCCGCACTCGTCGAGGCCACCCGTCTGCTGAAAGTGTGGCTCAGGAGGCGCCACCTGGACCAGGTGAGACTGGGCGTTGACTCTGCACCGGGGAGGCAGGCTTTGTTATTAAGGCGAAAGCCTTTAATGGCTCATACTGTCGTGGACAAAGTTTGTCCCGCTTTTGCGGCGGCTGTCGCGTGACGTTCCTTGGCGCGCGTGCAAGCGTGGGATCGCAGATGGCAGGAACGCTAGACAAGATGAGACTTCTGGAGAAAAGGCGCAGTATCTGTCACACTTCGACAAGTGTGCGTTTGGATGGTACGCCATCGCTCTGTCGCATGGCGTTCCTTGGCGCGCGTTCAAGTATGGAATTGCAGATGGTAGGAACGCTAGACAAGATGAGACTTCTCAGGTTTTCGCCTATCACTACTTTAGTCGCTAATGTCCCTCATAATTTTTTTGCATAACTGTGTTAAGCTCTTTACAAGTATTGCTATGCCAGCATTGCCTGCGACAGGCAGTGAAAGTTGAAAGAACAGAAGTCAGAGGTCAATTCCATGAACAATGTTGCGATTACGGGACTCATTCAAATTATTGGCCACCAGGTCTCTTCCACTCACATCCCTGCACCCAAAGTTACGGGATTGAAGCCCTTGCAGGCACTTTTCAAATTGCAAGCACTTCCATATGCTATGCAGTGTCAGTCTGTGTTAAAAAAAAATATATATAAATCCGGGACGGCAAAAATTAATCCAAAGCTCTCTGCAGTTTGACATCCTATATGCAGCTTCAGGATGTCACACCAGTTATTCATACCGTACTGAATTTTCTTGCAGTTTTTCTTGTACTGAGTTGAGCTGGAACAGTGCTTCGCACTCTGTAATGACATAAGCGTACCCATATTTGCACACACATAACACGAGAGGGGAGTTTGAGACCTCACAAAAGCTATTTATATATATATATATATATTTGTTACAGTTACTTGTAATGCAATCTCTGCTTTTGTGAATCAGCTACAGCTGAGGGCATGGCAGAAAAAACAAATGGAAGACGGTATGGAAAAAAAAAAGAAGTACATTGATATCATTTTACAGACAGCACTTTAGAAATTGTGCATCATGGTGTTTTTTTCTCAACGACCCGTGCCACTTTACTTTCATGTTCATAGTCATCCTGTTACCGCATGGGCCAAGGTTGTTCAAAAGGTGGCGAGGATGTGAATAAAAGAAGTGTCATATTAGCATCCTGGTTTCGAATATAATTCAAAATGAATTATGGAACTGATGGGATGAAAAAAAAACATATTATGGTCATGTAAACACTGTCTCATGTTTTGTTGCTTCATACCTTCTTGTCTGGAGGCTGTGGCTTTCATATTCCACATTGGTCAGCAGTCTTTCAAGGCTTCTTTTATTGTGTTTTAAAAATAAGCAGCTTTCATCTAAAAAGACCAGAGTGAATTAGCTTGCCTAGGGTACCCGCACACAGTTGCATACTTTGGTGTGACAGTTGCCGCACATTGTGCTTCTTCTTTCTCTCTCCAGGGACCAGGTGCATTCTCGGGATTTGTGATGACCTTGTACCTGGTTCATCTGCTGATGAAGCGTCAGCTGAGTCCCATGATGAGCTCGTACCAGGCCGCCCGCTTTGTCCTCCTCACTTTGTGTAAGAAAAGGGCTGCCCATGTTGTTTGCATCACGACGTTAGGCATTTTCTGTAGGCACCAGCCACTTTGGTACTAGGGGAAGTTGTTAACACTATGTACAAGGCTGCAAGAATTTGACTTGTTTAACTACATTTGTAATTTCAACCAAATTGCAGTGAACTCTAATGGTGAGCAACGAATAGATCCAATTCAGTTCTAAGGTATCGTGTTTATCTGGCACTTTTGTCACAGGGCGTAGGCTTTTTTCTTTTAAGTGTACCCTCATACTCATAAAGCTTGAATTGCACTTCAGTGTTATTGTGCTGCTGTTTTTATTTTTTTCCTACCAATGTACGTGTTTTCTGCCTTGACTGATCCCCTGTTCTATCAAATATGAAACTGATTTGCCATTCATTCTATGTTGGCAGAGTCCCTGTTTAGCCATTCTGTCTGGTTGAATGCGGATTTAGTTGATGACGTTTGGACAAATTTAACTGCCACACTGCAGTCCGATGTGTCGTCTCACGGCCACCTTCTTTCTGTGCAGCCCGGTCAGATCTCACCGCAGAATCTGTGACATTGTGCACAGATCAAGCCGTCAACCAGCCATCTTTGGAGGACTTTCGTGCGAGCTATCCGCTCATCCTTGTGGATGCTGGCGGATTTCTGAATGCTTGCTCTTCGGTCAGCACCGAGTCTTATCTCAGGGTAAGGCTGACAGGCCAAAACATTGGCTGGCATTAGAAAGGAAACTGTTGCCGTAAAAGCAAGAAACTGTTTTCATCCCCTTTGCTTTTTCTTTTCTTATTTTCACCTCTCTTCTTTTCTGCCTGGTGTGAGAAGGAAAAGGAAATCCGCCCTGAATTCCCCACTTCAGTCGACTGCATGAGTTAGTTTTGCGACTACTTTGACTGCCTGCATCCAGTGAAGCGTGTTGTATCTCTTAAATATACTACAGCAGACGCAGTATACTGTACTAATGGGCGACTTCAATGCCAAGGTAAGGAAAAAGCAGGCAGGAGACAAGGCAGTAGGTGACTATGGCATTGGTTCTAGGAATAGCAGGGGGGAGTTACTAGTTGAGTTTGCGGAGCGCAATAACTTACGAATCATGAATACCTTCTTCAGCAAACGGAAGAACCGGAAATGGACATGGAAAAGTCCGAACGGAGAGACTAAAACTGAAATCGACTTCATAATGTGTTCAACCCCCGCCATTATGCAAGATGTAGAGGTAATCGTGAAAGTGCGATGCAGTGACCACAGGATGGTGAGGTCCCGAATTAGCCTAAATCTGAAGAAGCAATGCAACAGATTAGTAAGAAAGAAACCCATCAACGAATTAGCGGTGAGGGGGAGGGCAGAAGAGTTCAGGATCTCGCTACAGAATAGGTTTTCAGCTCTAACAGAGGATGGCGACATTACCCTAGAAGCAAGGAACAATAATTTCAGAGATATCATTACTGAGTGCGCGGTAGAAGTAGGCGGTAGGATAGTTAGAGAGGATACCGGTAAGCTGTCTAAGGAGACGAAAGATTTGATTAAGAAACGCCAGAGTATGAAAGCTTCCAATCCAACAGACCGGATCGAATTGGCCGAGATATCAAAGCTAATCAATAAGCGCAAGGTGGCCGATATAAGGAAGTATAACATGGAGAAAATTGAGCATGCTGTAAAGAACGGGGGAAGCCTTAAAGCGGTAAAGAAGAAATTGGGCATAGGCAAAAACCAGATGTATGCGATAAGGGACAAGGCGGGCAACGTCATCACGAATATGGATAAGATAGTCAAATAAGCCGAGGAGTTCTATACAGATCTCTACAGTAGCCAAAGTAGTCAGGACCATACCTGGTGTTAGCTGCTTATAAAGTATATTTTGCTCACGGAGCTGTACTTAAGCTTATTAATAATTGCTTAATGTAGCAGCAATGAAGGAAACATATTTTTTTTTCACATAAAAGAAAGGCTTATGTTTTATCTGAAGCTATAATTGATGGCAACCCTAGAAGGGCTTCAGATAAAGTTACTGCTGCTGTAATTGACATAGTTGCATTCTATCCTGCATTTCCTGGCCACATGCTGTTGAACAATGGTGAGTTTGCCCTGGATTTGTTCAGCACCATAGGGGCACCTTTGGCGATAACATTACAAAGCCGTTACTGTTGCGAAAATGTTTTATAATTTTTTAAAATTCCTGACGGGCCTGGATGGATCTCAAGCCGACTGTCATTTCTGGCTCCCAGAGAGTCCATCGCTCATATTGTGTTTTGTGGTACTCTGTGTCCAGTTTGCGGTGAGTAGGACTTGTCCACTGCAATTTCTTTTTTGGCTGACAATCGGTGGTGTGTGTGTGTGTACTACTAAATGACCATTTTGGATCAAATTTTTTGGGTTCTTTGTATATTCTTCGTAATCATGCATAACACATTGCTCTACATGGATCACCATGTGATACTTGCACACGACCGCTAAATAACTTATAATCGAATTTCTTTGCTGACCTCTTTCGGTTTAAACAGCCAATTAACGGCTGTGATGTCAAGGTAAGGTTCAGATCGTGTGAACAATGGAAAACTGTAATGTAATCATTCCTCTATCGTTTCAATTCACTGTGACGTTGAAGCCAGCCTGCCTCAAAAACAGGAAAATGCAACAAGTGAAGAATCTGCAATTATGTCGCTGTTTTTTTTAATCGCTCACGTGTCCTAGACTTGACTTGCCGTCAAAGCTATCGCTTGGTTGCTGAAACCGAACGAAGCAGATGAGAAAAGAAAATTCAGTTATAAACTGTTTAGCGGTTGTAGGCAAGAACAACCAGGGGATCCACATTATAGGAATGTCTTACACATCATTAAAAAGAAGAATAAAGTTTAGTTAGTAGTTAGCTATATGGTGTTTTATAGCGCATAAGCAACTGTGGCTATCATGTACCAAACACAGACAAAAAAATGCAGCCAAAATTTAGTGTCTGTACTACTTTAAAGTAAAACATCTCTTGTAGGGTTAAATAGGCAGAGCAGACTATAACTACATCGCTTTGGAAGTGAACTTCGCTTTGTTCGCTCAGTAGAGAGAGGATCGTCTGACATTGTCACACCATTGCATTTGCTACTTTTCTGTTTATTTGCCTGAACTCCTCCTATCTGGTACTGAGCACTTTGCATCAGTGGTTTTAAAGACCTGCTATATCTGAGCTGGCAGGACAAAGAGTGATCCTTTTTTTTTATTGATGGTGCCCTTCTGTGCTCTTTCTTCTTTTATCCCATTTATGTTACACTGTTGCAATGAATTTCAATCGTTTAGCATTTTTTAGAACCCGAGTCGCTTTGGGACATAAAACCCCATAAACCAAGCCATCAGCCGTAAGACTATTTTTTTTAGCAGAATGAAACAATACCATGTAGAAGCCTCTCAATTAGAAATGATATGCTCCACTTCCTTCTATGTCTCATGAAATTTTTGCAGCAATCGTAAATGGAAGGCCTTGCACGTGGCAGCTGTGAGTGTTTTGCTCCAATTGCAGGTCAAACACGAGGCAGGCCTGGCGATCACCTTTCTCGACTCATGCTCGGCAGACAGCTTCGAGGTGCTCTTTGTCACGCCGCTTCCCTTTGAGCGCACCTTCGACTCCTTCCTGTTGTAAGTTGTCAGCTACGCTCGCTGCTGTGTGTATCCTGATTATAGTCATAGAAGGCTCTTGACTGTCTATTATTGATGGCTTTATCATTCTGAACTGTGTCTCGAACAGCCAACTCAGGGGCAGTGAAAACGAAATAAATTGGAATTTTGCGGTGAGGAAGGGATCAGTTGTGGAAGGTGGGCTTAGTGCGGCAGATGTATGGTCCATAATGGGAGTGCTTTAAAAGCCATTAGCGTAACTCATATCATTCAAGGAATTGTGAGAGGAAGACTTGCAGAGCAGCTTGCTAGAAAACTTGTAGTTGCTTCTGAATCGACTAGTTTGACAGCAGCCGAGACCTTTTTCTTTACTTTCTGATTTGGCCTCTACTGTGCAGGCTCTCTGAGAAGGACTTGGACTCTGCTGTGGAGGCCCTGTCCCTTCGTGCAGAGCTGGCCGATTTCAGCGGCTCCAAGGCGAGGGCGGTCGGCAAGGCTGTGTGCACCATTTTGCGCAGGGGCTTCGGTGACCGGGTACACTTGGTGACCACTCGGTCGACCTCACCTGCAGAGGTTAGCGGCAGTTCGTGTTGCGATCATTCTTTTGAGCTGTCAATGACGACGTAGTGCCGGAAAATTCGGTGTCATCAGTGTTGGTAGTGAAAACTCACAAGCATGGATTGGCGGGTTGTGTGACATCACAAGCCCACATAACTTGACAGGAGCTGTCAACGCAGGTAGATCCTTTGAGATTGGAATCTAACCCTCAAGGATCTTTGCATCCCGAGTCTGACATGCTACCCAGCAGCCACGCAGGTATGTTCAGATGGATTGGTTAATGAAGGGCTTTATGTCTATCAGGTAGTCTCTCACAGCTTCCAGTTGTAGGCTTCTAAGTATGTGTGAAGTAATAGAAGCACAAAATAAGTGGGCAGTGTTTAAGCAAGTAGCAAAGTACATGTCTGCGAATGAGGAATCTCAAGGGTTGCTGCAGATGAGAACCATAAGCACTGTTGCATCATACCCTAATTATTACTTTTTTTTTTTTTTTGCTGATTCATTCTAAGGCCACAGCCTTTTGTTGTGTGCTGAAAAGTGAGAGCATGGGCATTGCAGAGCGGAGCCATGTTGTTTGACTGGTGTTTTAGCACTGACGTCGGGCATAGAGGTGGTTTCTGCAGCGTAAAAGTTTAAATTCTCTAAATAGACATCAAAGAATTGGTAAAATTCTACAGGCAACGTCAAAAATGATGCTTCAGAGTGCACATCATCTTATATTAAAAACTAAGGTCTGAATTATGGTAGAATCTCAATGCTATTCACTTAGTTGCAAAAAAAAGAAAAAGAAAAAGGAGTAGAAGCATAATACACCCGAAAATTTGTGTCTTTAAAACAAACAAGATTCATATATTAGAAGCATGGGGCGACTTAACCGCAGTCGCGCTGCCACAGCTCAGTACAGTGCAACTGGCGACTGCGACCTCGGCTGTGTGTGGACCACGCCGCAGACTGCTCTCTGTGCATGCAGGGTACTATGGGTTAACTACGTCTTAATCGAATTAACCTTGGCGTCATGACAATTAGTTGATGCCAGTGGATGAAGGGCCGGCCTTGAAGTGCATCTGCCGCTTTATTCTTTTTTTTTTCTTTTTAAATTTTATGAATAGCTAAAGTGACATTTGTCGTAGTGGAAACCAACGTTACCTTAGTTTTAAAGAGCACTTGTGCTATTTATAGTGTACTGGCAGCAGTATTAGAGAACTTGGGAAGTGCTACAGCTAATTTCAACAAATTTTCTACTGTGAAGTACATTAAACTTTGTTTATCTACAAACTGGGATGTGATCAGCATGCCAGCTGGTGGCATGTTACTGCAGGCAGTGCATCACTGGAGAGGGTGTGAGGTATACTTGCTTCTAGGTTACAGGTACGTTTAACTGGTGAGATTTTTACATATCAATTAATTTATGTATCGAGCTATTTCGCAGTTCACTTCGAATTCAGTATATCTGGGCTCAGCCATGCTAAAGATTGCATGGTATAGCCAACGTGACTGTTCTTGGGATGGCCACCCTAATAAGGTTTTAGTGTCATATTGTAATGCAGCAGATCTCTAGAGGTGGTCTTTGTGAGTGTTTAAATCGAATTTGAGAACTCTGTTTGGATACTATAATTTGCTAACAAATATTTCAATTGCTTCTTGTAACTGTTTGGGTAATGCACCATATTCATAACTGCCTCTGGCCCACTGACATAAAGTAATTTTTGTGAGCCTCCTCATGGGGTGCTTCCAGGTGATATGTGTAGGATATGGTGCAGTGGACACATTTGTGACCTGTTTTCTTTCTTTCTCGCACTGTGCCTCTCTCTCTTTCTTTCTTTCTTTCTTTTGCATCACTGTGTTGAGTTGAGTGGAGGAGGAGGAGGATCATTTTTAATTGCCAATATTGTCAGTGTTATCGAAACTAGCTTAGACATCTTTGCATTGGGCTCGTGATGCAATATTGACCATTTGTGTGCTTTTTCTAGTTATAGTGAATATCATTTCGTAGTTTCTTTAATGCATCGCTTTCACGATGACGAGAGGAAGGGCTCTTGGCATTGATAGGAACGGTGCTTAGCTTCTGTCTACTTGCATGCATCTGTCCAAAAGAACTTGTAAGGTTAAATTTTGCCATGTACCTCTGTGCCCAACAATGACGCGAGGACATTTCTTACACACTGGTTTGACTGCACTGGGCAGAAATTGCTACATGTTATGAGCCTGTTTGGCTGCACTGTAATCTGCTTCAGTCACATAGCTCTGAATGCAGTTCCCTGTAACATTGGTGCCTGTTACTTTCAGTGGAAGATAAATCGCGAGCCCCCAGTCGGCCAGGAATCACTTGAAATTGGACTGCTCCTCAACGCTGCGCACTGCTACACCAAAGTGGAGCGGGGTCCTGCCGCGGATTCGCCTGATGCCGCTGCCTTCCGGCAGCTCTGGGGAGACAAGTCAGAGCTGCGTCGCTTCCCGGACAGCAGCATCTTGGAGGCAGTTGTCTGGTCTGGCAGGACTGCGTCTGAGCGTCGGACCATCTCGCTCCGAATCGCACGACACCTCCTGTCCAGGTGCAGTGACTCTGGGGCTAAGCGTCACATTTTTGATGTCAGGATAGTTTATTAACTAGGCTTTCGAAATCTCTGACTAATATAATGCATATTTGGCTTTATCCCTCATAACCAGGCACTAAATACAGCTGTGCATAAATTTTAACCTGTAATGATCACCTGTTGTGATCAGGCAGTCCACTATTCTTTCAGCACCTTTTTTGTGCGCTCCTTGTTAAGAACATTTGTGCAAGGAAAATGCATTGGTCTCTGCTTGTGGCAATATATGCTGGCAGGAAACTGCAAACCTCTGGGCCTATTTTATGCCTGCCATTTTGAAGGGGTCCGCATTGGAGTTTTTTGGTGAACCTTTAATGCTAATTTTTCTCTTTGGTAGGCATGCCGGCATCGAAGCGTGCACCACAGTGGGCGATATTCTGGACCCATTGCTCGTCCCATCTGGCGTGGAGTTTCCATCACCCCATCACTACGGCACCGGTGAAGAGCTTGGCGGGGAACTGCTAGCCGCGTATGACGAGCTGGCACGCAGCTTGCGCCGCCTGCATGACCTCCCGCTGACCGTGTCATCCGTCAGGGGTGCATCTCCAACACTACGCCTGACAGAAGTGAGTGTGCTTGCATGTGAAGTCGCAGGGCAGTGAAAGATACAGTAGTGCTATGCCTGTATTCTTGACTGAGCCAGTTGGCAAGGCCGGCAACTGTAACATGCATTTGACATTTGTGCTTGTAGTACTGAGAAATGAATCTTCTCACTTGGAGCGGCTAACCTTCATTGGAACCACTGTGAAGTTACAATGAAGGCAACAGCTGGTCCCACCTCGCTTTCCTTTCCTCATCAAGCCGCCAGAATCGTCAATTCTCGTCATTGCGCCTCCTTGTTGCTCTCGCTGGCCCGCTGCAGTTCATCCACGTCACTTGGAATTCCACACTCCTTGAAAGCCTTGTTGACCATGGCAGAGGTGATCGTGCTTCACACATCCTTCACACATATCACAAAGTCCGGCTCTGAGGCACTCTTCATGCTGTTGCTTGGCATTTCTGGTAGTCGGCTCTACTTCAGCCCATTGAAGCCCTTCCAAGTCAACTTGCCGGCAAAGGTCGTTTCGTAGTCACGCACACAAGCTCCAGAAATACCAGACCCATGTGGGGCAGCCTGATTTCTACTTGTCTCCAATAGATTATCATTATTATTAACGCGGTAGCGTTAAGTGCCCCGTGTCGCAGAAAAGTCGGTGTCGTCGGCGGCCGCCGTCGTTCGCATCGTCCGGCGTTGGCCGTGAGCGAAAAATCCCAGAAGCATTAATAAATAAAAAGAGGAAAACTCGCTGACCTGAAGAATCAAACGTGGACCTCCGGGGTGTGAGACGAGCACGCTAACCACTCGGCCACGCCAGCTAGATGGTTTGAAATGGACAAAGGCGCGTCTATTGATTGCGGTGTTGTCTCAGAAATGTCTCTTAGAGAAGTGTATTGTGGCGTATAATAATAATTATGAGCATGTAAATTACAGAATTACAGAACACGCAGTTAAGCGATTGGCAAATTACTTTTCCGCTGTACTTCCTCTTCGCTTGGCATGCACGTAGCGCCATCATGCGTGTGGCGCATGGAATAAGATATACAGGGCATGGCCTCCAAGATCTTCATTGCGCCGGCTCGGATCGGCAACGGTGTTGCCGACGAACTACGACTGCAACTTGAGGCCCGTGCGTCACGGCAAGGCGGCTGGCAGCGCTTCTACGTCCCAGAATCACATTTCAGAACAAGTAATTACCAAACAGTCAAGCTTTGGACAAGTTAACGAGTGTTGTGTCATGTGAACTACGTCTTTGTGTCACTCAAGAACGCGACAAGCAAATGAGTAGACGGTGCGAACGGGGCGCGATAACGCTATCGCGTTCCATTAGGCGAAGCTTTAGCGTCCTCAAAAATTTTTATTATTATTTATTTTTTTTCATTCAACCAAGCATATTAGTGAAGTCTTGCAACTGGCATTTCCATGTTGACTCAAGTCCAGGCCTTAGTGGCATTTAAGTTGCTCATGAACTCTTTTGGTATCCACATCTGCGCTAGATAATATTGACACAAAAGAAATACCAAGCTGACTAGTTCTGCATTAGGGTCGAGCAAATGAGGCATTTTGTTCCACGAGAAGTGCTGATCATTACTATGCATACGTCATGTGCGCTTCTTTCTACTGCAGTGACTTTACTCTTCTGGTCCTCACTGGGGCCTTCTATTTACATCGCAGGTCTTTCCTCCCTTGAAGGGCTTCTTGGTGTCAGACCTTGGCACCACTTTTGTCCAGGACAACGTGTACGCGATGCCTCTGGCTTTCAAAGCTCACGTCCCACACTTAATACCTATTTCTACAGGTGAGGCTGTCCATGACACTGTGACTTTTTTTTATGGTATGGTTGCTTTTGAAAAGGGAGGGGGTACTCTAGTGTCCTCTTGGATTAAGCATGTGTTGTGCTGAGTGTGGCTTGTGTAGCCAGTGTCGATTGGACTACAGGGAGCAGCAGTACTGCCGGGGAAGAGTTCTTGCACATCTTAAAGAGTCTGCTGTGCAGGTAGTCATAAAGGTCGTGTCTTTCTTTTTTTTTAATGAAGTAAAGCACGGAGTCAAAATGAAATCTGCATTTCTACAGAGCAAGAAGTTAAGGATCTGTGGGGCTATTTGTGCATGTCTCTGTAGTGCTTCCCTTCAACCTGTTTAGGACGACAGCATGGTATGTGCTGTAACATGCTGCCTGACTAGAGCTTCAATGGTAACCAGTGTTACAGTAGTGCTTCGCTGCCATTGAAGGGAAGCCAAGGATGAACTGATGTTGGCTTGTTTTGGCAGATTACTGCATTCTAACATTCTAGTTAGAATGGGCATGACCATGACTACTACCATTGACCAGGGATGACAGAGGAAGAGGGCAAAAAAATAAAAAATGAAATTCAGGTTTCATCTTTCGCAGATGCAGATTTTAGGTCACGGTTCCCAAAACTATGCCACCATTCTCTTCAAAACAGGGATCACAGTATCTTTTAGAATGAGCATCAGGAGTTAAAACTGTGTGCCGAAAATACTTCTAAATTCTATTTTCTCAAGAAAAAAGAATAGCCAGAAAGGGTTGTGGAATAGGCAGTTATGAATAATTTCAAAGAAAGAGTATTGTCTCTTCTCATGTTTTATTCTGAATGTGCTATAAGTTGTTCGCTGTCTGCAGTTGTGGTCCACATGGAGGCCACGGGCAAGTGGCCTGATGACCTGGAAGCCCTGCGTCGCGTGAAGGCTGCATTCCACCTGACGCTCGCCCGGCTGCTACGTGACAATGAGCACCTCGTCACAGCGGCACGCCCAGAGCACGTCGACGTCCTCAAGGTCGGTGGGGGGTAGTAGTGGCATTTACAGGCAGCGGGTGGTCATTCATCGATGGCCGCATTCTCTTCCGCTTCTGCACTTGAGAAGCAGTTAATTACTGCTGCTTCACTGCTCGCAATTCATCCGGATATAGCAGAAGTGAGAAAAGGCAGTATTCTTTACATGCAGCTTTTGTGTGAAGGCGTGAAAGTCCAGTGCAGAAACTAAACTAGGATGAGAATAAGAATTTGTCTAAAGTCTCCTGGCCAGTGTTTATTTATTTATTAATGCTGTGTCACGTTCAACCACAACACCGCTGTCCCTCCAACACTTTCTCTATCCCCACGCTCCACTTCCCGCGCTGTCCGGCCCCGAGTCCCTTCTTTACCACACATCTGTATGCATCTGCGCCATCTCGTTCGCTTCCCAACAACTGCTCACTCGGCCTCCGAGATCCGCACCTCTACACACGCACACCACTCGGCCTTCAAGATCCGCACTCCCATATGCGAACACATCCCCTTCGTCCCACCCTCGTGGGATTAGTCCGCTTATGCCGACGCTACTCCCTCACAACTGCAGAGTCTCTGACTCCAAATAGGGGTGGGTACAAAATAACGCAATGGTATTCACCATAAACTCTTTTTGATATTATTAAACTTTTGCGCGAGAAGTAATTGCAGCACTGGCTAATTCATAAATATAGACAGTATTGCAAGTTTCATATATCAAGGCGAATCACTGCAGCGCCTTTGTTACCCGGAGTTCACCAATACACTCGCTTCAGTAACAATTACAGTAGCATTCCAAAGGCAAAGCCAGAGGGTGCTTACCGCATAGATTCATCAGCGGTACTGGAATGCAGTGTGTTGTCAACCGCAGTTGTTCGTTGCAGTCGAAGGTGTTTCTCTCGTGTCAGTGCGTTTTATCGACAATAAAGTTTTGTATGGGCCTGTCAACTTTCCAGTAACTCAGCACTAGCTAGCAGTTAGTGTAGCGAGTTAATTATATCAGTCAACTACCGCAACACCTTCATTACATAGAGATTAAATGCTTGTGCTTCAATGAGGGTTGGTGTTGAGGAATAGAGAAGGTTCGCGATATTGTGAAGGTAAATTTTATCTTCATGTAAATCTTCCTAGTGAGCCAGAACATGCTGCAAAAATATCTTGCAGGATACGCATTTTGGTGCCAATTTTTCTCTAGGTTCAGTATTGCTGTTTATGCTGAGTGATAAAATGCAAAGCAGGCCAATATATTTAGGGAGAGAATGCAGTCAGAGCATTCTTTAACAGAGCTCTTTGAAACAGTTCAGCTTTCCTAGCAACTGATCTTGTTGAGCCTTGGACAAGACAGCGAGATTCCCATGTGGTATAGCAAGGTTATCATTGAGTCGCAGCACCTTCTTTTGCAGAATAGCAGGCTGGAGCTAATTTTTTATTAGACACCTTCCTCGTTTTTCTTTCATTTCATCTGTTGCATTGTGATCACATTCACATCACAGTCTTGTGGCTGCTATTATGTTAGGCAAGGACTTGCGCAGCAGCAAGTGCATGCTGTGAGGTGATTTGTAGTCTTACTCTCTGCATTGAAAGGGCTGTTGGATTCTGCGCATCATTTTCTTTTATTAGCCCTTCTCTTTCTCGTTCTTCTGCAGTCCGGGTTTGTGTTTCGAGTGTGCATTGCGGCCCACAAGGAGATTGGCCTGGCACGACAGACGGTTGCGCCCAATGGTGCCATCAAGATCAGGGACACCAAACTCAGCTCCAAGATCGAGTTTGAGACAGAGATCCTGCCCAGCCTCACCAGCACACTGCATGGGTGAGTCGGCACGTTCAGACACAAAGGAAATGCTTTTTTTTCTTTCAAAATTTATCTGTAGTGGTTAACTAAACAGATCTATACACACTGTGATACTATGTTAACATGCGTGCGGTGGCTTGGTTTCTTATGTACGCTTCAGAAACCGAGTTTGTCATGTTCTTGATTATGGAGCCGTTAACAAGCTTAGTCATTTTGCAGCAGGCTCACTTTTGCTGTTATCAATGCAAAGCATGTTTGGTTCTTTGGGCTTTTACTCAGCACTGTCATGCGTCCAAACAAAAATAAACAATGTACAATAAAGGTGACTTAAAATTTTTGACACATCACAACTGGTTGCTTAATTTATTGGGCTTTACGGAGGAAGAGACCGAATTTCTTGTCATTTTTATTGCAGAGACTTAGGAAAACTTGAGTGTTACGTAATCAGAGTCGGATTCCTGAAGCAGGGTTGTTTGTACTAACCTAAACGGGAGAGACGGGAAGCAGCGTGCCTCTGAACCAGCCCTTCTCGTCAGACAGCGGCTGCCTATCAATGTGATCGTGCGCTCGACTCAAAGAACACCCACTTTTTTGTTGACACGTCTTGTGTGCACTGCGATGCTGCTGCATATGGCTCCTTTAGATATAATTCAGAAGCTTCCAATTTATGCAGCAAAGTTTGCTCTACAAAATGATAAGGTACAGGGTGCTTAAATTTTTGCACTTCACAGTGAGGAAGAGTAAAAGTTTTGGAACTTTGCTTGCTTATCTCGCAGCTCTATTTAGAATGCTATGCAAATTGTAAAATTTCGTATGCGAAGCCAATTCGAATGAGCGCTTATCGGATCGAATATCTTTGTAATGCTGCCAAGTTCGGTTGCAGATGAAAATCTGTGAGCCATGGCCAGGAAAATACAATTTATGAGAGGTGTGTGAATAACAAATTTCTGGAATAATGAAAATTGGTTGCGGACATATTATTTTCGAAAAATTGCAAAAACTATTGCAGTAGAATCTCAATAAATGGAAATCAGTCAAACGAAATTGCTGCTTAACAAAACAAAACCCTCGGAGTGAGTTGGTTAGTAGCTGGGCGCAAACAGCACAGTTGTGGTACGCATCGAAACCAAATGAAATACTAGCAAATGCTATTCGAAAACTATTAAAAATTTCATATATTCTCACACCTCTACTCTTAATCCCTAAATATTATTTTTGTTTTGGGGCTTTAGGTTTTTGAAGGCTGGAGTAAAATAGTTTCACCACATTCATAAAGCCCTTCCTGAGATGCCTCGTGACCTGATCGGCTAGCATGGATCTCTATGTGTAATTTTTGTGAACTTTGGCAGGCTTGCTTCTAGATTCCTCCAGTTTTGTTTCCACTTCCTGAAGTCTTTTGCATAGCAAAGTATGTAGCTTGACTTGGGGCCACTCATTTTTTTTGCTCTAGGATGTTATGAATAGAAGTGTGTGAACGTTGAAATTTTCAGATATGAAATCGAATAAAAATGTGGGGGGAAAAACGCCTTCGGATATCGAATCGAATACCTGATCAGTTAAAAGATAGAAAATTTAAAAATAGCAAACACTGTTCATCTTGTTTATTTCAGAATTTACATCATATTTGAAAATAAAATTAAACTACAATTGCGTAGAAGGGCACACCTTACCGAAAAAAATCCAATATAAATTTTGCACATTATTTCATGTGCCAGTTTTTTTGTACAGGAACAAGCTGCATGATACCGAGTGGAGCTGCGATGTCACTGCTAAATACAGTAAACTCTCTTTAATTCAGTTTTCAAGGAACCGGAAAAAATGTCCGAATTAGCTGAAAACTGGAATTATCAAACGGGCCTGAATAAAATGCCGAAAACTTTTTTACATCGCAGGAATTTTATCTGATGAACACCTGCACAATTTATGTTGGCATTTGAGATAAAACTGCAGTAAGAACTACGTCCTTTTACCAGTTTCAACAAGCGTTCGCTTTGTGAACACTGTCAGGAAGGCCCTCATCGCAAAAAGGAGTGTACCTCTTAACAAGACAGCCCCGTCGTGTTTTGAGGGTGCTTCACTCCACAGCCGGCACGGCAGAGCATTACGGTGAAGCGCGCAGTGCGGAGATACTGCGTTGAAATTGAAAATTTTTTATGTATTTGGTAACGTTCGAATATCGGAAACATTGAATATCAGTTTTTCAGATGCGAATACAAATATTCGCACACCCTTAGTTATGGAGGGGTTGTGTGTCAAACATATGAGCCAGACAGCTGGTTCTAAAGATGCTATGATTCGTTTATCAGTTCCACTCTGTAGCAGATAGCTATATACAGCGGAATCTTGATTTAAATCTCGTGGTGTAATGGAAAATGTTTGCGCCACCACTAACAAATAAAATTTGTGCACGGAAGCATGGGAAATGCTGCCACTCGCTCCTCACACATCAGCGACATGCGTGCATTG
This sequence comes from Amblyomma maculatum, assembly GCF_055883805.1. Lineage (NCBI taxonomy): Eukaryota > Metazoa > Arthropoda > Arachnida > Ixodida > Ixodidae > Amblyomma > Amblyomma maculatum. Next base: position 17,562,209 of record NC_139352.1, on the reverse strand, counting down.
CTTAGAAAAGCTCTAATATGCAGTCACGGCTCACACTTTCGTATCATCTGCAGTGACTCAGGAGGCTGATTTGGTATCATCTGCAGTGACTCAGGAGGCTGTTTTGGAACATCCAAAATTTTGAACATTGCACACAATGCGCTTCGGCCAGGGAATGTTACGAATTGGCATCATCCCAGAGTTCATGTCATCTGTGGTTGCACCATTTAGATTCTACTCATCTGCATTCATCAACACACAGTATTGGAACTGCATTTTCAGAAGTGCATGTGGTGTCTCGTTAATTTTTTTTTTTGCGGCGTCCTTTTAGGCTGCAGCAGCAGCACAGCACGTTCAGCGCAGCGTGCCGTCTCGCCAAGCGGTGGGTGGCGTCCCAGCTGCTGAGCAATCATCTGACGGAAGAATGCATCGAACTGCTTGCAGCGGCCGTTTACGTGTCTCCCGCACCATACGTGGTGCCCAAGTAAGGCTCTTTTGATCCCAGCTCCATTATCTCGTGCTGTATGCAGCTCTTGGTTTATTATTGGGGCCTTTTTTTTTTTAACTCTTTCCTTACTGCATCCACTGAGCATCGTTATCCCGCTAACGATGTGACTTCACTAGCCATCGGAATTCAGACTTTCAGCCTGAAAGCCTGGGACATCGGTGTCAGTTTTGCCAGCTGTTACAGTTTCGTTTTTATCACTGGCCTCATTTTGCATGTGCAGTTATTATTTTGTACCAAGACTACTGTTCAAAGTAGAACTTTCATTTCTTTATAAATTAAATAATTTTTTGTGTATAGTGGCCGATAAAAGGTCGAGCATTTTTTATATCTCAGAAACATTTTATTTTAATTTTTTTTTTTTCATGTTTACAAATTCTGTTCAATTTTTTTTTCCTAAAATCTTATATTGTCAAATAAAATTTTGTTGCAGTGCAAATTTTGTTCAAACTTACATCCCTAAAAGACCTACTATTTATTTAGCTTCCTTTTCATATATTACATAAAATTACACTCCTTTTCATGTGTTTTGTGAAATACACTCGAAAGAGGCTACCAAAACCCATTAAAAACAGCCATGCTTCTCTGTGGTAAGGAAAGAGTTAATTCAGCAGCAGCAAAGGCCCTGTTCCGCAGAAAATGCAGCATTTTTGAAATTGTAAGTGAAATACCGAGTGTGGCTCTGGCAGGTAACATGGCTGGTTCACTAAATACTCGGGAATTTTTGTGACATCACGAGACCACATGGCGTGGCAGGAGGTGGGAGGATGGGGTGGAAACCAAGCCCTCGGGACACTTGTGTGCGAAGTCAGACATGCTACACCTAGGCCACTCAGGCACGTCTTTATTTATGGCTTGGTTAAAGCAGGGCTTTATATCTGGGTCAGCTGGTATTTCACGTAATGTCATAGTCTACGGCTGTATGCTAATGAATAGTATGTGCGATATAAATAGAAAGCACGAATTAAGGGATTAATGAATAAGCGAGTAGCGAAGGGCATGTATGCAAACAAGAGCCATTAATCCTGTCGCATCATGCTCTTAAAAGTGAAGTTGAAGTGTTTGTTGCCCAATATATTTATTTTTTCTTTGCCAATAGAAGACTTATCCCCTAATCATACGACACCTGTTATTTTTGCACAGCTCAGCCAGACTGGGCTTTCAGCGGTTCCTTGCCTTGCTGGCAAACCATGACTGGGCAAGGCAGCCCCTGATTATTAACTTGGCGGACAAGTTCACAAGTGAGTTGAAGCCTTACATGTCGACGCTTATGTCTGTATAGTAGTATGGTTTGGTGAGCTGCTGCACAAACCAGGAAATTATCTCTGTCCTAGTGCTCTATGTAGTAGACAAGATGCAGTGACGGCCGCAAAACCTGATAAGGGAAAAATTGAGGGAAGAAGCAAGTGAAAATGAACACCTGTTATAGCACCAGTTTCTTCTATTCCTTCGATATCTCCTTTCCTCCCTTATCTTTCCCTTCTTCAGATGGTAGCATTGTCTGAGCTGCAACATTCGTCAGTCAGATTATGCCCGTTGCAAGGCAAAGTCCTCTCACATATTCCTTCAGTTAACTCGTCCCTGTGCTACATGATCCAGTTATCAACACTGTCATATATGTTCTTTGTAAATCACCTCATTAGGAACAAAGAGCATGCCATTAACTTGAGTGGCAACAATGAAGTGTGGAAACTGCTAAGCTTATCCAAACCGATTTCCCTGATTGAGTCCATTTTAGTCCATGGTGACACCTTTTTTGGAGGGGGCAGCGTGGAAGACACAGTTGCTTATTGCAGCGGCATTTACATTCATCTATGTTGGTTCAAAAAAGAAACTGGAACTTTCCAACTCTGCGGTTTTGCCAGCCTCTATTTCAGTCCCAAAACTCGAACTTTTGGACACCTCAGAATCCGAAATAGTAGTTGTGCATATGTGCATGTTCCTACGAGGTGCCTGATAGTAAAGCCCGAATTATCAGACACCAAAATATTGCTTTGTGACTATTGCGGAGGTCATGCCAAAACCTGGCCCTCTGGTTATACCAATGCCTGGAGGCTAACAGACTCTCATGCCAGTTGCAGCCTTAAATGAACTATGTGGCACTGCTGAGAATGCAGAGATCATATTTTGAGTTTGGGCTTTATGACTGATAGGATTGCAGAACTCAGAGAGAGAGAGAGACAGAGAGAACTTAGCTTGACTATTTTCAGTTAAGAGTTTCATCCTAAAGTGGACTTGCTTACTTGTTGATTGTGGTGACGTGCAGGGGACCAGGTGGCGGAATTGCACTCCAACTTTGTCAACCAGAGGTCAGCGCTGCCTCCGATGTTCATTGCGACCCCGCTGGACGGGCGGCACGCGTCGCTCTGGACTCGGCACTCTCCAACGGGGCAGATCCTGCAGCGCCTCGCAGCACTGGCAAGAGAGTCTCTTCGAGTCCTGGAGGGACAAATCTTGTGCCCTATGGAAGCCGACATCCGGGTGAGTCAAGGAGGGCAGGCAGTGAGAAAATGGGCGCAGTCACATCCAGTACAACTTGCAATGCACAAAATGTGATTCAGGCTGTCGTCATGCCGCAATGGGAGTCTGGTTACGGAAGAAACTGAGTCTAACTACTAGTCGGATGGATAGTGCTTTTTGCGCTGCTTATTGTGGAGCATTGAATTGGCATGAACTGCATCCAGCAGTGCGTTGCAGATAAAACTGGGCAGAGCTGTATATATTAAGTTACTGTGCATGGCTTTTAAATTCATTGTACACACTGTTAATTAAGCTCGACTATGACACACAGGCGCTGTGTGTAAATTTCTGATGCGCGCCTTTCAAATTTGATATACACTGTTAATTTAGCTTGAATACGACACACAGAACTTTGTCACCAACTATTTCTGTATCACTGTCTAAGCCAAATCACTTGCGTGGGCTTATTTTTATCTTTTTACTTCGTGTTCATTTACAGTGAACATTAAATAGCTTTATGGCGCAAGAGACAACTAAGGCCAGCACTAACTGCATTAGTTTTGCCATTTCAGTCTTAAAAAATGTGTTGTGCAAATCAAATAGCAAAAAGTAAGAGACCGCTTTTTTTATGTGTACCTTTTTCTGCACTTCCTTGGAAAACAGATGGCTTGTGTGGCATCATTCTTTCTTTTTTTTTTTTTTTCTCCTGGCTTCTGTTAGCTGATTGCATAAGGAACACGGCAATTGGTTGTTCATGTCTGCTCTTCTATTCACTGCCATTTCTGAAAACATGTGCTCAACAGTGAACTATGTGTGTCTGCAGCAAATATTCAGGCCCCCGCTTGATCCATATGACGTGATCATCCACTTGGACGAAAAGAGGGTTCCCACGGCACACACAGCCGTTGACTGCTCTGTCACGACCGGCCTAAGGCCATCGAAGAGCAACATCCTTCCTGTCATTGGCTTTGACGTCGTCGCCCAGTACGTGCAGGCCTTGGAGGTACGCGAGTTAATTCGTGATCGAATAACCTCACATAAGTTTTCAGGGAATCTCGAACCTGTAGAGTTTATTCATTCATTCATTCATTCACTCACTCACATTCATTCATTTCAAAATATGGTCATAGCACCAAAGTTGTGCTCGTATTGGAAGCATTTTGTACACCACGCACAGCTTTACAGCTCGCGGCAGAATGCAGTTTAATTTGCATATGACTGCAAATCTAGGTCGATATAACGATGCCTTCTCAAATGAGTTCCATTTTTTATTTCTCACTCTTCGCCTTTGGCTGAAGCGATGCCATACCATAGACTTCAACCAGTGAAGAAGAGCAAAATATGGCGTGTGGCCTCACTTCACCCAGTGGTGATGGGTGTGAAGTTCAGAAACAGCGTGGAGTTGTTCGTACGATGGTTCGATTAAACCAGAGCCAATGCCATGTGTGGCCATCATACCATGCTAAAGTGAAATGCCTTGGGGAGTTTCACACTTAAATTTGCTATAAATGTGCACTTCATGAAGGTGGTAATTAGTGGGTGCCAAAAAAAGAATATTTTGACAGGCAGGTTGCTGGAGTTCCGTGAGAAGAAACTTGGTTGGAACTGTTAACTTTTATTTAAGCCTGAATTTTCACATTATAAACGTGTATATTTGGCATGCAGTTATGCATGTCTAAAATGCTGGCAGAAAGGTGTAAAGGGGGCATGACACGCAAGGTGACGTGATGCGTGTTGAGGGTTTGTGCACCCGTCTGTGTGGTGACTGGAGGTGTGCGCTGAACAGCCGAGCTAAGCCAAGACAAAAGAGTGTGCGCCTGTCGCATTAAGCATTCTTCGGGCATTTTGATGGCATTGGCGGCACTGGGGAGAAGTTCTGCCATCAGTGCAACCATTTGCCCTGATAAGCCAGTGTCCGCAGAAGTAGAAAAATGTGCCTACGCCGATCTGTCACCAGAGAAGGGAGTGGCAGATAACCTTGGCACGTATTGATGGCTGTTGGGGTTCCTTAAGGCAAAAAAGTTTGAGGACTCTTAGATAGAAATGGCAAGCAGCATGTTAGTTTTTTTTTTTTTCCTGGCTTCATCTGCAATATGTGCATTAAGTGAAAAAGCATTGCATCATCTGCAGGATGCTTATGGAGAGCTGGCTCTGTTCTTCTACGACCGCTACGGAGGCAACTTGGTGGCTGTCCTGTGGAAGCCAAACGCCTTTGTGCCCCAGCCAGTTAAGGTGAGACCGGGTTAACATACGTAGAGACTAGTGGCAAAAGGCCAGACGGGTGGTAGCCTTTTCTAAACTAGCCTTCCCACCTAACACAGGAAGTAGAGTAGCTCATAATGTGGGGAAAAAATATAATAATAATAATAACAATAATGTTTATTTGCATCAAGTATGCATATGCTGTAGTATACACCATAGTGGCATTACAAGTGCTTAAATAGTCAATTTCAGGCACAGGTTAGCTCTGCTTGCCACGTTGGTTTGTTGGGCATCATGACAAGGCAATTAAGACAAGACAAGGTGATTAGCATCTTCATAGCTTTCCTTGTACATCTGTAAATTGTAAGAGTTTTGGTAATGCATTGCCATATTCATGTGTCTGTTGACGAATCAGAATTTGCTCATTGGTGCAGGTGTCCCACATGGGAGGTTACATGCTCAAGGGCAAGGACATGATGGTCCCCAATGTAGAGGCCATAGTAGAAGACTTCAGCATCCTTGGAAACGGCCTCGTCGCATCCGTCGAAGCACGGACCAGCAAATGGACCATCTAGGGAATGCTGTGCATAGAACTCGTGATCTTTAAGTTAAAAATAATTCTTGTAAATAAACAGCACTTTGTGGTAACACCTGAAAAATACTGCTGCCTATCGAGTGGCCACAAAAAGGCAGAGTCTTTATTGGAACACCAAATCGGGCACTGTGAAGCCTGAAGAGATCACACATGCCCAACCAGAGCCTCCAGGTAAGTGCGGGGAAGATGGGGCGCCGTGTGTCAGTTTCTGCTGTCCTGCTCAACGAGGATGGATGCACTTCCCTGTAACTCATCCCAATTTTGTTCAGCTTCATTGATAGTCTCTTGTGTTGTGGTTTGATGTCTATGCAAGGTAAGCATCTCTCTTTTGATTAGTGAATACAAGTGCTCAAGAATCACCTTTGAGGGATGTTGTTCAAAGGATCACATGGATAGTTCAGGGTAACACACGACTAGTGTAACTGCAATAACCAGATTTGTTCCTAAGGTTAACAAGACTGAAAAGAGTATACCACTGCCATGAAGTGGTTCAGTCGTTTTAAGTGGATGGAACAGTTAATATACATTTTCTGGATCACCTTAGCTGAATTATTAATATTCTGTATATATATTAATATTCTGTATTTCATGGGGTGGCCAAAGCCTAAATCAGATCTGCTTCGTGGATATCTATGCATACATATATTATTTTGAGCTATTTCTCCACGCAAACTTATTTAATAACATTAACAAAAACGAAATACATAAGGGTCATACATGCTCTCTAATGATGCTGACATCTCTGAAGGCACCTCTTGAGCTCTTAAGGAGGCTCTTTTGTAGGATTTCCTGTTGATATTGTTACCGGGACACGCGAGACCAAAGGATGTGCTCACTGACAAAGACGACGATCAAGGAACGCAGGCACGACGAAGCGTTGAAAAAGAGGACGACGCTCACAGAGTGGACACTGCACGGCTACTGAAGTCTCAGCGCCGAGTTCAGCCCGTCGCAGTGCTGTTACATTAAGTGCATCCCCGTAACATCTTGGTGGAGGTCGCGGGTTCGACACAATCTGACGCTGGATCTCCGCAGTGGCCGTCACCTCGGAACCGTCACGATGACAACCGACGCGGCTCCATCTACCTCCGCAACCCCAACTGTCGTCGTAGCCCACCCCCGTGACCCTGGCTCATTCTGCGGTACAGATGAGGTCGACGTCGAGGACTGGCTTTCGCTTTATGAGCGTGTTAGCCAGCACAACAGGTGGGACGCCACGCTAATGCTGGCCAATGTCATCTTCTACCTTACTGGCACGGCACGCGTTTGGTTCGAAACGCATGAAGCAGAAATACCCTCCTGGGATATTTGCAAGCAAAAACTCCGTGACCTGTTCGGAAAACCGGTTGGCCGTCAACTCACTGCTAAGAGGGACCTCGCCAAACGTGCCCAGACATCTACCGAGCCTTATATTACGTATATACAAGACGTTCTGGCCCTCTGCCGAAGAGTTGATAAAGACATGCCAGAACCTGATAAGGTGGGGCACATCCTGAAAGGCATAGCCGACGATGCCTTCAATCTTCTACTCTGTCGGGACTGTACTACGGTTGACTCCGTTTTGCAGGTTTGTCGACATTTCGAGCAGGCCAAACACAGACGCATTGCACATCGCTTCGATCGGCTCCCCAACACTGCCCCTACCTCCACGTGCGAGGATCTGCCGACCCTAAGGCAACCTTCCAACACTGAAAATGTGACACGCATTGTGCGTCGTGAACTAGAAGCGCTCGCCCCTGCTGCATCCAACCCGCCCTCCTCGGACAGCAACCTAGCGACGATATCCCTCATTCAAGCCGTCGTTCGTCAAGAGGTTGCCAACTTGGGCGTCCCCTGTAGCCACACCGTAGAACAACACAGTTCGAGCTCCGTCCCTCCCATGGTCGCCACCGCTACACCCCGCAACACCTACGCGCCACGCTACCGATACCGCAATCCTGATGAGTGGCGCACTCCTGACGACAGGCCTATCTGTTTCACGTGCTCGCGTATTGGCCACATCGCTCGCCACTGCCGCAGCCGCTGGACATCACCACCTCGACGTTTTCCTTACGTTGACCGCTACTCCAATTACGGTCACCCCCGTTTCACGCCTCGTTATGAGCCGCCCCGCACCGATACTACTCCGCCTCCTCCTGTGTCCAGTCGGTCTCCTTCCCCGCCAGCCCGCCGTTCCCGTTCACCTCTTCCTGGCCGCAGTTCCTCGCCGTCCTCTGCCGGCCGCTTCACGGGAAACTAGCCAATGCAGCTCCCGGAGGTGACGCTGCATTGGTACCCCGACCTGGAAATCCTCTACTGCCCATTTCTTCGCCCTTTAACCTCCTGTCCCTGTTCGTGGATGGTGTTCCCGTCTCTGCCCTCATTGACACTGGTGCCCAAGTCTCGATCATGAGCTCATCGTTTTGCCGCCGCCTCAAGAAAGTACAGACCCCCGCCGCTTCGCCCACCGTTCGTGTTGCCGATGGCAGTACTGCTGCCGTCACTGGGCAGTGCACTGCCCGAGTCACCCTTGCCGGTCATCACATCCCTGTTTTGTTCACTGTCCTCAACCAGTGCCCTCACAATGTGATCCTCGGCCTTGACTTTTTAACGGCCCACTCTGCCCTTATCGACTGCTCCAGCGGCCTTCTTCGTTTGGACCTACCTGTCTGCTCAGAACATCCTCCATCTGCACCCCGCCTTCGCTCCACTGAGTTCGCTCGCCTGCCCCCTGACTCTGCTGTTTACCTACCTCTGTCACCTTACCCGCCTGTGCCTGACGGTGACTATCTTGCTTGCCCTATCACCGAGGTCTTTCTTGACCGCAACGTCGTTCTTCCTCATCTCATCGTACGCGTTACACAGAACAGCACCTACCTTCCTATCCTGAACTTCAGTCTGTCACCCCAAGTTCTTCCCGAAGGAATATCCCTTGCTACCTTGTCCCCTCTCACAGACTGCACCATTTGTGCACTCACTTCTGGCCCACATTCAAGCGTCCTTCCAACACCCGTACTCCCCTCCACAATTACCGACCCTATTTCCGCAATGATTGCCTCTGACCTCAGCCCCGAACACGCTCAGGACCTCCACAACCTTTTGTTATCCTTCTCCGACATTTTTGACTTTGCTGCCGGTTCTCTCGGCCAAACATCAGTTGTGACTCACCGCATTGACACCGGCGATGCAAAACCTGTACATCGGAGGCCTTATCGTGTGTCCATTTCTGAGCGCCAAGTCATCCAGCAGGAGGTCGACAAGATGTTGGCCAACGATATCATCGAACCTTCGAACAGCCCCTGGGCTTCTCCTGTCGTGCTCGTTAGAAAAAAAGACAACAGTTGGCGCTTTTGCGTCGACTATCGACATCTGAACAAGATTACAAGGAAAGATGTTTACCCGCTGCCGCGAATAGACGATGCCTTGGACTGTTTACATGGAGCCCGCTACTTTTCCTCTATCGACCTTCGTAGCGGCTACTGGCAGATTTCTGTTGACGAACAAGACCGCGAGAAGACAGCTTTTGTCACACCCGATGGCCTTTACCAATTTAAGGTTATGCCTTTTGGACTTTGCAACGCCCCTGCTACGTTTGAACGAATGATGGACTCCTTACTCCGCGGCTTCAAATGGACGACTTGTCTATGTTACTTGGATGACGTGATTGTCTTCTCGCCCTCGTTCGAAAGCCATCTTCGTCGCCTTTCTTCCATCTTGGCACTTTTCCGCCGTGCCGGACTTCAACTGAACTCAAAGAAGTGCAGTTTTGGTCGCCGCGAACTTAAAGTGCTTGGCCATTTGGTGAATTCCACCGGCGTGCAACCCGATCCTGACAAAATTCGTGCTGTCAGTGCTTTTCCATCTCCCCGTTCACCCCGTGATGTCCGCAGCTTTATAGGACTGTGCTCTTATTTTCGCCGGTTCGTCCCAAACTTTGCCGCTGTTGCTCGTCCTCTCACCAATCTCCTGAAGAAAGGCGTTCCTTTCTCATGGGGACCAGAGCAGGCTAACGCATTCTCCACCCTCATCGCTGTTCTCACCAATCCTCCTGTGTTGGCCCATTTCGACCCGTCTGCCCCGACGGAACTTCGCACCGACGCCAGTGGCCACGGGATTGGTGCCATTCTTGCACAGCGACAACGCGGCCAACACTGCGTGATTGCCTACGCCAGTCGTCTCCTGTCATCAGCGGAACAGAACTATTCGATTACGGAACGGGAGTGCCTGGCTCTCGTCTGGGCCGTTGGAAAATTCAGACCCTACTTGTTTGGCCGACCATTCACTGTAATTACCGATCACCACGCCCTATGTTGGCTCTCTTCCCTCAAGGATCCTACTGGCCGCCTCGGCCGCTGGGCACTGCGCTTGCAGGAGTATACCTTTTCCGTTGAATACAAATCAGGCCGGCTCCACCAGGATGCAGACTGTCTGTCCCGTTATCCCGTCGATCCCCCTTCCTCTACTGACCACGAGTCGGACCCCTGTGTGTTCTCTATATCGGACTTTTCTCACATAGCCGACGAACAGCGCTTGGACCCAACCCTCAGTTCTCTTATCGACCGCCTCCGCACGCACAGCCGTGAATCTTCCCTCGCCCTGTTCTTCCTTCATGGGAATACGCTATACCGTCGCAACATGCGACCTGATGGTGCTGAGCACTTGCTCGTCGTTCCCCAACACCTACGCTCTGCCGTTCTCGAACAAATGCACGACGCCCCTACAGCTGGTCACCTTGGCCTCTCACGCACATACGACCGCGTGCGCCGGCGTTTCTTCTGGCCTGGACTCTACCGCTCTGTCCAACGTTATGTAGCAGCTTGCGACCTCTGTCAACGCCGGAAGAAACCCCCTGTGCTGCCACCTGGACACCTGCAGCCGATTGCTATTCCGACTGAGCCATTTTCTCGTGTTGGCCTTGACCTCCTAGGGCCCTTCCCCGAGTCCTTATCAGGAAACAAATGGATCGCTGTGGCCACCGATTACGCCACGCGGTACGTGATCACTCGCGCCATTCCAACCAGCTGCGCCACAGACGTTGCTGACTTCCTTTTGTACGACGTCATACTACACCATGGTGCTCCCCGTCAACTACTTACCGACCGTGGCCGCTGTTTCCTTTCCCGAGTTGTTGAGGAAATACTTCGTTCTTGCTCCGTTCGGCACAAGTTCACCACTGCGTACCACCCTCAGACGAACGGCCTTACGGAGCGTATTAACCGCACACTCACCGACATGCTCGCAATGTACGTATCCGACAGTCATCGCGACTGGGATATTAGTCTCCCATTTGTCACCTTTGCATATAACTCTTCGCGTCATGACACTGCTGGGTACTCTCCATTCTATCTTCTCTTTGGACGAGACCCCTTACTGCCCTTCGACACTTTGCTTCCCGCCGCTGGCCCCGTCACAACCTATGCCCGCGATACCATCGCCCGAGCCGACGCTGCTCGCCAGATTGCTCGTCACAATCTCACCGTCTCTCAAGAAGCTCAAAAACGCCGCTACGACGCTCACCACCGCGATGTGCACTATCCTCCCGGATCTCTGGTGTTGCTCTGGCTTCCGTGCCGTCGTGTGGGGTTGTGTCAGAAACTTCTGCCCCACTACACGGGTCCTTACCGTGTACTACGCCCTGTGACTGACGTGACCTATGAGATTGCACCTCTCCACCCAAAGTCACCGACTGCTAAACCCACTTCCGAAATTGTACATGTCGCCCGCCTCAAGCCATATTACTCCCCCTCCACACCGCACGCCTAATACGCACCGGGACGGTGCCTTTTGCCGAGGGGGGGTAGTGTTACCGGGACACGCGAGACCAAAGGATGTGCTCACTGACAAAGACGACGATCAAGGAACGCAGGCACGACGAAGCGTTGAAAAAGAGGACGACGCTCACAGAGTGGACACTGCACGGCTACTGAAGTCTCAGCGCCGAGTTCAGCCCGTCGCAGTGCTGTTACATTAAGTGCATCCCCGTAACAATATGATCATCATGCTAACATACTATGAGATATAGTAGCGGGATGAAAACATGCGATGTAAGCATCCGATCACTCTATGTTATGGCAGTGAAGAGAGATCAGCAATACAATTTTTTTTTATAATGTGTGGAATTGGCTTCCTCAAAGCTAGACTCTCTCATTGGATCTCTTTTATACAGCCTAGAGATGTGCTCTTTTCTCAACACCTGAAACCAAATATGAATTCATCCTTTCACACTGAGCACATCGCACAATAAAAAAGCAATATCAAATTTGGTGAATGATTATGCAGCACAATATTAGTGGTGGTGCAGACATAATTGGTTCACAGGAAAGGAAAGACTCAGCATCTATCATTCTGTGGACACCTGAACCATGCCATATGGGAAGGGAGGAAGGTGGGAGTGAAAGCAGTAAAAGAGAAAGGAGTGCCGTAGTGCAGGGCTCCAGAGTAATTTAGACCATCTGGAGATACGTGCACTGACATTGCACAGCACACAGACACCTCTTGGTTTCACCCCCATCGAAATGTTGCTGCCGGGATCGTATGCAGACATGATAAATGGCCATTTTTGTAAATTAATGTTGGCAATTCGAACGTAGCTCTTGAGGAACCAGCTAAATTGGAGTACTAGTGCAACAGAATATGGTCCGAGCACTTGCAAAAAGAGTTTAATCTAGTAAGCAGGATAGTAAACGCTACGTCATCACATTCACAAAAAATAAGAACTTTGTGGAACAATACAATATTTCAGACAGTTTGTAGCCCCAACAGACTCCACTTGAGTAGTGTTACAAATTTTCTTATAGCTGCATCTCTCCCTTCCCTTTTCAAAATGCATGAATGCCATCAGTGAACATGAGGTTTTGGTTGAAAAACATTTTTGTGGAGAAGTTGGCTTACGGAATTTCGCAAACTTGCTCTTGATGCTTAGCTTTTCGCCCTACAACAGTCTATCAAAACTGGGGCAGCTGTGTGTGCCACATACACTATTTCTATCCATTTCAAAAAACAGCTGTGACACATACACTGATGCCATTCTTGCAAAGGCAGCTATTTTAAAAGAATGGAACTGAAATGATGTCTACTTCACTCGAGTAGTGCTACAAATTCTCTTGTATAAGCTGCATCTCTCCCTTTCCTTTTCAAAAGAAAAATGCGTGAATGCCATCAGTGAACATGAGGTTTTGGTTGAAAAACATTTTTGTGGAGAAGTTGGCTTACAGAATTTCGCAAACTTGCTCTTGATGCTTAGCTTTTCGCCCTACCAGTATATTGAAACTGGGGCACCTGTGTGTGCCACATACACTATTTCTATCCATTGCAAAAAACAGCTGTGACACATACACTGGTGCCATCCATTGCAAAGGCAGCTATTTTAAAAAATGAAACTGAAATGTCTTCTCATGCTCCAGAATACTTAGCTCAGTACATGCCTTGAAGCAATTTTGGCAAGTTCTTTCCCTAGATTTCCCATTCTGTTCAAGTCCCAAAGCTGCTGAGATACCGTGATTTTTCTTATGCACCCACAGTACCAGGCTTGGTGCTACAGTGGGGGGAAATTCCAGCTCAGACGTTCAACACAACAATGGTTTGACTTCGGTCAATGATTGCACCAGATTACAAATGGATATAATTGTGACCATCCATTTCACTCTGCACTCACTGTAACCATCACTTATATGATAAAACTTACTTCGGTTACCCCTTTTTTTGCAAATAAACATCTGCGATTTCTCTGTACCGAAGGTACTCTTGACCCTTAAATTATATCATGTGGCCTTTCTCGTATCATGATGATTTGTGCTGCACTACAGATATGAGACATCACTACTGCTGGCTAGTTTCTAGTACAAGCACAGAAAAAAAGGAAGCACATTAGCAGCTACATCAGCAAGAGCGAATGGCAGAGGCAGGAAGGGAGAATATTCCTGGGCAAGAGACGAGGGCACACTGCTGCTCCGTCTTCCAGCACGTCAGCAATGCCCATGAGGAAAGAGAAGCAAATGTGGCTTCAATAAAAGACATTTTGGGGCCGCTGCACACATGGCTGGATATCGCCACTGTGCCAATGGGAGACATTTGAAAGCCAATGCAACTGCCACTGATTTGTGGGCTAGCATGCTGCACACTTCAATGCATGAACATCTCTCCTCACACGTCTGTCTTGCAAGCGCTCTCGGTGTTAACTGCATTAACTCCTAGGGCAATGGCAACCACGAGTGGGTGCCAAGTGGTACTTCGCACAGCCAAAGTGAGGCTCCTGCAATGGAGAGAATGCAATTTTGAGACTACCTGATGGAGTTGGGTTTGCGGTGGCTCTACCCTCTACCCTTTTATGCACTGAAAAGGCTGCTTTCCGCTCGTATTTTTTTTTTCTTGATATTTCTCTTTGTTTAAGCGTTATATTCGCAACAGACAATGTGATGCACTCGGTCGTGGCAAACCTTTAAAGCCACAAATCACTGCCATCACCATCATCACAGCGTTGACTTTTATTGAAGCTCCTTTTTCCACTTCTTCTCATCCTCTTCGGCAAAGAGCCGGTGCGAACGCTTGACCTTCTTCTTGGGCTTGTACTTGACTACCTTCTTCTGTTGGCGCCGCGTTTCAATCACGTTCCGCCGCTGGAGGCTCTTATACCGATCCTCGAGCACGTTCACCTCTGGCCGCAGCTCGCGCAGCGACTCCCGCAGCTCGTCCGACAGTTTGAGCGGCAGCTCAGGCTCCTCATACCGGTAAGCGCTCAGCCGACGGGCACCATAGAGCTTGTCAACCTCGCGCTGTCGACGGCGAGCCTGGCGAGCCTCCGACGCCTCAGCCTGGCGTCGCAGCTCCGCCTTGAACGTCCGAATGCGATACACTTCGTTAGCAAGGGCGCGAGCCTTTTTGCGCTCCTGGGCTTCGCGACGCAGCCGCTTCTGCTCGGCGGCTCGACGCCTCTGCTGCCGGGTCTTAGGAGCAGGATGAGATGAAGCCGCGGGCAATACATCTTTCACGGTTTCATCGTCCTCGTCCTCCTGCTCGATGCCGCTATCGTCGTCGTCGTCTTGGTCGTAGAGTCCTTGGGACATCTCGGCGAGTCTGTCCTGATCGGTGGGCCAGTCGCGCTTGTCCGGCATCGCTAACCGCCGATTCAGGCGGCGTTCTTCAAGCAGCTTCCGCTGTTCAATCTCTACCGCACGTCGAAGCAGGTCTTGGTGGTCGGCATGCGACGGGTTATAAGACGTTCCCGGGTGCGGTGGCTCCACGGCAGGAAGCAGCGAAGGCTTCTGGTAGCGGTGCTCCGGAACACGAGCACCCGTGGCGGGCGGCGCGCCGTCTTCGTCACCCCAGAGGTCGTGTAGCCCAGCAAAGTCGAACCTACTCGTTGAATGCTTGGCCTTCCGGGCCACGCTGCGCAGCCGATCGACAGCGGCTTTTGCAAGCCGCTGGGCCAAGCGCTGTCGCTGCGTTTCGCGCACTTCGGCGGGCTTGCGGGCGTCTGGATTTCGCACACGGCGCGGCTGAATCGGCGCCTTCACCTTCGAACTCGGCTCGAGGTTGCGGAAGCATGTTAACTTGCGGTTTCTGCGTAGCTTCTTATCGGCGGCCGGAGTTTTCGGCGCAGCGGGCAACTTGTCGACGAAGAAGAGCTCCTCGTCCGGCTTGCTGGACACCGGGCCGCCCATGCGCTCATCAAATCTCTGCTCTTCGAGGAATGCCTCCACATCGTTGACGTCGCTATGCTTTATCCACGATTTCTTGCGGTTTTTACTCACGCCTAGACGCTTACGCTTCGTGGTCGCTGCCATTTTGACGTAAAGAAAGAATTTCAATTGGATTGGCTTAGATCAGAACTATCAGAACGACGCGAACCTGCCTGGGTTTGGCTAGTGTTGGCTAGTTTCAGCCTTAATTGAACTAACAAATTTTTTTCTTGCGTAATTTCTTTTCCGGAAACAAAATGTTTAGCAAGACATTTCAGTTGACTGGCAAGAATTGGCAGGGCTTCAAAGTTAGCAAAGTTGGCAAAACTCTGCTTATATTACGGTCTGCCGACTCATTGTTTAGTCGAACACGGCTATATCGAAATACTCGCTATATCACCAATGTCGCGCGCACAGCCGGATCACACCTTTGTTAATACCATCTAAAACAATAGTAAAGTTGTGTTTCTCCCAACAAATTTATTCAATTGCGCGCACACCCAGACATCTGCTGGCAGCGCAAGAGCTACTTGAACACGGGGTGCGCTTAGAACTGTTATACCTTGTTTTGCAAAGTCGCGATCTTGGCGCGCCTCCGCGCATTGTATTCCGACACTCGTTTCTTAATGATAAAGGTCTCCATGACGTTTCGGCATGCTCTTTCATGGCTAATATTACTGAACGCACCCCCATACACCCGAGCTAGATGCGTCATATATCATACGACATCATTGCGACGGCTAAAGTTATGTTGAAGGTCACTTAAATGTCAAGTTCATATGCAGTTATTCCCACATTGTTAGTCTTACGGACTGTGCTTGGTTTGACAGTCCATGGTCTGGTTTAGATCGAGGTGAACTACATAAAACGTTATTAATCATATACCTGACATAGGGGAATGCCATGCTGTAACATACACTAGTATCTTGAGCACTATTCCAATTAAAAAATATGCGCCGAAATTTTGTTGCTTCAGCATGATGCGACAGAGTATGTGTATCGGAGGTGCGGGGGGTGGGTTACAAGAATTAACACACATGAGGCTCTTGCCATGTCTTTAGAAAGATGGGGGGCTGTTCCTGGCCCTACGGGGCTGGGACTTTGGTCAGCGCTGCTTGCAGCGGAAGCAGCCTGCCACCGAATTTTTATCTGTTGTAGGCCGTCACTGCACCCGCCACCGCTTCGGTAACGGACGACGGCTGTTGCGACGCGCGTCTTTCTCTCACTCTTCTTTTTTTTTTCTTCTCTATTTTCTCTTCTGTCCGCACGAGGCAGCAGAGGTGGCTCAGCTACAGAGTAAGTAGCAGGCCCGTTCATTTTCTTTTCCTTATTCCTACAGTCGCAACAATAACAGCAACAACAACATGCCTTTAAACTGAGCCTCTAGTCTAAAATAACACTTTAATTGGATAAAAGTTTGATTACAGCACATAACATACACATAAGGTTTACATCCAGCTTTGAAGTCATGGTTTTGCATTTCACCAATGATTTTAAACTATGCAACACACAAAGTAAATGCTTATGAATGGCAAATAACTAAAAAAATAAAAAGATTTAGCTAAGTGACAACATACTAGTATAGACGCACACCAGATTACTGAACGTGCGCTGTGCACACGCAGTGGCCCCGTCCAGACTACTGCATTTATACAGCCTGCATCAGGTAATTGAGTACAGGTCTATGCTAGTATGTGCCATCTATGGTAAATCTAATAACAGCAACATTCTTTCAGAATATCACAACCATCAGGTCGAGCTGAGCCTGCTCTACCCTGTAAAGAACCTAAAATATATACAGTTCTCTTAACAGCGGGTCACATCAACAAAGAGAAAGATAAACAAGATGAAATACGGAATAGAAAACTTTTCTTCCCTCATGTTCTTTGAGAGTAAACAGATAATGATGCAATATTAGAAATAATGCTGACAATCCAAGAGCAGCCATGATGGGACCAGCAAGGGTGCTGCTTTG
This sequence comes from Amblyomma maculatum, assembly GCF_055883805.1. Lineage (NCBI taxonomy): Eukaryota > Metazoa > Arthropoda > Arachnida > Ixodida > Ixodidae > Amblyomma > Amblyomma maculatum. The sequence goes on along the minus strand of NC_139352.1, from coordinate 17,544,837 downwards.
CAGTTCAGAATTGCCAGCCATGTGGATGGATTGTTATCGACTTTCTTGGATTGTTCAACTGTACTTTAGTTTTAACACACAGAAACCCAAGCTTCCTCAATCCAGTGGAATAAACAGTTTGTTAACATGCACTGCATACCAAGAAACAAATTTTGACCACCTGCCGAAATGTTTTCAGACCAGCATTTCCTCTTTTTCTTTTTCTGTGGAGGATGATTGTTCCTGTACAGTCTTCGTACTTAGTGGAATGTTTATGTGGGCTTGTTTGGTCATGCGTCACCTTAGTAAAGCATCTATATAGTTGGACAAGCTGGTAAAGGTTTATGTTGGAAAAAGAGCACATAAAAAACAAGGAACAAGAAGACAAGAAGAAGAAGGGAGAAGAGAGGACAAGAAGGTGGTCACAGCACAAGTAAGGATTAATTCATAAAGCCTTAGTTGTGAGTCAGTGCTTGTCCTGTAGCCTCCTTTGATCTCGTCCCTCATTTTTTGTATGCTCTTTCTCCGATACACATTGCCTGTATTATTGCTTATGCTTCCACTGAACAACATAAATTTTCTGGATCGATCAATGTTGTATACCGAGACCAAATACGTTCTGCATATTTTTCTGTAACATGACTGATAACATCCACATGAACAATTATGAAGCATACGCTCACTAACACCTTGCACTGACCAGAGAAATTTCAATATTCTAGCCTACATTTTCTAAACTCAACTTCATGCCTAATTATACAACCTTGTGTTTGGTACATTATGACTTGAGCATGCTGTCATTAGCTCACAGCTACTACTGCTATCTGCATTGAATGAAGTCAAGCTGTGCCTTGACATTATAAATATGTGTCTTGGACTTAACTGGCCAACATCGATTTAGGATTCAAGGATTAATACAGTAAGCACTTTTTTGCAATTCTGATATTCTTAAGGTTGAGGTACAGTGTACTCAGTATTGCAAGCTTAGGAAGCATATATCCACTGCCTTGCACCCGAATGGCAGGCTTCATACTGTCTGCTCAGATAACCTGAACTGGAACCAAATTACACAAAAGTCAGATTTCAAAACCAGTCAAAAACCAATCCGTTAGTCTCACCTCCAGATGGTCAGCCCCGATCGGTAGACATATCGCAGCACGGCTAAGGGTCAGTTTGTTACCAGTTTTGCAATTTGACTGTTGTGATTCGAGCCCTGGCTTCAGAGCATTGAGCTTTTTTTTGGATGGCTGAGGCACAAAGTGACAAGTCATGGATTACCTCGCAGATGACATCAAGTGCTATAATGGAGAAACACGCCAACTTTCCTTGCAAGGTTAGCACTGCCTGCAACTAGCATTTTACTTCTACTATCTACGGACAGTCATACTTTCACTGCATACCTCAAGGCCAATATTCTGAGTTTGCATAGTTTTCGCTGTTTTCACCCTCATCTGATTGATGCAAAAACCTGAACCAGAAGTGGTGACAACCGAACTGACATTTGGGTCTGGTGTTTCTACCAATCGGGGGACTTGAAGCTAAGGCAAAAACAATTGTGTAAATGACACAAACTCGGCCCCAGGCTTTTGCATAAGTTCGTTCTCTCTCTCTCTCTTTTTTTTTTTTTTTTTTTTTTTTTTTGCCACATTATGTTCGCTCAAATAAACTCTTACATTCATATCCTAGTGAAAAAAGGCATTTAACAGTGAGAGAATGCTGAAAAATTATGCGAATCCACTAATTAGAACTAGCGCGACTGTTGCACTTTTATAACAGAGAATATTGCACTTTGAAAGACGACGCGATGAGATCACTGGGTTTTGGCGTTGACTGGAATAAGGGCACGAGCAGTATCGCGTTGATGGCGACTTGCAAAGCCCGTGCCGGAAAGGACGATTATGGTGTTGCAAGCTTAACGACTTCGGCGACGGCAGCGATGTCTTCTGGTCCAGTCCTGCAGCAACCGCCCACCCACTCAGCACCGAGACGAATCCAGTCGGCGACGTACGCGGAAAGTGGCCGGCCATTTTTGTCGGGAAGCCAGCCGGACGGAGTGTAGACCTCGCCGCTGTTCGGGTAAGCGACAAACGCCACCTGGATCGACCCCATGGACCGCAGTGCGACCTCCACCGACTGCGGAGGGCAGCAGTTGACGCCCACTGCGAAAACCTGCCCGGAGGCGTCGGTGCCGAGACAATCGCGCACAGCTTCGGCCAGTGGCTCTCCTCTGGCAGTGCAGTGCGGCGCGTCGCGCGAAGTGCTGAAGCTGAGCCAAGCTCGGGTGCCCGGGAACTCTCGCAGAAGCCGCACCAACGCCGCAGCCTCGCGAGCTGCCGGTATCGTTTCGAAGGCGAGAATGTCGCACCCTGCAGAGACCAGGCAGCGAATCCGGGGCCTGTGCCACTCGACGAGCTCCTCAACACTCTTGCTCTCGCCGTACGCACCGGTGTACTCAGACAGATCAGCCTGCGCCGCGCCGTACGGCCCCACAGATCCGGCCACGAGCACGCTAGGTCGCTTGCAGTGATCGCGCGCGGCGAAGGCAGCCTGACAGCTGCGCACAATCAGGCCCTCGGCCTCGGAAGCGCTGATGCCCAAGTGCGCTTGAAGGTTGTCTACGTTGGCCTGGTAGCTGCACGTCGTGACGACGTCGGCGGCACTGTTTATGTAGCTCTTGTGCACGTCCTCTATCGCGGAGATGTCGCTAACGAGCACTCTGGCACTCCATAACGGGTCTCCCTGCTTCACCAGGCCCCGGTCGCTTAATTGCGACCCCATGCTTCCGTCTAGGACACGCACTTGTCCCGCTACAGGCCCAGACATGGAGGAAGATGATTGTGAGACCGCCGCCATTCTTGTAACCCACGTGTTGCAACGGTTGTTACCCGCGGTCATGGAGGGCCCGCGATCATCCCGCGGTTTGAACCGCACGGATACGGATCGCACTTGGATAGGCTTTAGTGATGGTGATGATGATATGGCCCAAACCCTTTTCAACGGGTGTTCACAGTGGTCGCAGGCGAGGAGGTTATAGTTCTATATATAAATAACCTCCTCGGTCGCCGGTACTGGTCCGCAACTGAACTCGAGTTGACGGCCATCGACGAGGCCCTTCAACATTGCACCAAAGGAACAGATCGTTTCATTCACATCTACACCGACAGTCAAGAGGCTATAAAAACTGAAAACCCGTTCTTACAAGACCTCAGTGCAACACCACATTAAACAGCGCTGCCGCTACCTGTGAGAGACCTCGCAAGCATAGAGTTAATACACAAACTCGCAAGTCTCGGTATGGATTCATTGGACACCTGAGAACCGGGAACAGGACGGCTCACGAGGCCGCTGGCGCGCAGCTAGAGGAAGACCGCCGGCATAGCCCTGATGTCCCAGTCAAAAAGGACCACTGGGACCATTTGGTTTTTCAACTGGAACCAATTATGTTTTCAAACACTTAACTCATTGCAGCCAATGGGTGAGACCAATTGCGCACAATTGGTCCCAATGGGTCACGCCAACTACATGCAATGGGTCCAGTAGGATATGCCAATGGGCCACACCCATTGCATACAATGGGTCCAATTGGACATACCAATTGGGGCAAAAGGAAGACTGTGACGATTTGCATATTTACTGGCATGTGGAGACTGATAATTACATGCTTGATGGAAATGAAGGAGTACAGGTAAGGCAGCATACATCTCTCCCGAGTGCGGAACAGTGGGAGAGGCGGCTCCCCAGAGGCGATTTCGGGGTTGCCAACAAGGTCTAATCCAGCACGGCCAGCGAGCAGCGAAGCTCAGCGGCGCCCTGGAATAGGGGCATCGACACTGTGGAAGAAGGAAGATGAACCTCTTCTTCCTCGTATGCTACTTGCACAACGCCTTTCTAGAGAAATTAACGTCTTTCCTATCCTATCCTATCTCACACAAGAACAATAATATAGTTACACAGTAACATATATGACACGAGATCACTATACACACACCCAGCAAGCACACTTCTGCTCTTGCTTACATACACCACTCATCCTACTCTCATGCTGGGACCAGTGACTCTTGCCATTCGAGTGCAGTTATTTTATTTTGTATGCAGCAATAGTGCAGATCATGAATTTAGTTTAGTTCGTTTAGTTTAACAGGTTAAGCTGCTGAGAGTTGTTATTATGAACATAATATTGTGTTTGCTTTCTTCGTGATATATGCAAAGTTTTCATGGAAGCACTCAGTGCAGTTGGACAGACCAATTGGACTCAATTGGAAAGGCCCATTGGATGCAATTGGTTTGATCAATTGGGCTATGCAGCTGCCAAAGATTCGTCAAACTGGGTTTTCATTTGGAAAATGAACTTAATAGTACTATAGTTATGTACAAATGGCACTCTATAGAGTTTGCACAAGTAGCAGATCCAATTGGTCTATCCAACTGGAACCAATTGGAATTCTAGAATTCCAAATGGAACTAACTGAACTATCCATTTGGAATGTGACTTCCAAATAGACTTTCCAATGGGTTCCAGATGGAATGAGAATTCCAGTTGGATTGCCGAATTGGAAAGAAAATTCCAAGAGGAACCCACTGAGTTCAATTGGTACCCATTAAGATTCCAAAGGTTCCAATGATTTTTTTTACTGGGTGGGCCCGTCCAACTTAGACCACCCTTACTGTTCTCCCATCTCCCTCATCATACCGGACTCTATCATCACACGGCTTAAACATGAGCGGAGGGGTTTCTTGCGGAACCTTGTCACCGATATTACTCCTCCGATCCCTTCCGACCTCTCTCGCCCTGCTCAAGTTCTAACTCACAAGGTACACACCAGCGTACACACCAGACATCCTGAGTCAATGGCGCCGAACCAAGATCAGCTGCCCCAACTGCCCTGCTGACTCCATTGACCTGCAGCACTTGATCTGGACCTATCCTGGCATGGCTACACATCTGCTTACCACATTCAGACTTACGAAGACTAGACAGCTCCCAATACCAACACCAAGCGCAAGCTTAGTGCCCTGCTAGACTTCATGTCGAAGTCTGTTGCCCTCAACCGGACCTAACCCACCCCCTTCCCCTTTAGGCTTCAGGTCATCCTCATGAATAAAGGTTTATGAATGAATGAATGTACTGCAATGAAATGAGCATCAAAACTGGCTGATGACCGTTTTCCATCAGTCACTTTGTTACAGAGCTTCTCTATTGTAAATCACTTGCAACTGGGAAACTTGCAGCAGAAGCTCGACCGCCAGCCCTTGCAAGAAGTTTTGTGCCATCACAGTAGACTGGCACAGATTAGAAACCAGTAGCTACCCACACATACACACAGTACTCAAGATTTTTCCTACACAATATGTAGACAAATGTCCATGGTCTCACGGTGAACCAACAACAGAGCATGTCATGTAGACCTGCCCTAAGGCAGACTTAGATTTCAGTATAGACAACTCGAGTGTGAGGCACTGAGAACAGTAGTTGCTGGCCAGCGAAAATGAGGAAGTGCAACGGGTTTTTGTATAGTGAGCTACAGTGGTTAAGAGTGGCATCCTGAAGAAAGGATAGACCTCAGCGCTCAGAGACCAGTAAGAATCAAACACGTCAAATAATTTGAAGTTTTTTTTTTTTTCATCCATCTATACCCTCTAAGGTGTTGTGAACTTTTTGAGGGAGGCAGAAATGGATTAAAAGCTAGAGTTTTGCTAGCTATGTAAGATGGCTTGTAGCTGTTCAAGCTGACCTTGTGCTGTGAGATTGTCTCCTGCAGCATGACCTCCTTAGAAACCTCTTTAAAAAACCTCTCAGTGCAGAAACTGATTTGTTTGTTGGACTTGTCTTGTGCTGAGAGACGCTGGGTGGTGCCTATACCTGAACATTATATAGCAGGTACGCGACGAGACTTTTGACAAAAGGAGGATGAATCTTTGTTGAGGTCACACTAGTCTATTTGACCACATCACAATAAACCATAGGGACTTTGGACAAGGCTCCATGCTAATCCATATGGCCATATATTTGAAGGTTGTGATAAACCAAAATCTGTGTTTGATGCTGAGTAGATCTAGTCTATGTATGAAGACACTGACACCTCATGAAATGTTAAACCAGAGTGTATTATCATTGTAGAGAGAACACATACATTGGAGATGTATAATATAGTAATAGTTCTTTCTACATATCCATGTAAGTACTACAGTAGTGCTGTTAAGAACAGTGTATCATGATTAAAAAAACAAAAAAAGACGTGCATGCAATGGTAGCATGCTAGATGCAAACATGTCAGCATACTCATACTTTGGCGCACAATATGCTAAATACAGTAGTAAGATGTGTTAACATTTTCTTTGGATTTGAATGCTGAAATGTATATATCTATAAGCAGCATCACTACAGTTATTATTGGAAAGCTTTGACTGGAGTGCATGGCTAAGAGACTCGCCAATGCATTGGTGCATCTGCATGACTATAAAATAGCTGTTGCCAATAATTCAAAATCAAATGCTACATGCCCAGTGGCAAAAACATGATGACAAATGCAGAGGCCTTCAGTGTGGATAAGAAAACAGCGCAAAAGCAAGGACGTGACAACACAACACAGCGCCTGTGTGGTCACATCCTTGTTTTTGTGTTGTTTTTGATACTCATTCTTCGTGCACCAACTAGCCCACCAAAATGCTCTTAGAGAGGCCTTCCTTAAACACTCTAACATCCTTGGAAGGGTCCTGGTGGCATCTCTTGTGACATAAGTCAGCAAATGTACCATTTGGTCCAGGACACTGCTCTTAGTGCCTATTTTCAGTCATTAAAAGAAAACCTTTAAAAAAACTATCTAAAACTATCATGATGCCATTCTCTAGCAGGGGGTTAGCATGACGTCTGATTAATGTGTACTGCCGGGAAAGTAAAATGGGATTTAAAGTGTCAACACGTGGAAGGATGATAATCTTCGATAAAGTAAATTTTTTCCTGCCTAGTGGGCTAGGCGAGTTTCAGGTGAAGCTTTCGTTGTCAGAGAGCATTTGTAGGCATACTATTGGTGTCATGACATCAATTGAAAAACTAGAAGAATGCACCAGTCTACCGAGTCATGAGCAGTGAATCCACCACATTCTGTAATGTGAAGTGGCATAAAGACAACAAGCATATTTTTTTTTCACAGAGTATGGCTTCTTTGAATTTGCTATCCAGCAGTCTCTCCTCTGAGACACAGAATTGAATGTCCAGTATAGCTGTAGACTTTCCTTCCAAGATATCTAATTGTATGCTATACTTTTACTGCACCATAATAACTGAAAAAGAGCAACCAAATCAAATTTATTTTGAGCACTGAAACGAAAAAGAAAGGAATGTCGGACGCTGTCAGAGGAGTATGCGGTATTTCTCGGTGCGAGGAACTCTATTCAAAACCAGCCGTCCATCGTAGCTGAGTGACGCAAAGAGCCACGGGTCCGCCGTCGACCAGTGTACTGCGTAAACGCTGTCCTCGTGTTCTTCATAGGTGGCTATCACACCATCTTTCTCACATTTCCTGGAAAAATTAAACAAAAAGCTTGCTAAGGCTCTAACATGCAAAATAATTGTATAATCTTCTCTTCTAATGCTCTGCGGCATAGAAGAGGTCACAGGAAAATAGAAGGATGGAAAATCGCTGACACTGTATTGAGATGTAACTATTTGACATCAGAGGTAATAGGGTTAATGAGCATATCACTTGCTCGTGAAAAATTGCAAACACAATAACAACAAAAGAGTTCTCACTTTTCCTTGTGTTCATCACCGCCTTCTTCGTCATCGTCCACAAGGTGGCCGAAAGGTTCGGACGAAACGGAGGCGACACGGGAGAGTATCACGCGAGAGTCGCTGCTCGACGTAAGGACGAGCTGGTCATGAAAGTGGTTATACCGCACACTCCAGACCCTGAAAAGAGACGTGCGTGAGCACAGGCATTGCCAGCAATTGGGCTTGTATTCTCAATTTGTTCCCACAGCCTGCTCTTCCTATTCCCCATGCTGCATGCATCCTCTGCAAAGCACCAGAAAATGAGATTTCAAACTTGCCATTAAAATGTAACAATTAAAAGAATGCAGCACCCAAGTGTGACTGCTGCTCCTAACGAAAGTTCTAACTGGTCAAACTGGTTCAGGGAACCCAGTTGGTTGCCATTTCATTCCCAGTTCAGTTCCAGTTGGAGTCAACAGGTAACCAACTGGAACCAAGTGGAAATTGTGCCTTAACCAGTTTTACTTGTTATGAATTTTTCATGTGTGCACTGCACGTGCTCTCCTTATTCCCTATTCCGTATGCAAAAATGCATGCCCAGTTTAGTTTTAGTTAGCAGCCATCTTATCCCACCAATGCATAAACAATGTAAGGTGATGTTTAAAAGACTCGTTGGCCCCTGCTGTTGTCTGCTGCTTTCTCTAGCAGACACGCCAAACGAGTGCAGGTGCGTGTTTTGCATGTGGTGGCATACACTGTGAGCCAGCATGTCTGCAGCTGCGTATAAACAAGCACACCGGCAGCAATGCTGCAGTGAGCTAATGGCATTGGCATGCTCTTCAAGGTCGCTGGTTTTGGGGTCACCAAACTGCGTGTGCACTGCTCCTTCACGCAGCTTTCCAAAACAATGTGGCAAAGTGATGCGCAGTCAAATTTTGAACAGCCATTAAAACGCGTGCAAAAATGAGGGAGTGCACCGAGCTGGCTGATGAGCTGTGGTGGGATCGACCAAGCTGAAAAGTGCAAAGGACCTTGAAAATAATACAGCTTGTTTTGCTTAAACCGACAAGTAGAAACGATTTATTTCTTGCTTCCCACAATGCTCCGGTTGATAGGAAGTTCCAGGGGCCCATGTAGCCATTTCAAGCCAACAATCGTCATTATCAGCCCACTTATGTTCACCTCAGAATAGGGGCCTTTCCTTGCTGACCTCCAATCAACCCTGTCCTGTGCCTCTTGAAGCTACCCTATCCCCGCACGGTTCCTAACCTTGCCTGACTCTCTGCAAAAGACAAGCCCCAGCCATTCAGATGTTTAGAAGTTTTTACAAACTCTGCTTTGTCAAGGTGAAAAGTAAATGAAAAGCTTAACCATTGTTGAGTTGCTTACCAGTGAGAGTGGTCACTGAGAGTGACTGCTGGTGCCGACGGGTTCCGTACGTCCCAAAACTTGGCTAGGCAGTCATCGCCACAGCTAGCCAGGAAGTACTGCCGATTGGGATTGAAGTCCAACTCCCGAACAAGCTGTCCGTGGGCCCCTTCAATTTGCCATGCCTGCCTGCGTGTTTGTTGCCAAGGCGGCACTGTTTGCCTTACTAGTCTTCAACCATCACAGCTCAATTTAAAAGAAATTGCAGTGGGGACAATAAAATATGCACAGCTTAGGCATTTGGGCTTACATACTTCTTTGTCACCTTCTGCATCCTTTGTGCGGTTTTTTAAGAATGAATCCAAACCAATTGTCCACTGCAACTCAAGCATGTTGTCAAACTGAGTGTTGTTTAACAATAAGCACCTGAAGGGCCATTTTTTGGTTTGTGCCATAGCAGTCATCTTGATGTGCCAAGCAGCCAACAGATGCAGTATGTGGCAAATCATACACTATGTTACACAGGTTCCTACTGTATCAAAACAAAGATGATGAGTCCAGCAACAATGCTTGTAAATTTGTGCGTATGAGTAAGATGCATGACTTCGTTTCTCTGATTTTTTTTTTTTATTATGACTAGAAATATAACCACGCGATAACATATACTGCCCACCTACATGTGTGATTCGTCCAGAACATAGAGTACGTCTTAAAGTTACATGATGAGGTGGGAAAAATAAAGTTTTCTGCATTCAGACTGTACGTGAGCCAAATGAGCTCAGTGTGAACAGCATGTGTGCTCTGAGCTACGCCATGAGAGGGATCACTCGGTAAAGCTGGGTCACCTTCTTTGGGTGCTTGACCACGAACTACTGGTATGACACCCCAATTTTCAGATTCTGTTCCCATCATAAGCTAGAAATGAAATTGGGAAACAAACAAAGGCAGACATTGTATTTTGTAGATGGGGCAGGAAGAGTTTTAAAGCGATTAATTACAAAGATCATCATTAAATCCATGGTCAAAAAGCGACTGAGCGCTGACTGAAAAGTGCCATGACATTATGGTGAAAATGAAAATAACTTGCCTCATATTGCACAGACTGAGCACTGCAATGCTCTAAAAATATGAGTTTATAATTTTAATGATATAATTTTAACTACATAGTTTTAACAAGCTGAAGTCCCGTCTTGTGGCGAAACATTGCCATCGTCAGTCTTTGCAATGCCAATGATGTGAATTCGGCTTTTTTAACTAGATGGCTTTACAGTGTTCTAAATTTACTTGATGAAGCGTTAGCCACGGTCGACCAAAACTTTCACTAACAAGGCTTATGTCCCGGTTGCACACAGCCTTGAGTATGGAAACTGAAATGAACACAATTCAGTAGAACCCCGCTATAGTACACTCGGATATATAGTAAAAACTCTGATATAGTAAAGTGAAACTGAAGTCCCAGAATCTTCCATAGACAACTGCACATTTTTTCCTTTATAGTAAAGGCATTTTTGGCGAAGATCAGTTATAGTAAAGTGCGCCTGGCCGCGGCGACGACTCCACGATATGACATCGCCGCTCGCGCGCTACCTATAGAATCACGAGGCAAAGATATTTTTGTTTTTGAAAAATAAAAATAACACCGAGTGTTCGTTTAAGTGGCTTTACCACTACACTTAGCAGCATCCAGGAGAAGCCTGCTTTACGGAGGCCTTGGCGCCCTGAGGGAAAGCACGTAGAGCGTAGGAAAAAAAAAAGTAAAGCTGTCTACAAACATGGAAAGGAGGCGGTGCGGTCCGTTCAGAAAGTAAATGAGAGTAAAAGTGCAGCAAAAACTAGGGAACGGGAAGGGGAAGAAATGGGCTAACATTCACTGCACAGTGCAGCACGAATCATCAGGCAGTGGAGGCAAAAAGTGAAGGTGCAGCAGTCTTACAGCACTTGACTGCCACGTGCATTTATCATTTATTGCCTTTAAAAGACAGAAACAGCAAAAAGTGACACCATGTTGATGCAAGACTATGGTTTTCACATGAAATCGAACTTGGTTGCATTCATAGCCACATTGTCCTCATGCTTAAGAGGCACTTCCACAAGTTGTAAAAAATTTTTATAGGACCATATCATCCCCATATGGTCCTATAAAACCTATATATATATGGCCCATATGGACCATATCATCACCAACAACTGATATAGTAAAGACCCTGATATAGTAAGTATTTTTGCTGGTCCCAGTGACTTTACTATAAAAAGGTTCTACTGTACTAAAAGCATGTGACAGCTGTGTGGTACGTTAGATTTTTTTTAGTTATCGGTACATTGCTTTTGCTGTGCTCGGTGACCATGGTTTCCAGCATCGAATTATATAAAAAGGGGCGCAAGCACTGGTCGAAAATTCTCAGTAAAAATTTTCTACAGCCCTTTTAATAAAACAATTGTGAAGTTGACCACTTTAGGCAGTAAGTTTTCCACTGTGCCATAAATAATAGTTGGACGCTCAAAATCTAGCATTCTGCCCTTTTAAAACACATTACAAGTCTGCAGCTTGAAAATTAGTACATAAAGATTTGCCACTAAATCTCACTGGCACAACTTAACAGCACAGCAACGAAACTGGACCAGACTATCACACAGCATCAAATTAAATAGAAGCGGCAGAAGGAACCGATGTCTGCCAGTGCCTGAGTTTCGGAGGGTGTTAAATTATTTCACCTGAACTAACCAATCAAATCAGTGAGCATAGAACCTAGACGTGCCCAGCTCTGCTGATATCACCATTTGTACACCCATCTCAGTGTATTCATATACTTGAAATTTTGTTTCAGCAGGCTCAACGCTTTTTGAAAAATGGTCAACACATGGTGTAATGAAAGCAGTACAGCGAAAGCAGTGAAAATCCATCCAACCATAGCAGTGAACAGCGTCTAGTAGGAGGAATGGACATTAAAATGCCATCTGTTTCACCAAGCTCTGGCGTCAGCAGTGCAAATGTGCAATCTATTTGGGCATTGCAAAGACGGTTCTGACAGTCACCGTTAAAGCTGCACTGCTACACTTGTGACATAATGATGGACACAACGGCACATTTCTGAAGTGATAATTGTCACTATCCTGCCACTAGTATTGCCAAGTTAGCAGTTTTTCCTCTAAACTAAGCTGATTTTTACACTTTTTAGCGAGCAAAAATCTTATATTGCGGGAGGTAGAATTTTTAGCAGTTTTAGTACTGTAGCCTTTTTTTTTTTTTTTTTTTTCTGCCGGTTTTCAGTGGTCCTACATACTTTGGTAATAATAGTACGTGTTCTTTAAGGATATTTTCATTTCTGCAAAATAAATTTACTCTGAGTGCATGCCAGGAATGAGATGCCAAGGTGGCAAATATTGGAACATGCCTAATAGGCCTAAAATTGATTCATGTGCCTTTTGTTAATGCAACTGTTGAGTCTGCCATTGCCGAGCATGCGGTCTGGGGGACTCGGACCTTCCAAATATATGTGCAGGAGTTTAGGGAAGAGGCTGGAGCACCTTAAGTAACCAATTGAGTCTCGAGAAGTTGCAAATGCAAATGAACGGTCTTTGTGTAGTTAAAGTCGTCTGTGTCCCTCATGGAATTCGTAAGCGCTACGAGAAATAATCTATACCATTCAGCTGCGATGAAGGAAGCCCTCTCTCTTCAGCCGGAACAACCGTGGGTTGTACAGCTGCACTCTGACCTGAAGTTAACAAGCACAAAAATGCTTCCAAATAAAGCCCCCTTTTCGAGCTAGCAGTGCTTCGGCTTTCCATACTGATGCTGCTCTAGAACGCAGCGATTCTAGGAATGTTCGGTCAACTAAGCATTATGAAATGTGAATAGGGAAGCTAATGTTAACAGAGATGGCACATCAATATCTTAATTATTTGACCCGGACTCCTCCTAAAAGGCAGAGTAAAGCCTGCTCAGATTACGAACTGCCCGCAAATGCAATCCAAAAGATTGATACGATAAGTAGTGTGCACTGGCAGTAGTGCCCGAATCCCGCCTAGAACAGGCGGTATCAGCGGACAATTGCCCACAGAGTGTTAGAGAAACCATGATGAAGCTAACAAAGTTATTTTGCGAGTGAAAATGTCTGCATTCAGCAGCTTGTAGTCAGAAAAGAAAGTGCTTTTGAAACATTGATTTAAACATACAGATGGCAGGCGGGATATTCTTGAGAATGGAAGTGATCATAGCCCAAAGTTTCTACTCAGAATAGAAAAAGGCGTTTCCAAATTATTTATAAAAATAGTTATATTGTTTACAGGTCGAATTAACAAACTAAAAAGTGCAAAATGTGCTTTTTGATGCAGATATAGAATCTGGCAGTTTTTAGCAGGTTTTCTACTTTTGAGTTGGCAACACTGATTGCCACTGCACTGAAAGCCAGGCGACTCACTGCATGGAACGCAAGTCGAATGCCTTGATCCCCGTGTCCACAGCTGCTGCAACGAGGGTACAGCTCTGGTGTGGGTTCCAGGCAGCGCAGGTGAGCTTGGGGTTGCCCTTGAGCTCCACAGTGATGCACCCGGTCAGCTGGAGGGGAGAATGACAGGTGCGCTGAGCTCACAGTAAGAAGAACCTGCAAGAAACAACACTGGCATCTCCTTGGCCACGTGCTTGCAATCCTTCTCCAACGTCAATCTTCAAATGTCAAACAGTACATGATTTTCTTTCTAAACAGCAATAAGGGCCTTGTTCTGTAAAAAAATCTGGTGTCAGCAATGTTGATGCGAGTGCAAAATCACGGGCATGCCACTGGCAGGCGATTACTTAGCAGCTGACACGGCCGAAAACCACACACTGCAAAATTACTTTTAAAACGAAATTAAATTGTCACAAATTACTTTCATACAAAATTGTGAAAATGTATTCAAATAACATTACCAATTACTGCTTAAGAAGTTGTTATATTATAATGGCATTATAATATAATGACAGTAATTATATTATAAAATACATTATATTATAGTTACTTAAAAAGTGAAATGCAGTAGCATATAAAATTACATTTTGGTTTTTGAGCACACAAAAAATGTAAACAGTGTAAAGGGAACAACAACCCCTTTCCAGACACCCTTACACACACACACCTTCTCCGTCCATCTTCCCTCCTACAACATGTCATTACAACGATAAGAACAACAGCAACAGAATAACGAAAAAAAAAGCATGGTCGAACACTTGTCACTTTCATCGCGCTCCAGAAAGAAATGAAGAGCGAACCCATTGAATGGCTGCCCAGAGCTGTCTCCGCGGTTTGAAGCTGGCAGGGCGGTATATTTATTGCTTCAGTAGCCCTAGGAATTGAACTAGATAGCTTCCGCGTAGTAATGTGCACGCCACGAACATTTCTGCCAACAGTCACACACCAGGAAAGCATAGGGAATATTTTTTTGATTTGATCAATGTGAAATAGATATTTAATCATGGAGATAACTGATTAGCGAGTAGAAGAAAAAATTATCACTGCCTAAGCACTGTTAAAGAAAGTTCGCTAAGCGATAGCTATTGGATGGGTAATCAGATCTGGTTTGACATTTTCGATATTACCAGCGATATTCGTTGTGAGCCTCAAGACGCGATGGCGCCACTCATCCTTCTTCCTCCATGACTGGCTCTAACGAAGTGGCTGCCAGACATCCACTTTTATTCCTATTTAGCACGCGATTTACTGATGCCATCGCATGATCAGTCAGGTGGTTAATGATGTCACTGTATGAGAATTGTCAAGGTCGTTGACCAATGTTCAAAGTCAAAGGTCAAATGGTTAGTAAGTCATGTGATTGTGCACCAGTTCACAATAGCCCACTGGACAGGCAAGTCCCAGTTTGACCTTGGCTGATCTTGCAGGTCATCATGACGGAGCGAAGCATTTTCTAAGTTTGCACCTGGAGTAATAGAGCTATCATTTTAAATACAACCACATGTTGCTGGTGGCACCCAAACCTATGACGTCCGAATATGAATGTTCCCACAAGTGCTATGTCAACTTGATTTCTTTCAATATTTTTTAAAGAACGTTTTAAGAATTTACTTATTTTTTGAACTGTCAATGAGCTTGACTGATTGGTCACTGAGGCAGCGGGCAAATATGCTGACGAAAGGCACATAAGAGAAGACCTTTACCGTGGCTGATGTGCTTGATGATGCAAGGTCCCACATGAGAACGTTGTTGTTCACCAAAGAGACCAGTTTTCGGCCTTCTGTGGGCTCCCAAAGGACCCTATCCAAAGAAGCCAGAACATCAAGAGGATATCCAAAATGTTGCCTTCATCTAAACCTGGTACTTAAGTTGTGCATACAGATAAGTGTTAGCACTTATCCTTTGTCTGGCACTGCTAGTCAGGATCTACCTTAAGGCTACCGTGCACTCTTCATGTTTGTAAGTGCACATGAAGGTTGCAGCAAAATGGTGGCTCCAATGAGAGAGTGCCATATAAGTTAGGCGTCATTATAAACCAATTTCCACTTCGCAAAAAAAGTGATACAGAGGGATAACATGTCGCGCCAGTTTTACTTTTTCAGGCCAAGACGAAGCTGCGCCGCAGCATGTGGTGAGCTATAGTGCTCATTAACTGCACAAACTATGTTTTCACCAAAATATTTCAACTTGACATGTTGGCTTAAAGCAGCACAACACTACTGCCAGTCTAGAGCCAGCCTTGGCCTTGGTCACAGTTTAACTCCAGTGTAAAGACAGAGTAACATAGAGTTAAAAAATTATGAATAGAATAAAAGGTTACTGACAAGCATACCTGGGCACTTCACTGCCATACTTCTGGGTGTCGAGGTGCGTAACTTTTTCGAGCCGTGGCAATGATGCCAATCCATCGTCAGGAGGTGACAGATCGCCGACAGCAGGCACTTCGGGCAGCCTCCAAATGGCAGCTTGCATCTCGCATTTCCCAGCTTTGGCTGCACCGAGGATAAAAACATAGGCTGACGGACACTAAACAAAATAGGCAACAGAAAGGGTGCCATGACGGAAACTTGAATATCTACTAAACTGTACTAAAATTAATTGCAATCTCTGTGCAACTCAATATGATGTCCTTTCACTTGTAATGCACTTCCTGAAGCTCTGTTTCAAGAACTAGACCTCTGACTAGCAGAAAACGGGTCTATGTCAACTGCAGCACTCAAAGTAAGAGACTCTGACCTTGAAAGATAACAATGGTATCAAGTTTCGTGGAGATGTTTTCAAGAAATTTTAAGACGTAAAAACATGGTTTCTATAAAATCTGAATTCCAAATGCGGAGTTCTGCAATGTTTAGTCTAAAGTTCATGATCTACAACTGCATAATGAAGAGACAGGTGCCATGCATAAATTTGACGGCTACCTTGCTAGGAGAAAATAACAACACCAGAATTATTTATCAGCCCACCTAGCTGCACAGTTACCGTCACACATCTGTAGCATTGACAGGCGATGGCAAGAGACAGGGGCACACGGAGGAATGGACACATGCTTACTGATTTCATTATAGCAGGAGGAGAATAGGGTCCTGTCAGTAGGTGAGCAAGCCAGATGCCAAAGCTCTCCCGCACTGTGGATGTACACAGCCTTGCTCAGCGAGTTGGTCTCTTCGTTGTAGACCAGAACGTGGATCTGGACCAAGGGGACAAGCACTTCTGTGTGATCTATGTGAGGTGCAGCACTGCTGAATGCTATTTTAGTTAGTGTTAGACCTCTGAACTGTGTGCACTAATCTGAAAGAAATCAAGAATTTTTTTCCATGCAGACAGCGCAGTGGATACAGGTGAAATTGCTGTGTTCCATTCCGATTTCTGTGCTGTTGTATGCCCCACCGCACTATACAACGGTTTTCGGTATTCTGTCAAACATGGTGCAGTCACCTGCAAATGACCTGAAATATTTTCTTGAGATGATGTTGGCTGCAATCAACTTTATTCATACTCCTTAGTACTCGCAGATCAGCTAACAACGCGCTGCAAGTGGATGGTCTACAAATTGCGATTGTCAGAAATTTATTTCATCACAAAATTCAGCCAATTCAACAGGTTGCAGGGCCATTTCCAGCGAAAAATATCTCAAGTGACACATGTCGCTGTGTGCACTAAAACAAGAAAAAAAAAACAAAAACAAAAAAGCAACAAAGCTAATGAGACGTGCGTAAGACAGTGAATTCAGGCATTTTTCATAGCTGCTATAGAGAATGAAAACTAACCTGGTTGTCGCATTTGAGCGACTGAGTTCCAACCAGAAAGCAGACCGTGTCGGTCTCTGCTGCCAAAGCTGCCAGGGATCGGGACTGCAACAGAAACCAACCGGTTCAAATGTATTACACCAGTTTTCCAGCTCACCCTTGCACAGCGGCTCACCTGGAGCTCTAATCCATAAATGACAGCAGCTTCGTCTTCCATCTTTCCTCACTGCGGCAAGAAACCGTGCACCTGTCACGAGACATCGGCACCTGCCATCAAATTCTCAACGGCGATCACTACTAATTAAAGGCGCCTAGTGCGCATGCCCCATATTAGCATCATCTTTTTCGGTTTCACAACAAATAAACTAGGCTTCTAAAACTTGCTAGCGCGTTCGAAAATCTGCGAGCACGATAGTTAACCGCTCAGTAGAAAGACTAGCAGACAACACGGCCGTCCTGTAAGAATGCGCTTGCGCTATTTTGACATGCGACGTGAGAACATATGGTATCTAATTTTGACGGTCATTTTTCAATGGTTTAGCGAGGAAACGAAACCGAGATCTCAAGCAAACTTAGTGACATTGCTAGTGTAATTCATGCTTTTATAAATATTGTTTGTATTACATTATCTCAAATTCTTGTTTCTGGTAATATTGCAGTAAACATTGCATGCGAAACTGGGTACTGCCTTTTGGCAGGCGCGTTGATGCCCGTCGAAATAGCCAAACGTGGTCGGCAGCTGCTTGGCGGAGTCCGAAACAAACGTACTTTACACAGTAGCAGCTGTTTTCAGTTTTATAGCGTTGTTCTCGCTTAGACGATGCTCGCTAAGCTCTCGTATGTCCACGTTCTCAGTTAAAAAGGAAGGTGTGAGTCATATCGCGAAGCTCCGGACGTGTCGTGTAGGCAGGAACGGCGAATCACCGGCGTGATGTCCGACACACACCCTCCTGCGACATCGAATGCTCTTGACCTGGGCGAATCGGTGAACGCAGCCGCTACCTCCGACGTCCCTGCGCAGAGCGTTACCATTAAAGCCGACGACAAGGATGGCTCAGCGCCGATGGAAACGGTGGCCCTAGAAACTACGGACATATACTCGGAGGTAGGAATTCCGTTTGCTCATCTGAGCCAGCTTCTCATAACCGAGGTATGTGTACCAGTGCTCTATTAGCTACGACCTGCGACCTGCAGATATTTGAGACTCGTTAGTAGCATGCCGGGTTTTGATCTCGCGAAGTAATAGTTGATTGCATACAGGTTGTTGCATGTCGGGACCGGTTTTTCAAATAAAAAGTACGTAACTGACCGTCTATGTTATTGGTAGGGGCGCATTAAATATGACAGGGACACAGCGTGTCTTAATTTCCTCGTGTTGACAGATTAGGTAGTACAATGTAAAACGGTATATTAACATAGGGTAAGAGAGGACTGAATCTATGGCTAGCCGTCGCTTAAGGATCCTTGTATGTCAGTGTGCGAGTGGTACATGTACGAAGTGATAAAGAAATAAGGAAATAACGTGACTACTACACCAGAGTTAGTTTCACGCACTCTCTAGTCTCCTTTGTGATGGCATGCAGGATCAGCTTATAACACTTTGCGGGTGAGCTTGTGCTTCAATTCATATAGAATGCAAACCTAGTCTATTCATACTAATAAGAGGCAACGCGAATAGACACGCACGAACACACAACAAGACAGGCTCGTTGTGTGTTCTTATTAGTCTGTATTCTCACCAACAAGCCCAAATCAAGACTCAAGCTAGTCTATTCATTGGTGCCGAGCTTTGTCTCTCTTGAACTTGCACCAATGGTCCTGCGCTCATGCATGCTTCAACGTGCAGGACTCTGACCCGGGGAAAGAGGCAGACCTAAAGCGGTACTTCAGCAACACACCGACCGATGCAGCTGCCTGTTCCTTCTTTGATTCGCTGGCCGTGAGCACGTCGCCGATGATGAAAAGCGTTTCGGAAGTGAACATGGCACAGAAGGCAGGCGCAGCATTGGAGGAAGGGGTTTCAGAAGCACCGCTGGTCGACGAGAAGCCACCAGAGGATTCATCTGTGTTCTTTTCTGTTGGCGATGGCAGCATTCAAGAGCCCGAGGTGGCAGTCATCGCACAGGAAGCTGTCGAAGGTACTGCATGGTTATATTGAAGGTGGCCATTTCAAAACACTGCCCTGTATTGAGTAAATAATGGTCAGCATTCACAAACTCTGCTTGATCAGATAAGCAATGCATCAGAAATTCGTAGGTAACGACATCTTTTGTTATTTGAGGTACCCTGCTTTAGTGATCTGCACTAAAGCAGGTGTCCCTTGTGTTTCGTGTTCTTTGTGTCTGTGTTTTTACCGCTACAAAATGATTCCAACAAGAAATTACCAACTAGCCCAACTTGAAGTTTTAAGGATGTAATAGTGAATGTCAACTCTATGTGCTTGGAACCAGTGGCATACCAGAAATATTTTTCAGGAGGGTACATAGGAGAGGAGCCATATATAAGAAGAAAGCATATTGGAATTTTTTTTGTGTGTGTTGATGATTGAGAAGTAAAATTTAATAGTGACTGTAATTGGTTAGAGAGTATAAGAAAAAAAACAACCATATGTCGCCATTGGGACCTGAAACTATGACCTTCGAATTTCATGCCTAGTGCTCTACCACTGAACTACGGAGACTGCTGTTTAATCTTTCCCTTCCTTAGGTATTTACGTTACGTGTAACCTGTCCTTGAGAGTGTTTGCCATTGCCACCCTCCACCATAGTGGCGGACATGGAACATCCTTTGATACCGCAAATGCTGTTTAGAATGTAATCTAACGGGGAGAGAAATGTAATCTAATTTACAGACCTGTTTTCAGATGCATGTGCTGCAAGTGTTTCTGAATAGTTTAGCCTATTTCAAGGGCCGTTTGCTACTGCTGTTTGTTGCTTCAGCTGCGTCTGGTTGTGGTTGTTGCGTGCCTTTGGTTAGCTGCCACGTGTCTAATAAAGTGTATATTCATGTTCACTAGCAGTTGCATGTGGCACTTGACATGGCGCAGTGGTGTGTAGCACAATATGACATGATGCGTCTCAATACAAGGTCTTGCTTGTTGCTTTGACCCTTGTTCAGGCCCGACACCTTTCTTTTCAATGCCGGCTCAAGAGCCCGTTGTTGCTGAGCCATCTGAAAACCATGGGGCTTCACGAAGTATCTCAGAGGAAGGCCCATCTTTGAGCAAATTCTTCTCAAGTGACTGCAGTGGTGGTGATCAGGAAGGAAAGGCATTCTTTGATGTTCTCGCTGCTGGCATCGCTGGTGTTGAGCAATGTGGAAGGTCGTCAGGGAGTACAAGCCCCATTTCCCTTGTGCAGGTTTGTGTGATGACTTGCTCTTTTCTTTTTCTTTTTTTTGTTATTGCCTTAAGGTGACAGCAGAATGTACGGGGTGCGTGAATAGTTCCCCCGGCCGCAGTATCTGCTTTTGAACAGTATATTTTAGCCCCTTGACAGTGCCAATGTTCCCAGAGCAGGGGAGGACGATTTTTCTGCTCTGTGTTCAAGTGGGTGTCGTAAATATCCACTAAATGATGCAAAAGCAGTCCTTCTGGCTTGGGAAGTTATGATGCACCGTGTGCATATAGTCATCTTAGCAAGTATGGCCCCTATAGGGTTGTGCACTAAATTAGAATCAAGACCCAGCACTTCTAGATGTCACAGATATGTAAAGGAAATAGATAATAAACATGACTTGCACATAATTATGAGTGCTACTCCAAGGATACTAAAAAAGTATGGGTTCTGGTTTGCTTAACTTTGTTACATTTTTTTGTTTAAGCCTGTTAGCATATCCACATGTTTGAAACAAAAGATGGGGGTGTTTGCACACCATAGGAAACTAAATTTTCTTCCTTTCCATAGTGCTGCTTAGATGCGAGGAGATAATGCAATGCTGGATGCCTTTGTAGCCCCAATTCGTGGGAGATACATGCATATACAGTGGAATAGTCAGCACCGCAATTTTAATTATTTGTTGCTCCGTGAGAAAGAAATTTGGCGAGACTCACTGGGAAGTTGTGTTTCAGGAGTCCTGCTTGATGACAGAACCCGTGGAAGACGGCGACATGCATGCCTATGACAACTGGCTGCCATCGGCTGCCACGCGGGACTTTCTTGCCAGGCTTGCAACGTCCGAGCCTGGCACCGTTTTTCCAGAGCGAGAGCACCTCACGATGCCCGGCGTCATCATTGATGAACCTCAGGTGCAGAATTTAAATTATTTGCAGCATTCCATGTCTCATTGGTTCACTGTTCCACCCTTCCGGAGTCCTCCACTAGGGTGTCTCTCATAGCCTGAGTCGCTTTGGGACGTTAAACCCCACAAACCAAACCAAACCCTTCGTGTGCACTGGCTAGAGTGCACACATTAGAGCCCCCTTTTGACCAGCCATATATTAATAATAATAATAATAATAATAATAATAATAATAATAATAGGAAGGGAAAGGCGGAGTATCTGTCACACTTGTTTCTGTAGACACCTGAACAGCACTGTGAGGGAAGAGAGGAAGGTGGGAGTTAAAGTGGTGGAAACTCTGGCGCAACAGTCGGGTGTCTTACCACTGTACCACCGCGGCTGGGACCAGCCGTATCAGAGTTAATGTTTTTTGGTACCATGTGGCCCTTATTAAGTGGCAACGGTAGCCTGTGTGAGAAGGTGAGGAAGGCTTAAATATTGCTGTCAGTTATTACTAAGCTAACTGAGTCGTGTTTGCTGCTCTGTAACCGCTATATTTTTTTTCTTTCTACCACTGGACTGTAATGGAAGGTGGATCCTGTCCGGGTGCTGCTCCAAGAACACCTTGTTGATGAAGCAAGCTCTCGGCAGACGCTTACAGCAGATGACGTGCCCCAGAATGAAGAAGGGCTGAAGCAACTCATTGTAAGTTTTGCCTTTTACTGCAGCCTCTTATATTCAGCCCACTTGTAATACCAGGCCTAGCACTTCTTTGATATTCGGTGTAGACTTGATAAATAGAATTACAGTGCTTTTTAGGGGAGCCAGCATTTAACCACACGGGTTGCCTTACCTGGTTCTACAGGAAGTCCCATTGTCACACGTGTCTACACCCTTCTCTATGCTCTGAATTTCTTTTTTGCATATTAACGCCGAAATTATAGCTGTTGTAGGTGCAGCTGTGAAAGTCTTGATAAATGCTGAGCATTATGAACACCTTTGATACATGCCAACAGGATGCAAAGGTTTTCTGTATGCTGTTTAGATCAATTCCTCTCGTTTGTGGCATTTCCCATTGTCAAGGCATTGTGTTTACGAATAATTTTGCATCACAATCAAAGCAGTAAGAAAAAAAAGAAGCCTCTTGACTCTATCCGCAATTCTGCCCAGCATGGTTCTGGTATTGTCACATATTGGTTGTCATGTAAGGTAAAGCTGGTGCACAGAGTCAATTGCGTAAAAGTCGCACGCAGCTCGTGGAGTGGTGGTGGCTATTGCCGAATGCATTTTCTAACGTAAGCCTCTGAATTTTGTGCTTACAACGGAATTTTTCTACTAATTGTTTTCGTGCATAAAACTTACAGGGAGCCCAGTGTCATAACGCAGCCATCAACCTGACAACTAGGCTGCTGACCACCGTGGGCCAAGGCCCGGGATCTGGTGGTCACCCATCAAGGCACAGCCCTTACTCCTTGCAGGCAAGCTGTGTTATGTGGCGAATGAAAAGAAAAATTATCTGGAAGTTAAAAATTAAAATAAAATTCCTAATGAAACTTTATATTGATGAAAACCTGAATTTTTTTATTACCAAGTTGATTTAGTTTATTTATTTATGTATTTTTGTATATATGTATAAGGTCTTTCACTGAGACATTGCAAGGGGGATGGGCGTGTTGTGGGAAGCACGAATGAATTAACCATCATTAGTTGAATTGTTGTTAATTGGTTGGTAAGTGTCAAATAAATTGATTGGTCGGAGATCGTTGGCAGCTTTGAGAAGAATGATTAAGAGTTTGAATTTCACTAGGGAGCGAATTGGCAATATAAGATGGTCGTGAAGAGGTGGAAGTGCATTACTGTGGTGTGGCTTAAATGTCATGATATGAATGGCTTGATTTTGTAAATGTTGTAACAGAGTCAGATGACTTTCATATGGGATTTCTTCATGAAGAGATGCAATATGTAATGTGGCCATGAATGAAAGAAAAATAGAGGCAACACAGTGTTTCCCGAGAGAAATAGTACCTCACTTTTAGAAGTATACAGATGCCATATGCATATTTTTGTTTAAACGGTGATAGGATTAAAATTATCCAGACTTTTTGTTGGGCTAGTTGGTACATGTTACTTCCTTGTTACACTACGTGTTACTTCCTGTTACGTGTTACGTCACTTCCTGTGTTTAAACGGTGATAGGATTAAAATTACCCAGACGTTTTGTTGGGCTAGTTGGTACATGTTACTTCCTTGTTACACTACGTGTTACTTCCTGTTACGTGTTACATGTCACTTCCTTGTGTTCTGTTAGGCCAATTTATAGAATAAAAACTGCTATGTTCGCCCCTGTTTCTGCAGCTCTGGTACACACGGCTGGCACTGTTTGCGAAGCAGCGGAAGTTTGCCTATGCGGAGGTTGAGGGAGATGCCTTTGGGGACCTGGACAAGCCCGACCTGTTCTACGAGTTCTACCCTGATACCTACCCAGACAAGCGGGGTAGGTGCCGTGACCTTACCTGACTGGGGATGACATTCCATCTCATTTGCCTAATGTAAGGCTGCAGGATAAATTGAAGTTGTCCTGAATCGATAGATTACCATGTTTAATACTCGAGAGGCCACTTCGAATTAAAAGCGAGCTTTTTCAAGCTAGAAAAGGTCAGAAAATGAAAATGCAGATGTCCCCATCACTGGTTGATTTTTCAAACAAGCTGCATTCTTCATCGACACTGACTTATTTTTGGTGTCGATGCCAGAGGCTGTGCTAACTGTTTAACTGTTGCCAGATGTGCTATGCTATTTCAATTTTCCATTGCTGTTGATCTTGGTGGCAGAGACTAAATTTCTGGGGCTGAATTTTGAGTGAGATTTTTGTGCGAACATTTAAGACTGTGTATTTTTTTACGGCACATTGCCCATTACTAACCATGAGGCTGATTGGTTTTGACTAAAGGAAAATATTAAGGGTACTGTTTTTGCGGCTGGTCATGTTTTGCAAAGAATGTTGTATTCACTGTTTGATTACTGTGGCAGTTCTTTTGTCTTTACTTCATCTGAAACAAAAATTCCACGGATGCCCTAATTTCACGGTGAGGTAGAGCTGTCCGTTTCTTTATTGAGCTTTATGAGACACAACAAGATGAGTGTGTTGTGATAAAAAGGAATTTGGTTGTTTTATAGCATGTATATTGTAGGAAAGATTAATGAACTCTCTAGATGAAAATGTCCTTTGACTTCATGACTTACCTAGCATAAAAGCTCTCTCAAAGCAGACGTCATTTGCGTACTGTTGCTTTTAAGCTCCATATTTTATTTTCAATACTGTTAGCTCATTTTGTTTGCTCTGAAAAAAAAAAAATAAGAAGAAAAAAGGCTCTCTTCCAGAAAGCGCTTCTGAAAAGCCCCAGAAAAACTCTTACAGTTGGTGGCCCCCTTTCTTGTGGCTGCAGGGTCGATGGTGCCGTTTGCCATGCGATTGCTGCTGGCAGAGCTGCCCCAATTTCAGGGGAACCACTGCTCAGCACTCAACTCTCTGTACAAGCTGCTCAACGTTGTGCACAGGGTAAGCGCAGAGGCAGTTCATTTACTTACAGCTTTCAGCCTGCAGGTGCCCCGATGCATTGCTTAAAATGTACGAAATAAAAATTGTGGCCTTGTTGTTAAAAGTCCCAGTTGTGGCACACAGATGCTGGCTTGCATACTTAAAAATTACTTCGTGTTTGCTAATTTAAACCATGTGAGAGAAAAGTAAATTGAAAGGTCAGCTGGTACAGAACGTATTTGAAGACTTCTTTTGGCAGTTATAGAAGGTGCACTTTCATAGGTATGTTGTAACGTTTCAATTTTGAAGCACCTACATGCTTAGAGCATTTGTTTATTTATTTATTTATTCTTTTTTGCAGATCCTTGGAAATTTGACAAATGGCATATCTGAGGATGGCAGCCTCCTGGACATGAGCGAACAGCTCAGGCAGGGTGAGTCGGCGAATTTCTAATGCTTAGGACCAGACTTGTGCAAAATGGAGCATGGCGAGGGTTATCCAAAGGAACTCCTTTTTGTCATAATAAAGCAGTTGTGAAGAAGTGGGCTGTTGAGAGTTCTAACACAATTGAACCCATTGTGGTCATTATAGTTCCATCCCTTCATTCCCACAGGTGGAGGATAAAGAGTATACTTTTAGTAAGAGTGTACTTTTAGCGCTGTACAGATGTGATGTCCTCATTCACCTTTAGTGCTCGAATGGTGTACTGGCGAGTACGCTGTTGTCTTTTACAAATGGCCTAGGGCTCAAGATAACATTTTTTTGAGAATCTACATTCGCGAGGAGTGCAGTGGTGGAGTAGGGCTAAAACATTCGCCTCGTGTGCCAGAGGACCGTGGGTCAAATCCTGGTGCTGCGGAATTCTCCACGGATGAAAGAAAAAAGATTCATGTGTTAGTGGAATTGCATAAACAGGTTTGGTGTGCGGCCTGATGCTAGTAAACACCTTTGGAAACGCACTTCCTCACCAGAATGGCCTTTGGTCACCCTGGTATAGTAATTATATCTACAACATCCTATGAATACTCCAATAAACCTGTGGTCCTCGGCCTCCATTGGCTGCGGAACAACCGACTACGGTACCAGTCAGACCTGTGACGCAGCGGACGGTGCTAAGAATTTTTGGCTCTGGACAGGCCGCCATTGGCAACTGTCCCCAGCAAGGTTTAATGCTAGAACCTTAGCTAGTGAGTTTAGCAGTGCTGTTAGAGGGACTAGAGGGTAGGAAATGGGATATCATAGGGCTTAGTCAGGTTAGGAGGCCAAATGAGGCATATACTTTACTGAAGGGCGGGCATGTACTGTGTTATCGAGGTTTACCGGAGAGCCTAGAACTAGGAGTGGGTTTCCTTGTGAAAAAGGGTATAGTAGCTGGTAATATGGATTGATTCTATAGCATTACTGAGAGGGTGGCAGGCATTGTAATGACACTTAATAAGCAGTATAAACGGAAGGTTATAGAGGCCTATGCACCTACATGTAGTCATGATGACCAGACAGTCGAAAGCTTCTGCGAAAATGTAGAATCGGCAATGCGAAAAGTAAAGACGCAGTATACGGTACTAATGGGCGACTTCAATGCCAAGGTAGGGAAAAAACATGCCAGATACCAGGCAGTGGGTTACTGTGACATTGGTTCTAGGAATAGCAGGGGGGAGTTACTAGCTGAGTTTGCAAAATGCAATAACTTAAGAATCATAAATACCTTCTTCAGCAAATGGAAGAACCGAAAGTGGACACGGAAAAGCCCTAACGGGAAGTCTAAAAATGAAATTGACTTTGTTCTGATCCCAGAATGCAGGATGTAGAGGTAATCTGAAAGGTACGATGCAGTAACCACAGGATGGTAAAGTCTCAAATAGTCTAGATGTGAAGAGGGAACGAAACAGGTTAGTAATCAATGAATTATTGGGGAGAGTTTCCGGAAAGTAGAAGAATTCGGGATCTCACTACAGAGTAGATATTCATCTTTAACCGAGGAGGTTGACCTTAGTGTAGAAGCAATGAATGATAACTTGAAAGATATCTTTTGCTGAGTGCGTGGTAGAAGTAGGCGGTAGGATAGTTTGGTAAATTACCTAAGCAGACAAAAGATTTGATTAAGAGATGCCCAAGTATGAAAGCCTCCAACCCAACAGTCAGGATAGAACTGGCAGAGTTACCAAAGGTGACCAATAGGTGAAAAATGTCCAACATAAGGAAGCGTAACATGGAGAAAAAGAATGGTGGTAGCCTTAAAGTAGTGAAGAGGCGATTAAGCATAAGCAAAAACCAGATGTAAGGGACAGAGCAGACAATGTCATTAGTACTAATATGGACAAGATAACCAAAGTAGCCAAGGGGTTTTAGATGCCTGTACAGTAGCAGAAGTAGTCAGGGCAATAATGAGATTGGCAGTAGCGAACAGCAATCAGATTTTCTGCCAGTAATGAAGGATCAGGTTAAGGAAGCTATTGAAGCTATGAAAAAGGGAAAAGCATCTGGGGAGGATCAGCTTACTACAGATTCGTTCTAGGATGATGGGGATATCGTGCTAGAAAGCTGGCTACTATGTATACGCAATACCTGATGACGTCGGCAGCACCGGAATCTTGGAAGAAGGCTAACATTATCTTCATTCATAAGAAAGGGGACGCTAAGAACTTGAAAAATTACAGGCCAGCCAGCTTACTATTCATTACGTACAAGGTATTTACTAAGGTAATCAGTAATAGAATCATGGCAACCTTAGACTTCAATCAACTAAATGATCAAGCAGGTTTTCGAAAAGGGTAATCTACCATAGACTATATCCATACTATCAACCAAGGGATAGAAAAATGCTGGGAATATAACCAGCCCCTATACATAGCGTTCATTGATTATCAGAAAGCATTCGACTCAGTCGAAACCTCAGGAGTCATGCAAGCATTGCGAAATTGCTGCAAGGTATCTAGTGTGGCTGCACAGCAACCATAGTTCTCCATAAAGAAAGTACATAGTAAAATTCCCGTAAAGAAAGGTGTTAGACAAGGAGACATCATCTCCCTAGTACTATTTACAGCTTGCTTAGAGGAAGTTTTGAAGACTTCGAATTAGAGCAGTTAGGATTATGGGTTGATGGAGAATGCCTCAGTAATCTACAATTTGCTGATGATATTGCCTTGCTAAGTAACTCAGGGGACAAATTGCAGACTATGATTGATGATCTAGACAGAAAAAGCAGAAAGGTAGGCCTAAAAATTAGTATGCAGAAGACTAAGGTTATGTTCAACAGCCTGGGGAAGCAACAGCAGTTTACGTTAGGTACCAAAGTGCTGGAAGTGGTAGGCGAATATGTCTACTTGAGGCAGGCAGTAACTGCAGATCTGGACCATGAAAAGGAAATAACAAGGTGAATAAAGTTGGGGTGGAGCGCATTTGGTAGTACTCGCTGATTATGACTAGCAGCTTACCGGTATCACTTAAGAGGAAGGTATATAACAGTTGCATCTTACCTGTACTCGCCTATGGGGCTGAAATGTGGAGGCTAATAAAAAGGGTTCTACTTAAGTTGAGGACAACACAGAGGGCTATGGAACGAAAAATGGTAGGGGTAACATTAAGAGATAGGAAGCGTGCAGAGTGGGTCAGAGAAATAACTCAAGTTACCGACATTGTAGTGGAAATTAAGAAGAAGAAATGGGCATGGGCAGGACATGTAGTGCGAAGAGAGGATAACCGATGGTCGCTTAGGGTAACAAACTGGATTCCAAGGGAGGAAAAGCGTAACAGGGTGCGGCAGAAAGTTCGGAGGGCGGATGAGGTTAACTTTTTAATTACCAGAGGAAAAATGGCTTTTGTATGTTTCTGTCAAATGTTTTTGGTAATTTTAAAATTATAACACAAATGCGTCTAGGGGTAGAAATTTTTTCTTCATACTACCTGAAAAAGGCTAATTTCAGCCTTTGATTTGTATTGAATTTTACTCTTCATGAAAAACAATAATAAGAAGTAAAATTTGATAACAGTAATTTAACCGTTCTCACTTTCAACTAAGGTCGCTTTTGAGAACGCCAGAAAAAATTACAGGAACAAAAAGCATGTCCACCCTAACTCTTGATATGAAAATTATAAACAAAACGCGATGAAACCAAATAAAATATGCAGTCATTTTCATTTACCAAAAGCCTATCCACAAATAATTCAATGGCTGTACTACCGTCGACACGTCGTGAGCGAACCCGCAATCTTCTGCGCTGTACAGAGGCAAAAGCGAAGCCGCCCCTGGGGGCTCGTTGAACCGCCGCGTTTTGTGGATGCTTCACCACACTGTACAATAAGAACTGGTGGGCGAGTTGGTCTGACATATCTAGTGAAGCAGCGCAACGGCACAAGGCCAGAGGAAGAAAGGGACAAAACACAGCGCTGTGTTTTGTCCCTTTCTTCCTCTGGCCTTGTGCCGTCGCGCTGCTTCACTGGAATTCACCACACTGACCTCACTCTCCCTGCGGTGAAGCATCCTCAAATATCGGCGGGGGGAATTAAGTCCACAAAATAGAGAAATCAGTTGCAATGCATCAGAATTTCCAGGTGCCCTTATCTTAGCTCTATGGTACATATCACGGTGTCATGAAAACGTGTGACTAATCGAACATATCCGAAAAACCAGGAATAGAAATTTTCAGTCGGTGGCTGCAAATGCATACTTGTTGGTGTTCAGGCATATGGCATTTAAAACTACTGCAGTAAAAAAGCAGTCTAAATGAGTGCACTGCTTTCGAAAGCCTTGTACTGACGCTCTGTAGCAGCCAGAAGGCCTGCTACAGAGTGTCAATCTAAGGTCGATACACAGAGGTATATTCGGCCAAAACAAAATTCGTCTTTGCTATAGTGGAAGGATGTCTCCCCATTTATTGCCGAGGTATTACAAATGAGAAAAAATATCAGTCATGACATATTTTCATCAAGTGAAGGAGCTCCAAAGAAGAACAAGCAAATGAGAGATAGTAACCGAAACGTACGAGCACAGAGCTGCCAACGTTTTGGGGTGTTGTTGCTGCGTTTCAATAATGGAATCAAAATTTGAGGATGCAATTTCGTCTTCTGAGCTGGTGCTGCTGATAGCATCCAACTATTCTGCTCCAGAGGCAACAAATTTACACGAAACAGTGTTTTTTGCGAGCAAGTGCAGTTTCGGAGGTTGATGCAATGTGGGAGCATTCCGTGCCGCAACCTGAATTTCAAAGGCGTTTTAAAAATAGCTGCCATGTGGGAAAAAATATAAACCACGACAAAAAAGAAAAGTGTATGAAGTACAAACTCGATCGCGCAGCAAGTCCATTACGGCACTGGTGGTGGGAAATTTGAACTTTCAGTTTTTCGATCACCGGTTATCGAATCATAGTTGCATGTTAACGAAAGAGTTGTGAAATTTGCAGGGGTCAAGTGGAGGCAGCTAGCACAGGACCGAGTTAGTTGAAGGAATGTGGGAGAGGCCCCTGCAGTAGCCAAGTCCGGCTGATGATTATGATGATGATGATGATTCACGGAATAGCCGTTTACTCCTGGCGTCTCAAAAAATTGTCATGCTTGGCAAGCAATCTATGAGTGTCACAAGAACACATTGGAACACAACATTTGAGCACTCTACAGCATTCAGTACACAATTACACACCCTAAATGCGTCTTTTTACCTGACAGACAACCATTGGTTTCCTTTTTGATATCACTCACACACTTTAGGTTGTAACAACATCTGAGGCACAGTGTAACATCAGCTGCGTTTTATGAAAGTGGGGGTAGGAGAAGGTGGCAGTGATTTACCAAACCTTATTGTGAAAACTGCAAACATAGGGTGCTGGTAAAGCCTGTGCTGGCAAAAAATATTGGACTTTATTTTCTGCCTAATTTAGTCCTTTCAAATCTACTACGAGTTCTTATAGCGCTATTCAACCAGTAGTTTTTGTTGGAGTTAAATAATATTCGATAATGAAATGAAGTATTCAATCTATTGATATAATGACCCACTGGTTTTGGTGCTTGATCATTGAGCCTGACATTCTTTAAGCTGTTCTCAGTGTCACGAAGGAAGTGGTGTAACGGAATGTGTGCACTGATTTGCAGCATCCATGAAGTTGTGGGAAGATCGTGAGTGCCGCGTGTATTTTGCCATCCTCAACTGCGTCCTCAACCAGAAGGCAAGCCTCAACTTACTCTTCACCCTTTTTAACCATCAGTGTTCGTGTTCAAGAGCACATTTTTAAATGAAAAGAATGAAAAGCAGCGTGCATTTTGTAGGGCACTTGGTGTCCATAGACTTGTTTTGGCAGGGTATTGAATCTTCCGGACTGTTCACCTTTTTTTATCCATCAGTGTTCGTGTTCAAGAGCACATTTTTAAATGAAAAGAATGAAAAGCAGCGTGCATTTTGTAGGGCACTTGGTGTCCATAGACTTGTTTTGGCAGGGTATTGAATCTTCCGGACTGCTTAAAGAACACTCCGACAGATGGTAAAACACTATTATAACCTCTGGTATCGAACAGGCTCATTCTGAAATCTTTTTATTGCCTTTTGCCAGGAGTGAAGACCACAGTGCATTGACAGTGGAGTCCGCTTGGTTTTGTTGATGCAATTGACAGTACCGCTGCTGTACGACATGTGTAAGACGTTATGCACAATACTGCTTGTACGTCAGAATAGTGCCGATCGGTAATGACACATGCACTGGTTACTTGCGGCAACCACCAACAACACCACCGTAAGTTACCGAGAAGATGCCCACCTAAAATTTGAAGGTATCTTAAAATATTGGGTGGTCCTACGATCGATGATTGAATTGGCTCCTTCTTTTGTCTCTCACAATCATTCATTTGGCAACTGCTTGACCTTGAGCTTCAGGCATGTCATCTGAAAGATCTTGTGTGCACTCTCTCCGTCCTCTGTGATAAGTCCTGTTGGGCATACTGAAAAATGGACCTTGTGCCCTTGATGTGTTTCTACTCTTAGACAAGGGACACAATTATTAGCATGGGCACTTGCTTTGTTTTTTGTTAGGAAAATTAAAAAATTCTATAAATATTGAAGTGGTCGCTTATTAAAACATAGGAAAATGCTCACTATTTTACTGTAGTAAACATTTGCTGATTTGGCCTCTAATTAGTTAATTCATTGGTCGGTCCCCGAGACTGTAGGTTTTACTGAATGCTTTTTGCCCTGCCACCGTGGCGTATCTTTCAGACACAATTTTCTTGGCATAAACGAAATGGCAGAATGAACACCCGTGCCTATGTATGACAAATTTCACTTCCAGCTATTGAAACTCTTGTCTCATTGAGTGTGAATGGTGCGTGCTATCATGCAGGACTATGTGGTAGCCATTAAGGTGGCCCGGATCCTACTCGAGAAGAATAGTGGCCGCAAGGCACAGCTGCATTCGGCCATCGGCAGGATTTACCTTCAGGTAAGAGGGGGTGCTGTAAGATAAGCAGCCTAATGCGAGCCTGTCGTTACATAAAAATTTGCTTTAAAGAAACGCTGCATAAGCATGCGGCCGTGCTGGTTTCTGAGTGCGTGTGATGGCTATGGTAGTTAAGTTGAAAACAGAGCTGTTGAGCCACGACTGATTTAATTGGTAGCGATCACTGTGTTGCAAATTTAGGACAGTTCTTGATTTCATGTGTCCTGGCTTATGTTAAGGATAGTAGCTAGGTAGACTACTGTGATTTAAAAACCTGCTGAGGTAGTGGAGATTGAAATGCGAGCTCTTCTCAGTAAAGTGTTTTGTGTTTAAGTAACTGATGCCCTTTACTTTCTTCTTCTAACAGCTGGGTGATGTGGACTCCGCGCAAGGCCACTTCCACAAAGCAGAGGCCCTGTACCACAGCTTGGGGCTGGAGGGACGACTTGAAGTGCTCATCAACAAGTGAGCCTCGTTAATAAGCTGCGCTTTTGTTTCAGAAGCGCTCGCAGGGATTGCAGTCACGGTGCACAGTGTTCGACACGACATGCACCCCTCATTAGCCTGCCTTTGTAGCATTGTATGCAAGAAGCTTTCAGTCATTATCACCAGACTACATCCACTGCAAAGTAAAGGCCTCTCCTGCATCCCCCCAATTAAATTGTTACTGTGCCAGCTGCATCCATCTGTTCACTGTGGACTTTTATAATCTCATCCGCCCATTTAACTGTCTGCCGCTGTTTGCTATGCTTGCTTTCCGTTGGAATTCAGTCTGTCACCCTTGGCGACCATCAGTTATCTGGCCTCCGCCCATTTTGTTTTTGTTTTTTCGACTAAAGCGCCAGTTTTCAGTATAGTGTCACAATGAATAGCTCCTTGCTTGTATTCGAGGTCTAAAACTGGCCTTAACTTTTTGAAAAGCTTTCAGGGGCATTTTCATGGTGTAAACATGCAGCTGGGGAGCAAATGGACCACTAATAATAATATAGTATGCTTTATTTGTATTCACATCCACCCATTTTGTTTTTGTTTTTTCGACTAAAGCGCCAGTTTTCAGTATAGTGTCACAATGAATAGCTCCTTGCTTGTATTCGAGGTCTAAAACTGGCCTTAACTTTTTGAAAAGCTTTCAGGGGCATTTTCATGGTGTAAACATGCAGCTGGGGAGCAAATGGACCACTAATAATAATATGGTATGCTTTATTTGTATTCAGATGTGATTTGTTAGTACTGCTTATATTTTCAACTGAGTTATGCGTTCAGTTCCATACCAGTCACATATCTTGTTAAGCTGGCATGAAATGTCTGCATTCTCTACTCCCCATTACTCCAGTCTGTGCAGTTTCATATACAGTATGACTTAAATTATTTTAACTTTGAAAGTTTGCATTATCTGAAGTGTGAGTTACTGAATGATCCCGAAAAAACTGATAAGAATCACTCCCATCATGGTAAATTTATTTCGTGAAAGACTGGGCAATGGCCGCTTGCTTTTTAGATGACAACAATGGGACAATGGCAATTTTTTGCACTTACATCCGTGCTTTAATGCCTCAAAAATGGTAAGGGCCTCCCCGCCATCCTTCACAGTGCTGTACGATAGCGAAGGTGCCCCCTCCAAAACAACCCGTTCATTTTTCGTCATCCCTGCTATTCCGCGCACATTAGAGGTTTGTGGTTGACTCTACAGCATATGCTATTTTGATGCTTGCTTACCATGTTCATCATATCACGGCCTGGCTTGGTAACCCGTCTTGCTGGTGCAAGAGTTGTAGCGTCCATAGATGTGGGATTTGGCAGGCACTGTGCCGATAGTTACAGTTATCCAGATTTCTGAATTAACAGGGGTCAGTTAACGAGCTTTTATTTGCAAGTATCGGAGGTCACGTGGAACAGAGAAGAGACTGCGGCCACAAGGGTCACCAGGCAGTTGATGGTGACTGTTTGGTTTTACCTTTTAACCCGCGTTTTGAAATTGAAAGTGACGGAGCCTTGTGATTAGGTCACCCTCTTGTGGGGGCGTTTCTCTGGCAATATGGCACGTACTAGGCACCAGATAACCAACACGCGTTCGAACCAACAGGATTTTTTAAACACGACCTAGTATGGAGCTTGGCTGGAACAGGCAGCATAGTTTGAATTAAACGCAAGCTTTGACCATAATGCTCTTGACAGAGCATGATGTATGGTTTATTTCTTTCGTTTTATGCTGGTGCAGAATGTGTTTGATGTACTTTTGCTGCTCATCAGTTCGCCATTCCTTACTGCATCATGTTTTTCCTCTCTCGCAGGGGCATGATGGCCTTGGCTGAAAATAGCTACTTGGAAGCGTATCACTTCTACGAGGAGGCTAGCAAGTTGCAGCCCAAGAATCCCCTGGTCAGTAATCAGTTCTAGCACTGTCATTCTGTGTGCTGTACTAGTTACTTGTATGTTTGTAGTAACCTTTAGTTGCCCTGCTGCAGTAATTCGGGAGACAGGTTAGCATGATTAAATTCTGCCTGAAATGTGACTACAGAAAAACATAATGATACAACATTGCATAGATGATTATTTAACCTGTTTGCTTGCACCCGATGTAATATTAGGATTGTGTTTTATTTCAGTTAACAAAGTTGCACAGCATATAAAAGCTTATGTATGTGCTGCACAGGCTTGACACTAATAAATAAGAAAACAAACATTGCCCGCGAAGATGGCATGTAGTAAGTAAATCCTAAGCTGGGAGGTAAATGAGTCTGACTGGAATATTGAACTAAATAATATGTGACACTTATTAAAGCCCATCATAGAAGAATGGAAGTTGTACTTAATCCAAGATTGTTTCATTGCAGTCATTTTATGTTCCTTTCACATTGGACGTGGCATCTTACACACAGTTTTATTCTAGAAAAATGAGAGACCAATATGTGAGCTGTGTGGGGAGGTGATCACTTTATATCTTATTTTATGTTCATGCACAAAGTTGAAAAAACAAAGGAAAAAAAAATACACTTCCCACAATTGTTTCGGTAAACACATCCCATTCCGTCCTATCTTACTGTTAGGACAATATTTGCTTGTCAGAATTTCCCCGTGTTGTTTCGTTTTATAGTGAAGGCTGTAAATTCTTTGCTTCTGTAGGTTAGCTCTCATAGACTTCCATTTCACAATGGAATGAGGCATAATTCATAGTTAAACTCTTTCTGATTCTAATGGGGGTAAATGCGTTTTCCCTGCTTATTCGCTGCTAACTGTTCAAACCGCCGACCTCACCCCATGATCGTGCACGCTAGCGAGCGCATGCCGACTATGGCGGGCCGTGCTCTTGGAAACAAAGGAATAACACGTGCTGGCTCAAAAAGGCATTTATTGCTGTGATGATAATGCCAACTAGCAATAAAACGCTCTAATGAACCTAGGTCTTCCAACTCACCAGCAAGGTTACAGGCGAATGTTCGCTCATGTTAGGGCAGGGGATATCTCTGAGGCCAGACGAGACGAGGAAGTGAGATGAGTACCATGAGGCCTGACCTTGCCAACGAGAGCAGAGCCCATGGGGATGCATCTGCTTGTGACAAGTTCCCGGTGCCGAAGACCTGTCTTCCCTCCACGTGTGCAGTGACAAAGCTGTCAGTGCCGCTCGTTCTGCCACGACGCTGGTGCCATCTCTTGATAGCTAATGTTAACTACTGATGCTGGCGCCATCTTGTGATAGAGTAACTACTGCGGTGACCAAGGTGGAGAGCCGACTTTAAAGGGGACGATGGGAGATCGTTCCCCACAACTCCTCATTGTGTCTCTGGGAAGGAGTCCGTGGCATGGAAACTGGCAGTTGGCTCGTGTGTTTAGCACTGTGATCCGTTGCATGATGTTTTTTGAGACATCTGCTTGCGTTAGCTGTCATGGAATGTATATTCATGTGTAGTCATTTGCAACCTCGGGGCTGACTCATTTGCACACATTTTGGTCCGCTGGTTTCAGCTTAGCACTCGTGGAGAGGGACAGTTTGCGGTATGAGTGAGATTTGCATTTTCGAAATTTCTAAAGGATGGATATTATTTACTAGCTGCGGTAAGGTAACCAACTATAAGAGCTTAAAAGTAAAAGTTGCAAATTGTGGAGTTTGCCTTGGAACGACATGTGGCCTAAGCAGCAACAGTGTTCGAACCAGTTAATTGCATATTGTTAGATCAAGCTTTGCAAAAAATGGAGACACTGCAAGACTGGTGCTCTGTGCACTTGTCTGTTTTGAGTATTTCTGTGTCTTCATCTTTTGAGTGTTCTTTGAGGTCCTATGGTAATGTGTACTGCGAGGGACGACATAGTGGAAAGAAAAAAAAAAGAAAGCTATTCATTTAACCAAATTGTAATTAGTATAGCTATTTCATGTCCCAAAATTGTCTGACAATGCTTGTCAGACAGAACTCCCTTCATTGCCTCACAAAACTCTGAAATTCTATTTTTAAATAATAAAAGCAATCAGCTAAAACAGATCTCTCCTGGAGCAACATGTGCAGACTGATGAATTCTTATCTTTTCTTATTGCATCTCATAAACTGTTTGTGCTTACTTGTGTATGTTTGTTATGCTGATTAGCTATTCAGCAGGCTCTTTTTCTGGCAGAGCTTTGCCTTGAATACACCTCACACAAGTCACCAAACTTTGCCTCGCAGTTCATCAACAACATGGCCGTCTGCCTGCTCTACCTGGGACGGCTGAGTGAATCGGTCAGCCTGCTTGAGACGGCAATGCATGGTGACCCCGTGCTATGCCTTCACGAGGGCTTCCTCTTCAACGTGTGCACGCTATACGAGCTGCAGTCATCGGAGGCAATCACCAAGAAGCGCAGTATGCTCCGCCTTGTTGCCAAGCA
Source organism: Amblyomma maculatum (assembly GCF_055883805.1). NCBI lineage: Eukaryota > Metazoa > Arthropoda > Arachnida > Ixodida > Ixodidae > Amblyomma > Amblyomma maculatum. The sequence continues at coordinate 17,507,555 of NC_139352.1, read as the reverse complement.
TGCTGGCGACGGCTTCAACGTTGCTTCACTCAAGCTGCAGCCGGCCAAGACGTGACGCTGACTGGGCAGCATACGCTTGTAAACAGTCCGACCTGACTGCTCACGCTGGTGCTAAGTGCAGTGCATAACGAGGTCAGTGGGTATCAAGATGCTCGGCAGAATTAATGCACGAGTTTGTGCCAAGTTCAACAATTCCTAATTTCACGGACCTTGGTTTAGCTCCCCTCCAGTTCATGTTGGAAGGATGTGCTGGTCAGTTTAGTATTACATTTGAATTGATAAAAAATAATTATGTGGTGTGTAACATGGCAGGATATCATCAAAATCTTTCACAGTGCAAGTGACTGTTCAGAACATTTGCGTTTCGTACCGCGTGAGATCATGGTGGAGAGCGTGCACAGATTGCGTTCGCACTGTAGTACATGTGTCGAGTGCAGCAGCATGGAGGCCCATCATTAGTGGAGCGGAAGACGACGTGAAGTCATGTCCACTTTTCTGTGGCGTTTAAAGGTGCATATACTATCTTTTTTTACGTTGCCAGAGCGCATCAAAATGCTTGAACGTTGGGTGTTCAGCTTTAATGTTGTGGTGGCCACTGTGCACAAACAAATGTTTTTTAGAACTAGGCTTTTGTGGTGCAGTTTGGAGATCGTTGTGCAAACTCCAGTAATAGTGATAGTCTCAGCCTGTGGACAGCCATTGCCACCTAAGCACTTGGTGGCTATGATGTGTTGCTTGCTATTGTGGCACAAACATGAAGTCCGGTCGGGTCCAGAAGCCTATGTGGCTTGATTATAGGTGAGAAGTGCTTTTTACTCAACATGGTTTGTGCAGATGAAAGGCCACTCTTAAAGCTCCATCAGTGCACGCTCACTTGGAACTGTGGCAGTCGTCAGGAGCAGATAGGATATTGCAACCAAATCTCCGTGTCTACTGTAAGCACACATAGATGTTGCGGTTCCAGAAAATTCTGCCTTAGGGCGGCGAACACCCTGGCCGTGGCACCATCAGGAAAATATCTGGCCGCCCTGTCAGGCGGAATGTCAACACCTTAGTAGTTCTTATGCCATGGTTTCATTACAAAATCATATTCATTTGTATAAAGTGACAGTTGTGCTGAATGTGATTTTTTTTTTTGTTTTTTTTTTTTGTTTTTTTATGTGTGAACATTTTGCTATTCCTTGTTGTGAAATAATTTGTAACAAAATACCAATCAGCAGACTTAAGTGCGGAGTCGCATTTTAAATTTTAATTGGGAAAAGGGAGACGGGAATTGGATGGCTTGCTTTCATTGTGCAAAACTGAAAGTGTTGCGTGACAATTGTTTTTTAAAGTAGTCATATAAGCTCACTCTAATGTAGCACAGCTCACCTGTGGTGAGTTAGCTGTATTGCTTAACATGAGTTTGTACTTCCAGTAAGGTGCTGGTGTCACATTGAACATCACTAAATGTTAGCTGGATGGTAAAGTATTACTGTATATTGTTGCTACAAATTGAGTCTACAGAAGACTACACATGATTCAATAATATTACTCCCTCCTTTTGATAATCACTCATCTCCAATGCATAACTGGTGGAAAATTGTGCCGTAGATACACCAATTCGAAGCATTTCAACATGCTCCACAATTTGCCTTGAGGCTGAAAAAAATTGCAGTTTTATATTCTATTTAGTTTCTCGTTTATTGCTTGGCGGCAGTTATTGACCCACTTATGAAAACAGTACACCATAGAAGTTGGGAATGGCCAGCTTCTCTAGCGTGGCACGCATTCTGAAACATGGAAACTCTTGCAAACCAAACATATTGATGATCTAGGTAGGAACTACTGTGACGATGCTGCCTCATCGGCAGACTTCAGTTCAGAGGTTGAAGAACAGCCAAGGAACTGGCCCGAAACATTCGTGGTAGTGGCCCGGTTAGTTTATTCAGGGCCTCTTTGTTGGACCATTTCGAAAAGGGAGTCAACGCTACTGATATTGTCTCATTTGTAAAGCTAGATGGACAATTTGTATATTGCTAAGTATTTTTAAAATCTTTTTAGATACAACCATAACTTTGCAAGTTCTGTCTGAATTACGTGAAAAAACTGAGTGAGAAATCAAATTTTATAATATGTGAAACCTTTAATGAAGTTTATATAAAAAATTCTGTTTCATCAGTTTCATTTTTATCTATTTATATTGTTAAACCTTATAGACTAGCACACTCCAACACCTTAGCTTCTCCGCACACATACGGGGAGCTCTTGTTAAAAACGCGCATCTGTCCCTGGGACACAGCATACTTGGTTTTCCCTTGTCAATCCATTAACACACAATCATTTACTCAGCTTCCCCTGGGCACTGGTTTGCAAATGTCCCGAGAAATGACGTTTTGACAGCCTCCTTTCCCAATGAAATATGCCTTTTATCTTTTTACATTAGGGTAAGAGTTAAAGTGTATTCAGCTAAGATACATTGCAAGAACTGCAGTATATGGTTCTTTAGTTGTCAAAATACCACTTTGGTTACGAGGAACTTCAATTGTTAAAACACGTAGTTAGCCAGGATGGTGTCCGCCCTGATCCTGAGAAGCCCGCTGCAGTTGCCAAGTTCCCAACACTTACGGACAAGAAGACGTGGCGTTTTCTATGTCTTTGCACCTATTACCGCCAATTTATTGCTGGCCTCTCACGTATTGCCTGGCTATTAACTTTGTTAACACACGACAAAGCCATCTTTTGCTTGAGTGAAGAACAACACCAAGCTTTTAATTAGCTCTGGAGACACTTACAGACATCCCCTGTCCTGATGCACTTTGATGACGATGCCCCTACACTGCTTTATACAGATGCGAGGAATGTGCAATTAGGTGCTCTGTTTGTGCAGCGCAAGGATGGTGCGGAAAAAGAGATTGGTTGCGCCAACAGGACTCTGTCTGAAGCAGAAGCGAACCACTCAGCAACAGAAAAGGAATGCCTTGCAGCGGTATGGGCAGTTATCAAGCTTCACCCTTACTTGTGCAGTACTCCCTTTCAAGTCATTAGTGATCATCACTCTCTCTGTCAGCTGGCAAAATTGAAGGACCCATTAGGGGGTGTTTGGAGCATGATAGCCACAGTTGCTTATGCACCATAAAAGCCACCATATAACTAACTAAACATTGGAGAGACCGGCACTTTGGAGCCTTTGGTTACGAGAGTTTGACATGACGGTTATTTACAAATCTGGAAAGAAGCCTGCGAATGCAGGCTGCCTTTCACGAGCACCTGTCAAACCTTCCACCGTGACCGATGAAGACTGCCTTTTTAGAGGTTACAGATGCCACAACCCTAAGTGGGGGGCGGGGGCAGGAACTGCTCCCACTTATTAATTTCTTGGAGAAGGAACCTACGCTTGTGCCTAAGATGTTCGCACGAGGATTGTCTTCATTTTCTTTTTGCAATGGCGTTTTTTGAGAACTTCCCTCCTGGGAGGAACAGTCATCTACTTGTCCCGATGGCCCTCCGCACTGAAGTCTCACAAGCGTCCCATGATGAGCCAACTGCCGGCCATCTAGAGTACAGCACAGATATACTACTGGCCGAAACTGCTGGCGGCAGTGAAGCGCTATGTACAAGCGTGCGTAGGCTATCAGCAATGTAAACCACAACCTGTAAAATCAGCCGTTCAACTCCATCCTCTTCAAATACCTAAAACACCTTTCAAGTCTGGAATGGACCTCCTGGGGCCGTTTCAGACATCTACAGCCGGGAATAAATGGATAACTGTTGCCACGAATTACTTCATTCGCTACACGGAGACAAAAGCACTGCCGAGGGACACTGCTGCCAAAGCAGCTCTGTTCTTTGTTGAGAACATTGTCGTCAAGCACGGCGCTCCAGCACTCATCATAAATAATAGATGAATTGCATTTATGGCCAAGTTTTTAGGGACCATTCTCAGACTGAATGGTACCAGTCACCGTAAAATGACGACCTATCACCCTCAAATCAGTGGTCTAATCAGACGCCTCAATAAGACCCTCGCTAACATGCTTAGCGTATACGTCCACAAGAATTGGTATGAAGTTTGCACAAGATACAACTCGTATAACACCGTTCAGCCTCCTTCATGGGTGACCAGTGACAACTATGCTGGATGCAACATTCCTCCCAAATGCCGACACCAACGATGTCGACAAGCACGCTGAAGAATTCGTCCAATATGCAGAAGCTCGATAACAAGTGCAGATCAGTAATCAATAGTAGTATGATGCCAGACACTGCGGTCTTCGCCGTAGACATGTTATGTACGAACCTGAAGACAAAGTGAGTCTGGACATCTATTCGCTGCCGTGGACTATGAAAAACTTTTGCGGCGATACTTGGGACCCCATATCATTCTCCGAAGTTCAAGCGCCGTAACCTATGAGGTGGTGCCAGATGGGTGCCAGACATCAAAGCGACACCAGTGCCAATCTGACACCATTGTACGCATAAAACCGTATCATTGAGACTGAAATTGATGCCAACTTCCTTGTCATCAGGACAATGCTTCTCGAGGAGGGGCAAATGCATAGAAGATGACAGGGGCCACGAGTTGTTGCTACAAGAAAGCGAAACTGCAACGCTAGACTCGTTTTGATTGCCCATTAAAGTGCTTTGTTTTTAGACCCACCTCAGGGTCTATCGAGACAAGGCAGTATCAACCAAAAGGCTGAGGGGGATGGCAGTGAGCCCGGCAAACCAGGTTAACATTGTTAAATGATTAACGATGGTTTGGTGTGCAAGGTATAATGTCCCAAAGCAACATTGGCTGTGCTGGACGCCGCAGTGCAGGGCTCTGGAAATTTTGACCGCTCCAGGTTCTTTAACTTGCACCGACATCGCACAGTAGACAGGCACCTTGCTTTTTGCCTCCATCGAAGAGCGGTCATCATGGCCAAGATTGCACCCATCCCCTTGGGATCAGCAGTAGAGTGCCGTAACTACTGAGCCACCATGGCTAGGAGATGAGGGGACAGGGAGATAAGAGTTGCTATTTGTGTAAATAGAATTTGCATAGAAACAGGGCTATGCAAGTTACGGGCAATGATGTGATGGTGAGAAAGTGTTTCTTGAGAATGCTATGGCTTCTAGATTTCTCCAGTGCTGTCAGGATGCATATGAGTACCTTGATTCCAGCTGTCTTTCTACTCCCAGATTTTCGTAGCATGGATGACACCATGCTATTGGTCAGGTGCTTAAAAGTAGTTGCATTTCTGTCATAGCTTTAGTTTAATTGGAACTCAATAAGAGCCATGTTGAAGTATTACGGAACTAGATCAAAAACTGGCCTTTGTAGTTAGTAAGCATGTCACGAAAATTCTGTAACATGACTGAAAATAAAAAGTTTATTAAGATTTCTTTTATTTAAAAAACGTTTTTCAAAAGACATTTTCGTGGCACTGTGAAAACAGGCTTGCTTTGGAGCAGAGGGTGTAAACATAATAAAAGGAAGCTTTAGAGAGTGTAAACACAATAAGAGGAACCTTTTTCTTTTAGGCCTTGGGTATAAGAAGTCTAGTAAATAGAGCAAAATTCATAAAAATAGTACTTTTGCCATTATATGGATGCCATATCAGTGAAAAATTAAGCACTATGTCTTCTGCCACCCTTGTTTATAAAAAAAAAAATAAAGAATGTCATGTCGGCACTCTGCCATAGTTGAAAGGTCTCCACTTTAAAATGTGAAGTGCTTGAATTCGCACCAATATGGCATGCATATTTGATACTTGAGGGACTTTGCCACAATAAACAACAATAACAGCAAACACAACAAGTAGAAAATGCAGCTTCTTGTGCCAGACTTCTATTAATGCCTCTTTGTAGCCAACCGCAGATGATCATGCAATGACCTTCACCCACTTAGCAGCAACTCTATTATAACTAGGCTAGTAAAGAATTGCAATAAAATTTGATAAGACAACAAAAAGAATATTAGAGGCAGTCCTGTCCTGCTGGTAATTCGCTGTCATGCATCTATTTTATGGTAAGTACGAATGCATATCTGTCTTTGTCAAAAGTATGTAGTCCGCAGTGCGCACAATGATTGTGTCTGTAGCGTAAAAAAAACGTTCCTTCTGAAGGCAGTAGCACGGCAGCCTGTATGAACACCATGGTGAAATAGCCCAGTTACGCCTCAACTGGTCCGCTTACTTTTGACAAAGACTGTACTGCATTATTATCCGCAGCAGTCTTTGGCACAAATGAAAAGACTAGATCAACAATTTGAGATGCTTTGACTAGGCACAAGAAGGAGGCGAGAGTTTGGTACTGGCTTGTAAAAGTAAAAAAAGATAACAGAAGCTTACAGTGACATGATCAGCAGGCAAGAATAACTACACAACCAGCAAAAAAAAAAAAAAGGCTTGAGATACGACTAGTGTTCTTTCGTTTGTCTTCTACTTTGCACTTCTTTGGGGACGCCCTGTCAACGAAAGATCACAGCACAACCCTGACTACATGAGACCAAACCAAGGACATCAAAAAGAAGTTTGGTAGTTTCGATACGTCGAAGGGTAGAGCTTTGCCATTCTTGCTACTAGTCTTCGGCCCCTAGGAAACCGTTGGGGTTCTTCGTTTGCCAGTTCCACATGTCCTTGCCTTGGAAATAAAAACAGAAATGAAGCAGTAATTCGCCGTAGCGATTCCAACTATGTACAATGTCGCAGTCGCATTTTAAGATCCACTGGTGCAGCTTATGCACCTTAAGCACTTATTTTTCAAATTTTTGGGGTACGATGTTGTGCTTTTACAATTTAAATCTTAACCGATCAGCACAATTAGGACCATTGAGTTTTACGAGAAGATAACACAGATCCTGACTGCATTTGTGTTTCCTTGATGACCTCATAATGCCATGGCTGGAGAACGATGTTAACGCCACAATGTTAAGATTAATTAACAGCACAAAATCTTTCTTCATGCCTGGGACTTTCCTACTGCACAGCAGCATTGTCCATATGGCGGATTGGAACCCTGATTCCCAAGTACAGTGGATACGGTGATCAACCACTTTTTGCTGGCGCTCAAGAATCTCTGTCTCTAGAGAGAGAGAGGGAGACGGGTAGAATAACACTCTCCAGGATTGTTCAAAGCCTGCTCTGTAGGTTGCCAGTTCAATGTCACCGCTAAAAATTTCTTTTTAATTGTGACACACACAGTCAACAAAGTGGATGAATGTATAGCTTAGCTTCAAGTCTAGATTGAACTTCTGAGCTTCATTAACCACTTGTTGCTGGCGCTAAAGAATCTCTGCCTCTAGAGAGAGAGAGAAAGAGATAGAATAACACTCTCCAGGATGGTTCGGAGCCTGCTCTGTAGGTTGCCAGTTCAATGTCACCGCTAAAAACTTTTTAATTGTGGCACACACAGTCAACAAGGTGGATGAATGTTTAGCTTAGCTTCAAGTCTAGATTGAACTTCTGAGCTTCATTAAAAGAGCACATTGGACAAGTAAAATGTGGCCTTCATCAATGGATTACTGTGTCCTGATGGCAAAGAAGCCACTGTCACCGAGAAAAGAGGTGCTGTAAGCTAGAAATCTAAGGGTAAAAAAATATATAATTGTGGTATTGCCATCACAGGCTGCTTTTGCAAGAAAGCTGCAGTCATGGCAATACACTTTTGTTTGCATGCGTCTGACGCTAGACCGCACTGCCACGCGCTTTCAAGCAGCTATTGTAAAGTCTTGGGTTTCTATCAAGTGGTGGGGGAAAAAAAAATACTCCTTTACTGCTGAACAATGTCAGGAAAGCCAAAAAAAAAAAAGCCAAACAATGAATTCCAGGCTGAGTTGCCTTCACTGTGCCCATATAAAATCTGTGCTTAAGATAGAGAGATGGCAGCCGATTTATGTGGGACATACGAGGTCTAAATGTGAATTATGATGGTGCTACTCACACATGTCGTAGAGAGACTTCTCGGCCTTCCAGCCAAGCTCCCGCTCAGCGCGAGTTGGAACGGCAAACAGTTCATCGACATCTCCCTGTCTCCGTGCGACAATCTTGTAGGGCACTTTGACACCACTGGCCTCTTCGAATGCAGTGATCACGTCCAGCACAGAGGACCCACGGCCTGTGCCGAGGTTGTAAGGCTGCAGATGAAGATGTTTCCAAACCTTAAAATTTTGGTCCTAGAACTAGCAAGCCAGATAAAGGGCAACAAAAAGGAAAGGAAAAGCTTAAGTGAAATATAGCATGCTCCAGAAGACGAGGTGAAAAAAGGAAACAGAGTTCATGCATAAATGAAGTGTACAGCTGTTAATGAACTTTCAGTGCCCTAGATTTTACATCGGCACTGATCGCCATGCAAGGATAATTATTAAAACGTATGAACGAAACCAAAATTTCGAATTCATCACATGTTTTGTAAACCTTCAGACAATAGAGATGCGCTGACTAAAGACAGGATGCAGCTGCATCCATGCGTGAGACTACAAGCCAGCTGAAATTGTAACGCTGTGTTGTTTTTTTGTCTCAAACACAGGAGAGAGGCGTATTTGAGCACAAAGCACGTTTTTAGTGGGGGCATATTTCCTTGTGTTGTCAACACTTTGCCAGGCACTAACCTTGCATCCATTTATGTCTCCAGCCATGACCTTGTCTAGGGTCGCCACATGACCTTTCGAAAGGTCAACCACATGGATGTAGTCTCGAACACCTGCATCGCAACAAAATAGTCACAGCTTCAGAGTTGTGTTTGACTGTGTTTCAGGGGAATTCCGCAAGGTGGAGCAAATATTTAATGAGTAATTACTATTAGCATCCACCTAAGCATCCAATTTTTTTTTCTTTTCCGAAGAAAAAAAGATGAAAGTAACTATAATATTAATTTTTTGCTTTCAGTATAATTGCAGGAGTGAAGTACAAGGTGCACAAGCCTCATTTGCAAACAGCATTTTTGTTGGCAGCCTGCTAGGTACATGTAGTGTCCTCTCTATTTTGCTGTCACTTGATGCAGTGCACTCATCCATATGAACACATAGAGCGGAGACAGCGAGCGGAGAATTCAGTAACTGTAGTGGTAAAGGACAGGCTTAGAAGCTAACTGTGACTGTGAATCTCATTCCCCATAATAATGCACACAGAAAAATGAGTTACCATAAAGAAAGGATTTGCAGAGAGAACCAAACACAGCTCACCCGTGCCATCATGTGTCTCAAAGTCGTTGCCGAAAACGAACAGCTCGGGGCGTCGACCAATGGCCACTTGCGACACATAAGGCATGAGGTTGTTGGGCACGCCCTGAGGATCCTCACCAATGTAGCCAGACTCGTGAGCACCCACTGGGTTGAAGTAGCGAAGCAGGACTATCGACCAGCCCTGAAATGGAAAAGCGTATTGGCATTGGCAGCTTGCACACTAAGCTGTATGTAGTATGCTCTAGTGAAATACTCACAGAAAGCATTCGTAACTGCTCACTTTTCGGTTTAAGAGTACACATACAAAGAATCCAATGTATCGATGCCTCCTGGCTACAGAAATTTATGCACTTGTGTACAGGACACCAAAGCACTGTGGATGTTGGTGCTTGTGGATTTGCTTGCTGTGACGTAGTGCACACAAGACTTTGTGTTCAACAAATGTGCGAGTCCAAATTACATAGATATTGTGCAGTGGCCGTTGCCGGTGACTACTTGCAGCGGCACGCACCTTCTCTGACGCACTGAGATCCTTGAGCATCTCCTCAATAAAGTACTTGGTACGCCCATAAGGGTTGGTGCAGGACTGCCCCGTCGGGTGGTCTTCGTCGATGGGCAGGTACTTGGGCACGCCATACACGGTGCACGAGCTTGAAAATATCAGCTTCCTCACCCCGTGGTTCCTCATCACCTGCGCATCATATGAGCACCAGTATACTCTGTAGTAGTCTTTTCCACAAGACACATCACCGTGACTTCAAAAGAAAGCCCCGTTTTAAGTTCTTGTTAGTATGCTTCTATCCACAGCTGTGAAATGATAGAGAGCAGTACCTGACTATGAGGTCCAGCAGATAATTTGCACTAAAGTGCTCACTTTTAACTTTTATTTTCTGGCATAAAATAAACGTTTTGCCCCATGCACTCCTGCAAATGCAAATTGAGTGGCACTGAACAGTAAAAAAATTTCCCTATCTGCGTAAACATTTGAAGCATGCAGTGGAGACTTCTTGTAAAGTAGGTCAAATCGGTCGAAGGGGGTGAAGTATGGTACACTGTGCATGTGTTTAGAATGACACACACACACGCATACTGGTACAAGTAGGTTGTGTGATAGCTTACATCGAGCAGGTTCACATTTCTATCTAGGTCTAGTGGAATTTACCATGACTCACCTTCACAGACTAGTTCTCATCGTATGTCTTGGCGCTAGTTGTTTCACTTTGCAGTGCTGAAACTGAATATTGAAGTACTAATGCAGCGTTTTCTCCCTAACATTTTCTAATTCTAAAGGGAATTTATCTGCATTCTTCTGCACTGCAATTCATTACAAAAATCCATCTTCACGGGAAAGAAAAATATTCACTACTGTTGTTTGCAAACTGCTTGGTGGAGCTCCAGAGGCGCGGCAAATTTTAAGAGCCAAAGGGAATGTTCAATGTTATAACTGTATTGCAGCATATGTGTGAGCCCGCTTGTAAATATACAAGTACAGATGCATGCACTGCAACAAAATAAAAAAAAAATGGGAAAGGAAGGATATCACGATGTGTTAAGGCCTGGTATATTGGGTTAAGCATATTTATTGGTAGGCCAACGCTCTATTTATTCTCTCTATTTGCTTCTGTAGAATTCTGTGACTGTCACCATAACGCTCCAAGTATGCAACATCAGCTGCTGCAGCAGCCCATAGGCTGCGAAGTCTGTGCAAAGTGCTTGGCGGACATATGCAGGTGGCTGGCTGGCAAGAGCAGCTGTCGACGTTAGAGGTGTGCTCATGCCATAAATAAAACAAATAAGTAGTAAAAAGAAAAAGGGGGGGGGGTGCAGAAGTAGGTGAAGTAGGATACACTGTGCATGTGTTTAGATGACACTGGTAAAGTGGGCTGTGCGGTAACTCACGTCGAGCAGGTTTACAGTTCCGCCCAGGTTGTTGCGGTAGTAGTCCAGTGGAATTTGCCACGACTCGCCGACTGCTTTGAGTGCCGCAAAATGGATGACGCAGTCAAAGCGGTGCTGCATGGAGTACGGCAAAAATAATTAGTCAAGGGTTCGACGAAGGTTCGTCTGGTCAGGCATGGTAGTTGAGTAAAAAGAGTTTCAGTCACTGACCAAGTCAACATGAAAAAAGAAGACGTTTCTGAACCCCTATGGGTTCCTTGATCACAATGAGGCGGACAAGGCGAGGGAATGGAAATTTAAAGGCGAAGCTGGTGACGTAATACGTCATTACGTCACCAGCTTCGCCTTTAAATTTCCATTCCCTCACCTTGTCCGCCTCATTGTGATCAAAGAACCCGTAGGGGTTCCGAAACGTCTTCTTTTTTCATGTTGACTTGGTCAGTGACTGAAACTCTTTTTACTCAATCGGCAAAAATAATTGTGCCATTGTGGATTATGGTGTTGTTTTTGCCGACGAGTTTCATCTAGCTGAACCCCACCCAATTGATATACCCACTTTGCTTTTCTTGCATTTATCTTGCTCTAATAACCCTAATATTCAGGCAATTTGATCTCCAAACTTCATAGTTGTATATTCAAACAGCTTGGCAACGTAAATCGAAATACAATTTTAAGTCTGGCTGTTCCCCAAGCATAAAAGTTTAGCAGCTGCAGGTCTAACAGCTGTTTCTTCAAGGTTTTTAATCATGCTTAGTACTGTGAGTTTCTATCTTCCTGAACATGCTTCGTGCAAAAACAGCATGTAGAGAACATGGACTTAAATCAGAATGAGAAATTACCTCTCTCTACAGCTTAAGAAACCTGATGCTTGTTTGGCCACCTTGAATGGAAAGCTGACTTAAACGGAGCAGCCAATCTGAACGACTACATTTTTTTTTTCTTCTGTAGGAAACTTGGCAGTGTGTGACATGAATAAATTCATAATAGTTGACTGGGCTGACGTCTGTTGTATTGCTGTAAACGTAACTTAAGTGTGTCAGCATGATAACATCTTGACACATATTGTGGCAAGAAAGCACGATGGAGAAAATAGAGAAAGGAACAGGATTTGTTTATGTGGCTGTTAGCTGTTGTCAGTCGGCACTCATGACCTCTTGGCATCGGTATAGTCCAAGTCATGATGCATGTCAAAATGCTCTTAAACTTTCGCTTTTGTTTAATAATAATAATTGGTTCAAAGGAAAGGAAAGGCGCATTATCTGCCACACTTGTTTCTGTGAACACCTGAATCCCATGTGGAGGCTAACCAAGAGGGTTCTACTTAAGTTGAGGACAACCCAGAGGGCTATGGAACGAAAAATGGTAGGGGTAACATTAAGAGATAAGAAGCGTGCATAGTGGGTTAGAGAAATAACTCAAGTTACCGACATTCTAGTGGAAATTAAGAAGAAATGGACATGGGCAGGACATCTATTGCGAAGAGAGGATAACCGATGGTCGCTTAGGGTAACAAACTGGATTCCAAGGGAAGGAAAGCGTAGCAGGGGGCAGCAGAAAGTTAGGAGGGCAGATGAGGTTAAGAAGGTCGCAGGGATAAAGTGGATGCAGCTAGCACAGAACCGGGTTAATTAGAGAAATATGGGAGAGGCCTTCGCCCTGCAGTGGGTATAGTCAGGCTGATGATAATGATGATAATGATGAACCCCACCTTAATGGAAGGGAGGAAGTTGGGGGTGAAAGTGGAAAGACAAAGAGGAGCCGTGGAGGGCTACGGAGTAATTTGACCACCTGGGGATCTTTAACATGCGCTGACATCACACAGCACATGGACACCCCTTTGTTTTTTTCAACTCAAAATATGCTGTGTCATGCTTGCCTTCTTAAAGATGTCGTCTATGGCATCTTGGTCCAGCAAGTCTGCCTTGTAAAATGTCACAGTCTTGCCGGTCAGTTCCTGCACCCTCCGTAAGCTCTCAGGCATTTTGCCTTCTTTATCTGGAACAAACAGTGGGCTGATACCAATGAGTGAGAAAGATAAAAGGATAACTTCACCTGCTTGCACTGTGATAGCGCTATCTGAAAAGATATACACAGCTCTGTGGACTTTTTTGCAAGATGGATCAGCAGCTGTTTACGTAATGGAAGAGACACCAACCATAATAATTTTACATTTTTCATAACAGTGTATGACGATTAAAAAATCACGGCCGAATTTTCCTAGTGCGTAAAAGAGTCAAAATATCCGGCTTTAGGAGGGAACATTTATTTATCAGTAGACGTTTCCCCTTTTTTGTTATTATTAAATCAACAAGAATCAGCAAAATGCAAGCTGAAAGCCCAGGTCAGCTCGTTTATCAGTCGTTTAATTACTGCTTAGCCTAGGCCATTAGAAAGCAAATAGCGTGAGCGTTAGGTCGCTTTAAAAGGCGCAGTGGTTTCAAGAAAACATACGAAAGAAAACGTCACGTCTCGGCCATTTCGGCACGACTTGTGCGTCGTCTGCTTAGAAAAGCGACGCATGCGCGGTCGAGCTGCGTGTGTAGCGGCAGACGTACACGTACCGCTTCGGCAGCTGTTAAGATGGATGAGTGTCGCCGAAGAAAAGAAAAGACGGCTGAAAGAAACAGCCATTTGAACAAGCATAATTCGCCGTACCCGGATGAGCGTTGTGGAAGTTGTCCATGACGACGACATCGTAGCCGCTGTTGAGCAGTTCGAGGACGGTGTGGCTACCCACGTAGCCGGCTCCTCCGGTCACGAATATGCTGCCCTTGGACATCTTACGCGCTCTCCAGCCAGAGACGATGACACCTATCAAGAGACGACCTTTGGATTGAGGGCTGCACGCAGTACGCCCATCCGACACAGTGACGCAAGAGAATGTCGCACACCGCTGTGATGCACCGCAACAATGCAATCAAATATATCTCAGCGGTATGTAATTTTTCCGAAGTATATAAAGTTCAGCCAATACCCCTAAATCATCTTCACACGGTTGCAACGCCTCCGTTCGCGTACGATCAAGCAGCGCGCCGTAATCGCGTTCCATTCATTCGACGGCCGATTTTAGGACATCTCGAGAACTGTGCTCGATGCGTATGGTTCAAAATTCGCGTCAGAGATAAATGGGAGGCGTTCTTTCTACTCACGTTGACGCGCTACGTGGTGGATTGGGGATATCGATGCAACTACTGTCCTACCGGTACTACCGCTGCCGTCTCAGCTGAACCGCTGCACGACCACATCACCAACTCAAGATCCCTCCTCCAAGGAAGTCCTCTGTTTCGGTTTCCATGCGCTGCTTTTTAGCGTTACCGCAACGCCCAAAAACGAAAAAGCATAAAAAACGTCCATTCTGCATTGCAATATTTGTAATATTGATGGCTATTTTGCTCAATAAAAAAAATTCTTTCACGTTTTTCAAAGCATTGCAAAGCTAGTGGGGCCGACCGGAAACGCTTTATCCGCACTACCGCCAAAAGCAGCAGAGAGCGCTGTGGGACTTCCGGTATCTCATCGTCGTGTGTTCGAACTCATTTCGGGGCAGTGTATGTGCGGCGAATTTTGACTTTTATTCAGTGATATTGTTTTGCTGAGCGCCTCACATCGCGCCCATTCATCGGGGTAGATATGGAGTGTCTTGTGGGCATCACCTTTAAAGATTTTGCGCTGATGGCAGCCGACAGGACGACCGCGTTCAGCATCATAGTTCTCAAGCACGGTGAGTGTGCGCTTTTGCATTACGCAGCTTTCTCGACTAGTACGTTTTTTTCCAAAGGGCGTGGGCGAAGTCGAAACATTGTTTGTGACGTGAAATGTTTTGTAAAGACATCGCGCATGTTAAAGCAGCTGAGCGGTGATCTGTGAGCTTCAAATATGCCGGCTCATATGTGACGGTAGACGCTGAACAGCTTGTTTTCAGCCTAAAATCTCGTTGTTGACGTGACATTTTCACGATCGCCTGCAAACTTTTGATCCATTTAGTTGGCTAACAGACGAGGTATGGTCTTTCTACGGCGCCAATAATCGTAGTCTGGGCACTACACCAAATTTGCGTACTCGCCTGAAGCGCGATCTGTCGACGTCGATGCGCACTCCTGCAGTCTCCCATGACGCTTGCGTTTTCGATGAAAAGATTTCACAACCATGGCGACGCACTCCGGTTGTGTTGGAGTTGCACAGCTAGGTCGCTGAAAGTGGCCGCACAACTCGTGGCTGGCGCTGCTGTCGCTTACGTGTTTGCATCCGCGCGCTTCGCTACATTAGTGAGTGTGCGTGACGGCACTGGCGATTAAATTGTAAGTACTCTTCTGAATGCGCGTCGTGTCGTGCTGCGACTTGAATACGTTGTGCAGTGCCGCTGACCTCCGAGCGCTGTTCTGAGAAACGCGGACAGGCGCGCGGTATGTACGGTCGCGTCCTCCCGCGGGCGCCCATGTCTATACGAGCGCAAATAAAGCCGCGCGTGCTGTTGCTGGGGCCTTGCGCCACTACGACGTGAGCAGTCCACGGTGGGCCACAACATGGCGATGTGTTGACGGAGTGAGCGGCCCGTTCGCTGGTGTCGTCGAACCTTCGGCCGTGACGGAGGGGAAAGCCCGCCTGGCCGCCGAAGTCGCACAAAGAAACCGCGCTTCCAGCCGCGTGGGCCGATGCGTGCCAGGTTGACCGAGCTGCGGCGTGCCATGAGCTTCTCGGGCAAAGCCAAGACAACAACAAAGACCCCGGCGGGCAGCATCGAAGATGACCGAGTCTCGTTCTCGGCGGCGCCGAACGGCGATGTCTGCGACAGCGGCGGCTGTGACAACAATGCCGAGCTGGCCCTCATCGACAGGCAGCTTCCCCGGGAGCTGCTGCTCAAGATCTTCTCCTTCCTGGACGTGGTGTCGCTCTGCCGCTGCGCCCAGGTTTCCAAGGCGTGGAACGTGCTGGCGCTGGACGGCAGCAACTGGCAGACGATCGACCTGTTCGAGTTCCAGCGCGACATCGAGGGCCCCGTGGTGCAGAACATCGCGGTGCGCTGTGGCGGCTTTCTACGCCGCCTCGGACTGCGCGGCTGCCAGAGCGTCGGCGACGCGGCGATGCAGGCCTTCGCCGCGCACTGCCGCAACATCGAGGCCCTCACGCTTAACGGCTGCCGACGCGTGACGGACGTTACGTGTGAAAGCATCAGCGCTTACTGCCCACGGCTCGTCGACCTAGACGTTGGCTCGTGTGGCCAGCTGACCGACCGCTCACTGAGAGCGATCGCCGCGGGCTGCCGGAACCTGGAGCGCCTCGACGTTTCGTGGTCACAGCAAGTGTCGCCCGAGGGGTTCGTCTGCATCGCGCGCGGCTGCCCTAGGCTGCGCTCGCTTGCGGCGAAGGGATGCCCGGGCCTCAACGACATCGCGTGCGAGGCTCTAGCCGACGGCTGCCGCGCGCTGCGCGCGGTCAGCTTCCACGAGTGCGGTGCCGTGACGGACGCGGGCGTCGTCGCGCTAGCGTCGCGCTGCCCGGACTTGGCGTACGTGGGCCTCTCCAACTGCGCCCAGGTGACGGACGCCTCGCTGCAAGCGCTGGGCCAGCACTGCCGCGCGCTGCGGACGCTCGAGGTGGCCGGCTGCTCGCGACTCACCGATGTCGGCTTCCAGGCGCTAGCTCGCAGCTGCGCCAAGCTGGAGCGCATGGACCTCGAGGAATGCGTGCACATCACAGACGCCACGCTGGTGGCGCTGGCCGGCTTCTGTCCGCGCCTTGAGAAACTCAGCCTGTCACACTGCGAGCAGCTGACGGATGAAGGCATCCGGCACGTGGCCTTGGGCCTCGAACGGCTCGCGCTGCTGGAGCTGGACAACTGCCCCTTTGTTTCGGAGGCGTCGCTCGAGTACCTGTCGCGTTGTCCGGCGCTGCGCCGCGTCGACCTCTACGACTGCCAGCTCATCACGCGAGAGGCCGTGGGCAAGTTCAACGCGCGCATGCCGCAGCTCCGCATCCACACGTACTTCCCACCGCAGCAGGCGCCCCAGGCCGGACCGAGGCACGAGGACGACGACGGCGCGCAGCCACTACGCGGAGGAGGCCGTCCGGGCGCCGCTGGGGCTCACCCGCGCTATTGCCGCTGTTGCGCGATACTCTGACGGGGCTTCCCCCCGGGATTTTCTTTTTTTCTTCACCCGGAGTTACGGGTGCCTCCGTCATGGAACCATGGCCGCCGCTGGTTGGCTGCTACACGAGTGGCGGCTTTCCTGTTGCAGCAGCTTCGTTTTGAAAACGCTTGAAGAAGCGCGGACATGTCAAGTTTCTGGGATGGACTCAGTCAGACCCCTTTAAAGAAAAAAAAAAAAAAGCAATGTCATTGCTAAAATGCTGGGTCATTATTCAGCCTGGGGTCGGTTTGCAATCAGTGCACATTGACGACTCATTTCGCTGTCATCCTGCTTACATCCTGAAAAGAAGCCTGCTCCTTATTTGAGCAAGCAAGGTTCGCTTCAAGGCGGTGCAGGGCACCTCATGGGCAAATGAATGAGTGGTCTGTGTGTAGGGCTGACTCTATTTCAGGAAATGGATGGGTGTGCGGCTGGAACTTGTTCGATTGCAACTGGATTAACTGGAAAGACCTTAACAATTTACCTGCCACCACCATTCCATCCAGTTGTGAACAATGGCTTAAGTCCTTACCGCCGTCTTTTTTTTTTTTTGTTTTTTAGTAACATCTCCATTTTTTGGGCCACTGACATAAGAGTGGAAATGGAGATGTGTGATGATTTCTATAAATTGTGCTAGAGCTGTCTGTGGAGGGGATAGAAATCTTTCTACTGATGTAGTTTAGCAACATCTGATACTTGAAAACTGTGTGCTGTTGTATGTATGTATTGTGTGCCCTTCGTGAATGTGCCAGGTTATTTTTGGGCACTTGTGCAGTGCCTGTGACCCTGCCGAGGCCTTTGGTTACACGTTGCTTTGTTATAATAGCAATGCTTATCTTGAACTATTAAGTATTTGCGCTTCTTGCGCCAATGATGTGTTCTGTAGTGCAGAGCACTTGAAATTTTTTTTCTTTCTCCCTCTCTTTTGAATTGAATTTTGTTTGATGTAAGTGCCTTCCTCTCATAGTTACACAGGCACAGCAGCGTAGAGTGTGGCATGTTTTGTGTGCTTCTATTACTACGCTTCAGACCAAAGCCTTTTGACGAGTCTTTGTGGCATTCTGCTTATGACGATATGCCTTGTTAGCTGGTTATATGATTGTTTCACATTGATGCTTGACCTTTGTGGACTAGACCATAGTGGACTCTGAGGTCTTGAGAGCTTCTCATGAGCCTTTGATTGCTTGCTTTGTGTGTTGTGCCCCATGCAGCATTGTTGGTTTGAGACACAACTGAAGAGTACAGATGATCTGGCTTTTGTTTTTCAATATAGAATCGTGACATTTTGATGCCTCTATCAGTGATGTTTAGGCTACTCACACTTTTGTATGCTTCTGCGTAGAAAAGAAATTTTGTGCAGCTATGTTGTATTTATTGTGTATTCGTGACGCTTTGAGGCCCAGCTTTTGTATGTTGCTGTATCTTTGTTTGCTGTCTTGTTTCGTTTTGCACACTACAGTCTTATGGTTGCTAAAAGCAGTGCATCCCAAGCTACAATATGAAACTCCTTTCGGCTTTGTGCAGAGTGCAAGATTCAGCAGCAGCCCTCTCGTTGGTTCTTTATGGTGGCTGATCGTAGAAGTCACTGCTCTGGCTGCTAGCTTTCTTCTGAGTCTGCATACAAAACTTGCTTGTAGTGAAGCTTGGTGCTAAAGCTGGTGTGGTCCCTGTTAGGTCCTTCCGTTGCCTTTCATCACATTCCTTGTGTTTTCTTTGTTCTCAGCTAGGTGAGACTGTTTCCAGCAACGTCTCGCCTCCTTTGATTCCACATAGGGGGTTAGGGCCTCTAAAATTTAAGCTGGTCATTCTCTGCCTTGTTTTAACTACCTCTCATCATAAAGCAGGTATAGACTGAGAAGCGCTACCGTCAAACTTTTGTTAAGCTGTTACTTGTCCTCTGAGGATTTGTCATTTCAGTGCCTTGCTTTGGCATAGCCGGTGATGTTAGCTAAAAGTCTTTGCCTGTTTATTCATTTTATTCGATATTTTACCGGCGACGAGCGCTTGTCTTATTGTCTCTTGTTTCTCGTCCCCTGTCGCAGCGCCGGTAAAATATTGAAGATGAACTAACTAGCTCAAATTTCTTTGTTACTAATTTTATTCTCTCTCGCTCTCCCCCCCCCCCCCCCCTTTTTTTTTTTCATTTGTGTAATATTCCAAATGCCACAGGTGATTGATTCGATTGATTCAAGGGGTGTAGATATCTCCTTGTTGCTGGAAGCATCGTGATATTCTAAATGCTGGTTGTGTGTGGTTTTGTTGGGCTAGTTATTTGGAGGGTTTGTATCGGCAGTCTTTCTTCCCTCCCTTACGTTGAGCTTGAAAAGCATGTTTGTCTGAGTCTGAGCACTCTCGGAAACTTTGAAGCAGTCAGAAAATGCTAAGCTCAGAAGAGCAGAGATAGAAAATGAACAGCTCTTGCATGTCTGGACATTTTCGTCTTGGAACAGCATGTGTGTCTCTCATAAGGTGTCTGAATTGCATTTCGTTAAGTTTCCTGGTATAACTGGTGCCCCACGCAGTTTTTTTGCATTGTGGTGTATCCCCATTCGCCTCACATTATTGTGCTTGGGCTGTGTGCAAAGATGATTTTTTTTTTTTTGCTTTGCTCTTTTTGTTTGCTTTTGTTTGCTTGAAGTCAGCAAAGTTGTGAGCCGCAGTTCATATTTTCTCCATTACCCTTTTGCAGTTTGTTAACCTTGCTTCCCCCCCCCCTTTTGCCACTCCCAGTTCATTCGCCAAAGAGGAATGTCATGTGACCATTATGCTGATCTCCTTTTTCAAGTGTTTCAAGCTTTTTCTTCCAAGTGCAAACAGTCTTCTGCCCTTGCGTATTCTTGCAAAATAGTAGGAGAAAAGGTCCTGCAACAGTAGGAGGAGGCAGTGTTTGACAAGTCAGACCACCCGTTTCGAAACGTCTTGTGGTTGCCATTCTCTTCACCATTTTTTTTTTCTCGTCTTTTTCTCTTCTCTTTATCTGCCTGACTCATGGTGGTGCTTTTCTAGAGTCCAAGGTTGGATGGGGAGCTGATACGTTATCTGTTGCAAGATAGCGGCAACTGTGTATTGCCTGTTGATCTCTTCGCAGAGCTCTGCGCTGCCGTCCTTTCAGGGTTTGTGTTGCTGCTAATTTCGCTTTTTTACATTGTGGTACCCCTCACGTTTGTTTTTTCTTTGTAAGGATTGGTAGGGAGCTGGCTTGTGCATCCTGCGTCCGACACTATATTATTGTGGCCTTGCATTTCTGACTGCGACAAACCTTTCCCATGCAAGGGTTGTCGCTCTTGTTCTGAGGGACGCAGGCACCAGCCGTTTCCTGTTTACATTCACACTGCAGTTATCTTGCACTGGGAGTGCTGTAGAGACTCCACCTGACCAAAGCGAGCGGCTAGTGCCTTTTCTGTTTTCTGAGCTCTCTTGACACCGCTGTGCTTTTTCACGTCGTCCGTGCCTTAGATTAAAAACGAATGGCGGATTTGACGGCAGGCAGTTGATACACGCACCCTGAAGCTCAGAGCTGCACGTCTTTTTGCTGCAGCTGTAGGTAGTGCCTTGTGTGGTGGTAGAGCTGTTAGTGGTGGCCGCGTTTGGTGTTGGTTGGTTGGTGTTCCTCTTCAGTGTTGTGTTACGAGTGCATGTGTGTTTGTGTGTTAATACCAGTATCCATATTTCACTTGCTTGGTGCTCAAAATGGTTGGCGGCCAGTGATATGAAAGTTAGGTGCCCAAAGGTATTTATAGAAGTGACTAGGGTTATTGTAGGAAGCAGTTTTGTGCCTGGGAGGCAATTTTTTGTAGATAAGGGAGCTCAGCTAGCAGACCTTCTTGGTTTTTGTTTTTCTTGTTGCTGGACTCATCCCAGTGAGGACTTTTTCAGTTGTTTGTCAAGTATGAATGGCAAGCGCAGAACAGAAATTGAGCGTGAAGCGCAGCACCTGTAAGCTGCTGAATTAGTAGTTAGTTGCATTAGTAGCTGAAAAATTAATGCACGATCCCTAAGTAGCAAACCTCTGGCTCCTTCTCAGACCTGCCCTTAGTGATCAACTTTATCTATGCTTTACAGTTTACCCTTAGGATTGTTCAGCTTGTTTATGATGCGATTTTCTTTTGTTTCTGACGCCTTGTTTTTTGAAAAAAGCTTGGACACTTTCACGTTACTAAATTTGTGTGCTATTGATTTGGGGTGTAGTAGCTGTGCTAGTGACTGGGCTGTAAAAATAACAGCAGAGGACGAATTCAGTTTGTATTTAGCTTCAATTTTTATTCTGTTTTTGGCATTTGCTTCAAGGCATAGAGGCCGTGCCGCCTCATTGCCAAGTTGATATCCAGAATGAGCTGACATTCAGCTTAAGTGCTGAACATCCAACTTGATGACTAACTGTGCCTTTGCTCACAATTCCAAAGAAAAAGAGAGCGATAGTTTGGTTGATCAACATGGGATCTAAGCGGCATTTGTTTTGGTAGAAGTCTGCATTGTTATTTTGTCTTTGTTCTTATTGTTTTTCGCTGTGTCTGCTGACGAAATAAGTACAGCTGCCTAAATCTTTAACTGGAGTACGCGATGGCCACCTTTTCTGTGTTCCTGATCTTAGGGCATACAAAACTATCCAGAAGGTCAAGGCTTTGTTGAGCTCTTGCCTGTACTGGGACTTTTCGCAGGTTAGCCCCTCTGAAACGCTCAGAGTCGGAGAAAATGTGGCCGTCACGCACGCCAGTTGAAGATTTGGCTGGCTGTACTACTTGTGCCAGACTAATTCGTGTAACTCTCGGCTCGTGAGGTGGCGTTCTTGAACTATGGAGGAGCGTAGAATCAACCACATAGTTGACTTCTGGCCATGCAGGATGCTGAGAGTCAATGCAAAAATTTTAAGGAGAGTTGGCGGGCATGCGAAACTCGAGTGGCCTTCTTTGGGAGATGCGATTTGTGTAGGGAAAGCAGGCCGTAGGTCACAGTCGTACCGAGAAAGGCTCAGTGCACGCCATGATGCGAGGTGAATATCATTGTGGGTCATGCCTTATGCGTTTGGGCCTTAAGTTCTCCCAATTCAGACTTTTTAGGTGGCATGCTCTGACATAATTTCATTGTGCTGAAGTTGTAAGGACTGCACGCGGCATATAGGAGTGTGAAACATTGATGCGACATCATTAAAAGCCTTAATGGAGATAAAACGCAGCATCCAGTGGCTTTTGTAAGAACAGAGTAGTTTAGATGGCCGCTGCAGTAGACCAGTGCGGCAGTGGCGCCGCAGTTTCACTCCCAGCCTTTCGTGCTTGCTTTGGATGCCATCGTCAATTTTGAGTTCTATGTGTGCACAAGGCAGTCGAAAATCGAATGCACACAGGCATTTTTACATGCAAGCCCTGGTTTGAATGTGTGGCCGACTTAGTGGCAGTAGAAAATTATCTATGGATTGATCTATCATGCATGGAATTATCTATCAAGCATTAGAGCAAATCGCATGGAGTGACAACAAATTTAAACCAACGACCTCAATTATCATTGCTGTAAATGGACTAGGTTAAAAGGCCTAAAGGCTATTGCATTGTCAGCGGATATCTGTAATTAAGTGACCCTTAAATTTCTTTCATTTTTAAGGCCTAAAAATGCACCGAAGTTCTTTTAGCTTCTTTATCTTCAGGTGTGAACATAAGGCCTCTTCGGTCTTCTGTGAGTAAACGACTACTTGATAAGACAAGACTCCCAGTGCCTCCTGCAGTTCATGGCTGTATGTTGGAGTGTAACGACTTTTTTGAGAGGACCATTTGGCCCAGCGGCAATATTTTCACTGCAGTGCCAGGGTGGCCTACTATCCATCGACAAATATAAATTTGATCTCGGACCATTATGTTCTACTGTTTGCCATCACTCAACTTGTGTGTTGAAATTTTGCTTTGCACAGTAAAAGGTGATGCATGCTGACAGCATGATAACATCAAAGTATGTGGCAGCCTTGTGAAGCCTGTGATTAAGTGCCTTCGCACATACTCTGCCCCTTTTATAGTCTGTTTTTGCCACGTTTGCCGTGGCCACAGACACTTCAGTTTTATTTTCTCTCTCTCTCTTGCCTTTCCTTTCTCAAAGCTTTTGCAGTGCATGTCATTTTCATGGAGATGAGCTCTCAAATCGACTGTTTTGCAGAACAATAAAGGGCACTGTCTTGATCCTTTTCTCCGACGTCTCTTGTGTCTGTCATTTCTGGGGAGTGCACATTGTTTTTGATGCCGTTTGCATTGACATAGACTTTTGAGTCATGCAGGGCGGCGCTATTCTGAAAAGACTTGACAGGTGGATTCACCACCTGTTGTTTAGATATATGATAAAATAGTGATAATGGCAGATTTCGAAGATGGGCTCTGCTTTGAGATTCAATTATAAGGTTAGCGCTTTCTGGCTTTCACGGCTGGAAAAATTCTGAACAAATAGATATAAAACGAGCTTTCTATTGCCATGCTATGCAATACTTTTCTTATTGTACAATGTCACAAACATGAAAGGCACTGTGTTTATAGGGTCACCTTGGAAGAAAGAGAGGGTTTGCCTGAAGAGTTTGTACTCGCAGTACTTGAACAATATTTTAGGGTAATACCCAAGGTGGAGTACAGTTTGTAATAAGAGAGTGATTGCTCTTTAACAACCACCCTTCCAGTACAGGATACAAAAGAAATCTGTACAGGTTTTTCAGAAAATTCGTAGCTTAAAGAAAATAATTTGTCCTGACTCTGTTGGGCTGGCCATTAATGAGCAATTACTATCTTATTACAAAATACACGCAACCTCAGGGGTTTTCCTTAAAACGTCAGTAAAAACCATACTTGCTTTGAGTTGATAAGTTCATTGTTGCCCTTCCGGGCCTTTCTAGTTATCACAGTTGGTGGAGTGACTGCCCCAGATCGAGGTGAATTTTTCTTCAGCTAAAAAGTATCTACGAAAGCTGTGTAGCTTTTCTTTGCAGCAAATTGGCTGTGCTTGAAAGGGAGTTATTGCTCTTTTTAATTAAAGAGTTTATATTTTGTCCTCATCAAGACACTGTTAGTGAGTTCTGTGCAAAGTTGGTTAGCTATACTAGTAAGGCTAGGGTGCACCCTATGGGCTCACCTGTTTTCTACCTGGAGAGTGACTGGTTCACTATTTGCAGCTTAAAACAAGGTTGTTGCATTATCTGGGGCTCTTGTCTGTGGTACTCACGATTGCCCAAAACTCAAGGGGGAGCAAGCTGGATGATGTTATGGCCTATGCTGAAAATTATAGGCAGTCCCCGCGTATGGTAAGCTACGGAAGTGGCTAATGAGTTCTTAAATCTGAAACATGGGCGTACCTAAACAGCTATGCTATGCTGCATATCCCCTTTCTCTCTTTCCACTTTCACTCCCACCTTCCTGTACGGCGCGGTTCAGGTGTCCATAAAGCAAATGTGACACATACTGCGCCTTTCCCTTCCTGTGAACCAATTATTATTATTATTATGCTGCGTATTATTGGTTCCTTGCTCTGTACGCTCTGTTGTAATCTTTTAACAAGAAGAGTTTAAAGTCTTAGGAAAATCCTGTTGTAGATGGGGAGAGGAAGCACTGTATGGTGCTTTGCGGCCAGTAACTTGGAGCAAAATGGGAAGGAGATCGGTGATTTATTTTACGCTTGAGGAACTGCCGATTTGACTCGCAGAAGTAGCAGATAAGGCATCCCCATAGGGCTCCAGAAGTCGTCGTATGGAGGCATATTAAACGCACCTTTGCATCCCAGATAGTTCCACATATTGGTGCGAAATGGGATTTTCATCTCCAGAAGTGCGGTCTGGCTTAATGAAAATGACATTGTGGTTCCTGTGTTTCAAAAATAGGAAAGAGTATAAATAGTGCATGGTGCCTGAAGTAGTAGACGCAATATCATTGGGCCAATGAGTAAAGCAAAAGTGGTGAATTTTTGCTTGCACGTAGACAGTCTCAATAAATCAAGGAGCTAGGTATATATGTCAATTGAAGCTATAGGCTATAGGCCACGACAGCCACTTTTCGATGGAGGCGAAAAGCTAGACACCCATGTGCCGTGCGATCTCGGTGCATGTTAAAGAGCCCCAGGTGGTCGAAATTTTAGAAACATTCCACTAAGGCGTCTCTCATAGCCTGAGTCGCTTTGAGACGTCGAACCGTTTAAACCAAACCGAAACGGTTTTGTTGCAAAAAAGCATGGAACTCTTATGAGCGGAATGAGCTTCTTGTCTTCCCACTTAGCCCGCGGAAGGTTGCATATCGTCACTGTTGACCCTGTAATGGCCATGCAAAATGCAAATCTTGGACCTGCCAAGTCTTTCATTACTAGCCCTTACTTTGCGGACGTATAAAAGTATGCTAAATCTGTTCATATTGTCGTGTAGCAAAGGCAGCAGGTGAGCCGTATTTCCTTGAACAGAATTGCTAACCATAAATAAAAAGTGTAGGCATTTTGATTGCATCACATCACAGCTCTTGTTGATGCATTTCTATACCTGTAGAGATATTGGGTTCTTTTACAAAGAGGGGCATTTCTTACTCGTGTTTTTCTGCATCACTATCGGGCATCTGGACATTTGTGTCGCAGAGCAGCTTGTGGTTAATGTGTCATGCGAATGATGGGGTTTATATAAAGTCAGTGAAATTTTTCGTGCAATCAAAGTGTTTGTAATCTGCTGCCGTCAGGCTCCTTTGCTGTGGTACCGACTAAAATGACCTTGTCGGGAAGTATCTTGAACTTCTTTCCCTGTTTGCAGATGAGGAGAAGATTCACAAGCTGAGCAGCAAGCTGCTGATGGCTGTCTGCGGGGAAGCTGGGGACACCGTCCAGTTTGCAGAGTTCATTGCCAAGAACATTCAGCTCTACAAGATGCGTAATGGTGTGTATGTCCTCAATGGCTTGTCTTCGGGTTTTCCAGCTCTTACGCATTTTGTGGCCTCCACCTTTAAGCCGTCTTATCCTGTGAATAAAAACATATCACCTGTGTATCATTTTACTGCGGCAATATTTTCACTATATAGAAATTGTATGTAACAAGCATGAGGTGCTAGGTATGTAGGTCCTGAATAAGCTCGACAAAGGAAAGTTGTGCTAAGTTGTGCTGTAGTTGTTGTAGTTGTGCAGAGGATTCAGTCAAGCAGTTGTTTTTTTCTAATCGTTGGCTGTAGAACGAAAGCTTCGATGTTCCAGAATGTCTTGCCTCAAGCAAATGTAGCTGCTCAAGCTTGGAGAGCGATTGTAGCAGTGGTATCGGGTATGACATGCTTGCTGAGTAAGTGCAAGTTGACGCTGATCAGATTGGTTACATGCATATGTATCCTATCGGCTACAATATTAACCACCATTTAGAACCTCTCTTTCGTTTTAATTATGGAGAGACTGCTAGAGCCTATCAGTGCGAGGGAAGCAAACTGGTACCTTTTGCTTGCCTAGACTGTGCATAACTTCATGAGCAATGCCATGCTTCAGAACCCATGCTCATTGCTGAAGTGCATCATTTCAGCATCTAGAAACTGCTTGGTAGGCTTGTTGCTAAAATGAGATGGGCTTGGCACAAGTAATCTTTTCTCTTTTTATTCCTTTCGTTGTCAAATGAAAGCGTTTGATGCGTAGACAAGTATAGGAAAGCGAGGAGCTCGTTGCGATATGTCAATGAAGGAAGGTGACGATCAGTGAAACTGGGGAAAGCATGAGGGAACGTTTCTGTTCTGTTCCGTTCTTTTTTATTAGTATCTGTGACCTTGATGGGAAATTAAAATGCTACAATCATTTTAAGCCTGAAAGTACTAGTAGTAATGATGTTAAAAGCAGTGTACTTTGCAGCTGCCAACACTGCGGCTTTCACCTAAAAAGACTAACTGGCGGGTTTCGCCACCACTGTAAGCAAGCGGCAACACTGCAGCCCTGCTTTGAATGGCACTTTACAAATTGAGAGAGGGTGCATTTAATATTCAGATACAAAGAAGCGAAGAAAAAAACCACAGTGCCTACAAGCTCTTGGCAGTTGTGGATGGCATGCATTTTTTTTTTTCTTCTTTTTTCCCCATTCATATGCTCTGCCGGTGAGACATTATGAATTTTCTCTCTGTTGCTTGCATTGTGTGCTGTCTCGAGGAATCAGGAAAAAGAGTGACGTCGTGCATCATTGGCTGTCTGGTTGTAGTATGCGCCGTTTGCATGCAGTATGTGCCTCTACATGTGTTTCTGCATGCGGCGTTCTGAGCCCCCCCTTCCCCCCTCTGTGTAATGCTGTTCTGGCATTGACCAAGTGAACAGTAGCTTTGGTTGTCAGAAGCGGCCTTCTCTGATTCCAGGTTCTGAGAAGTGGAGCGCTGGTGCCCTTCATTGTTGCAGACCCAACTGCCATCTGACGCACGGGCAGTCGGCATGTGGTGCACGCATTAAAATCTCCTGTGGGAGATGTGATAGCGGACAAAGGGCATTTCAGATTACACAGTTGGGCAACTGGCTTTTCACCTATTTGGCCAACTGAGCTCGTGTGTGTCTGTCAAAGGGTAAATTTAACAGTGAGCATGGAGGGAAACCGGAACTGAGCGAGGCGGATGAATGCTGATCCCTTTAAGTTTTTTTTTTCTTATCAGCGTAGCATGTCCCATTATTTGCAGGGGAGCAGGATAAGCTTATCATCTTTTTCTCTGCTTGTTTGTAACGGCATGATTGACTGAGCCTGCCTTTTACTTCCTCTTTTCTCGCATGTGTTCTGCTTATCCGGCATGGTAATTTTTTTCTCTTTTTTCTGTCTGACACAAGTGTAACTAGTGAGTCACAGTCAGCTGGCAGTTGACCCGTCATGCAGGTTCCGTGTCCGTCTTTCAAAAAGCTATATTGACTTCCATTACCAGGAATGCATTTTTGTATTCTACGTCACCCTTCCTCTGCCTGGCTATTTCGGTGTAATGTGGGAAAATGTTGAACAACAGTTTACAGTTTTGCAATTTTCGCACATTTTTAGGACTATGCTTTTTTTTTATTTTCCCTTCGCACATGACACATTATACAGGTTTGTAACTGCATTTGCGCTGAACAAGACATTAAAGGAAGGGGAATCTGTGTGCCTTGAATTGACGTTCCCTAAGGGTGAGGTTTGGGCCATGTGGTCAGGCAGAGTTTCGACGGAATATGTGCTTGGAAAGATGCGCGTGAAGGAAAAGGTGTACGCACAGAGTCTCTTGGTTGTTGGTACAGAGGGTAACGCATGAAAACGTTCGTGATGTTCTGTAAGCACACTTTGTTGTGCCAGGCTGACTTCCAACAGCTGTTCAAGGTCATGCAAGGCAGAAAACGCGGTCAATTTTGAAAAGGGCGCACTCGTGCCTGTTTTTTTTTTCTCTTTTTCAGGTTACGAGCTTTCGCCTTCTGCCGCTGCCCACTTTACTCGCCGGAACCTTGCGGACTACCTCCGGAGCAGGGTGAGGAGGGGACACTGGTTGTCAACGCCATTTGTGGCTTATGGGCTCTGTAGTTGGCATTGCTGTGAAGTTTGCAGTGTAGGTGTGCAAGTTCGTATGTGGCGCATTCTTGTGCCTTACCTAGGTGCATGCAAAGTCGTCTGTCCAGTGGGAAAGGAAAGCATGATGTCAATGCTGAAGCAATATTTTCACTGCTTGCTCACCACCTAAGGGACTCGCTCTAGTTTAACGGTGAAGACAAGCGACAATTTTAGTTAGAAGGAAGGTAGTTCTGTTCCAACATGAGTTGCACCTGATTCACCATAGAGATCACTGGAGAGAGGCAGTGTGTTTTGCATTCAAAAGGCACGGAGCAAACAACCCAGCCTCCTTGCCAGCAAGAATGCATTGAGTGTTTCCTTGCAAAGTCAGATTATTGTTGCAAGACAGAAAACAAAATCGGGAGCATCATAGGAATAATTTAGACACAGTGTCATTGTTTTTTTGCACCGTCTCTTACTTGCAAATAGCACCTGTATGCAGCGACCATGAAAAGCAGTTGAATAATCCCCGGTGCAAGTCATTTTTGTGTCGCCATTATGTACGCGACAACCAGCCTTCTAGGCTTTTTGCCAGCCTCTGCTTGCCTTAGTAGATGTCGCTAGCATTCCTGACTCTTCTGTCGTTGAGCTGACGTGAGCCGGTCCTGAATAAAGCCTTGCATCATTGGCTTCACTGAAATCTGCAGACTCCATATTCAGTCAACGTCCTTTTGGCGGGTCATGACGATGAAAAGGGTGTGGAGCTGTACTACCTCGACTACTTGGCGACCATGGCAAAGGTGCCCTTTGCAGCGCACGGCTATGGAGCATTTTTTCTCAAGTCTGTGCTGGACAGGTACTACAGAGAAGGTAGGTCATTTGTGTATTGCCTTGGCTGTGTCTGCTAGCCAGCTTTTCTCATGGGCAGAGAAAGCGCGAAATACGGAGGAGTTTAGAGGAAGTAACGGATGTAGCATAGATACAGATGTAGATAGAATTTTCTGGCATTTTTTTAAACACGAGTTTTTTGACATAGAGTATTTCAGCTTTGATGGATGCCAGTGAATCAAGCGGTGCATGGTGATTGGTGGCCTAATTACAAAGCCTCACTTTCACTTGTCTTAACTAGCATTTAAGTATGATAATTAGGGTGGCTCTTTTTAATTACTAGTACCTCGTAACTCGGTGCGGTGGTGTCACCACTGTCCAGCGACTGTGGTCAGTGTTAAAGGTTGTACGTGGAAACATTGTCGTACTACTCCTAGCAGCTGCTCTTTCTAGTTCGTGCAGAGAGTACAGCCCATGACTAGACTTCATATTGTGTGGTCACTAAAGTGAGCCTTTATTATTTTCACTGCTATCATGAAATGTATTTCTGGTGACATTTATTTCACTCGGCGCCCATGTGCGGTGCATTGTCAAACTCATAAAAAAAATTTTAAAAAACCCCAAGTGGTCTAAATTCATCTGTAGCCCCCTACTACAGCCCACATATTATATTATTATAGTTTTATAGTTTTTTCTACCTTAACGAGGTTATTTGCACACAATGTGGCTTCATTAGATTCAGCTGTGCTGTGGCAAGTGGTAGCAGAAAAGCTCACTTTATCACAATGTTTGTCAAGAAGTTTCATAAAGTAATTGGTAATCAAAACCCTGTTTATAGGCATGTTCAGCCTCTGATTTGAATCAAACACGCTGGACACTGTACAGTTATGACACAGGGGCACGTTGTAAAGCATGGCACAAAGTTAGGGTGGGTGTCATAGGGATACACAGGCACATAACGATAGACCAGCTTTCATACATTTACACACAAATGTTCTGGATAAGCCAAGATGTTCAAGCTGGGTCAGATAGTTGGGACTGCTCTTTTGTTGCCTGATATTTCCACCTTGTGTCCACATCCTTGCTCACTGCAACCTTTTTTCTCCTTTTCCAATTTCACAGCACAGAGTAGCAGGCCAGATGATTAGCATGACTCCGCAGGCCGTTTTCTTGTAATGAGATTCTTTTCATGTAGTGTCATGATGAAACCGTGCTCATTGTTTTCTGCCTGTTCCCAGCTGTTACTGAGGCTTGCATCAGAAGTGGTGTATCACAATAGCCACGAATACATTGATTGTGTGCTCAGCTTTGTTCTCGGCCATGCAGTGACAAGATGCATAGCTTACATTTACTTGCCATTTTCTATGACGTATTGGGCACACCTTTGTATATGATACACCTCAGTTTATCCGGTTAGGTCAGTGAGACTTGACTATACATGCTTGCGCAGCCATCACAAAATGCTCTGTGTCTGTGAGAAAACTCTTTATATGACATGAAATGATCGAGAAGAAAAAAAATCGAAGCAACACTCATGCCCAAAAGAACTATCACATCGGCATGCAGCACCACTTTATTAAGGGTAATGCCTTTTGTGGCTCATGGGCTGCAGAAATGCTCTATCCCTCTGATCCACAGCCGAGCATGCAAACCACTCAGCCACGTCAGTTGTGAGAAACCGATCGTAATGTTCCTTGTCTAGCATGAGGATAATAGCGATGACGAGGATGCAGTCAGTGACAATGATAGTGATAGTAGCAGTGACAGTAATGGTGCATCTAGTGATAATGATGGTAGTGGCAATGACAGTGACTGTGCATTTAGTTGATAATAATGAATGTATTGATAGGGTTGGTGATGATGATGATGACAGTAGGGTGACGATGCAGTTAGCGAAAAAGTCCTGTAAAGTGGCCTTCACCATTTCTGCTCTTAAGCTTTTGAGCTGACCTAAGCTCAGTCCTGTAATTTTTTTTTTACTCAAGCTTCTTCGGACGTGTTATCAAAGTCCACCAATTTGTGGTGGCAGCGCTGCTGAGACATCCTCTTCCCACTCAGAAATGCTCCTCTGATTGTCGTTGTGCTCAGTCATTGATAAAGCTAACAGGCCCGCCTTGCAGGAGCCTGCAGTTAACGCCACTGCAACTACACTCCAGGCATTATGGACCTACTTTGAAACTTCGCTAATGGAAATGGGACTCATTCGTTCAGTTGTGGTGTAGCTGTGATTACCTTCGGACATCCATGTCTCCCAAATGCGCCACAAAAGAGCTTTAGCTGCTGTTCACAGAAATATCCAGAAGCTGTAGAACCTTGGTCATGCCAATGGTTATTATTGTAGGGGTGCAGATCTTCACTTTGATCTTGTTTAGTGTTAGATCTGTCACGTGGACTTGCATACTACACATGAGCAGAAGGCCCTTCCAGTCGTGAAAACATCCATTTAGGCACTTCAAAGATCATTTTGTGGCGAAAGCTACGCTACGCCAGCCGCTTCGCCTCTGCCGTGATCGCACCTTGGTCGTGGTTGCACTGACCTTGAGCCGTTGCCTAGCAACTGCTAGAAGGAGGAGGAGGTTGTAGGAGGCAGTAGCTGGCAGCTGACATGGCCGAACACTATGGATGTTGGATTTCCTGGCATTATTTTTTGCGGGAGTTGCCAACTCGGGCCTCTCCTTTCAAATGGGAGGGTGATATCACAATCAGCCTGCCAAAACCTTTGCATTCACATTATCCCTAGGCCACACAGGCACGTTCATACAGCTTGGTTTAAGCGGGGCGTTATATGTTGGCCATTACGAAGGTGGGAATGAAAACAGAGAGAAAGAGGTGCCGTAGTGAAGGGCAACAGGCACTTTCACCTTATCGCACTTTATTGGTCAAAAGTGCCCCGTATGGCATAAATAGAGCTGAAACCATAGAAAAAGCCTATATGAAAAAGCCATGTCTTTACTTTCAAGCCAAACCTAAGCGTAGCCATGCAGACAGCTCTCGTGTAACTCCAGGTTTAACCACGAGCTAAACCACAGCTTATTTTTTCAAGCCAGACTCCCATTATTTATTTATCCATCCAGCCTCTCTCATTAGCTCCAACTAGGCAAGGCAGAAAGGTTTCTTTTGGCATTGTTTTCCTTTATTTTTTGGATTATCATCAGTGGCAGCTTTGTAGCGGTAACATAACAAACACGCGGTATGACTGTGAAGTGTGACTTTTTGTGCCCAAAGGTTCTGACTGTAACTGTCGTATCACCTTCCTTGTTTGTTTGTTTGCATGTTTCTTCCCCTGTCTTCGTTTTTCGCTCTGTACATAATCTTGAACGTTTACTTTTCTATTGCGAAACTCTTTGACAAAGGAACATAAAATGTCAGAGGCACTTCATCCATGTTTGCAATGTCACTCTCGATGTTATTATTTTCAACTACCTCTGTGTAGTCGTCTGGCAGCTTTTGAAGCATTGTTGTTCACGCTGTGACAACGCTTCGCAAGACGTAAATCTGTATCACCATGATAGCTCGCCAACAAAGCCAGTGCACCCATTTTATTGGCCTTTCAAATGCAACTGCATGGTTGACAGTGCCCTACCTTCAGCATGCCATTCAAGGGGTCATGTGATATGTGATAAGTCGGGTCTTCCAGTTCAGGCCATCGTGCCTTCTCTGCATAGTCAGCCTTTTTCTCACTCTTCATGGCCTCTAGCTGGCTGAACTCCGGTTTGCAGTGTTTGGTGGCAAACTTGAACTTCGCTGCACAGGTGTTACACAGGTTTGGATGCGTGCTGTAGCACGACACGCAGGATGCAGGAGACGCTCACGCCGTAGTCCCTATATATGGAGCAAACAAAGTTGCAAATGTTGCCTGGAAAAGTGAGTGTGCTTGTCCTAGTTTGTCGGCATAGTTTTGGCAGCAAAGGAGGGCAGATGTCACCGTGTTCTGGAATTTCGTTTTACTAATACTTGGAGCCTCAAGATCTCCATACGTATCATAATTGTTAAACTATCACCACCGCGATTGCAAAATAAAGTGCACCAGGAACGTTGTGCACAGAGGTCTTTGTATTGAAGTAATGCTGTGTTGCAACCCTATGATCCATAGCGGCACTTTTTTTTTTTTTTTTTTACTATCTCTATAGCTCATTTTTATAATATAGCTCTAGTGCAATTAGTGTGGCCACCCATTTGAAACAGTGAAACTGTTTCACTGGGATTATTTCCAAGCTCTGTGAAGCTCTGGGATTATTTCCAAGCTTGCAAGAAAAGAAAAGACATGTAAGGCACACAGTTGCGTAGGACGCACTAGCAAAACTTTTTAAAATTGTTGTGTCTTATACACCGAAAAATATGGTAGCTTCAAGTGCATTGCCAAGAGCAGTCAGATATGAAAAGAAACCTGAGCTTGTCACCCCTTTCAGTGGCATGTGGCTGCACAGTCAGCATCTGGCCCAAAAATGGCCTTTTTGCCTATTGAAACTTGAGCGGACATTACCAAAATTGTTTCTGCGTATGCAGTTGTTTCCCCTGTCATTTGTTTTGTATTATACATGCTTTCTAATTGAGGCTTCCAGGGGAATAAGCCATCGCCGATGGTGGTGTTGAACTGTTGTATAGAGGCATTTGAGAGTGCAGGCAGTCATTTCTGATTTGGTGACACAATTTTCGCACTTGACACCACACAGTGTGGTGTCCATATGCTGTGTGATGTCAACGCCACATTAAAGAAAACGAGTAGTCTAAATTGTTCCAGAGCCTTTCACTATGGCGTCCCATGTGTTGCCTCGGGCCATTAAACCTCACAGTTCTCAAATTTTAATTTGCAAAATAGGCATTTTTACCTAGCATTTGTTGCAATGCAAAATTGCTTTTCCACCTCTCTTTTTGCAGACATGAGTGAGGATGAGGCAGTTGAGCTGCTGAAGAAATGCGTTGGTGAGGTGCAAAAGCGCTTCCTCGTCAACCTGCCCGCTTTCCGGGTGCAGATTGTCGACAAGGATGGCATCAGGGACAAGGCTGACATCCCCATTGTGAACCTTGCTGCTGCCTGAGGGGGCAGGCTGATACTCTGCTAGGTTTCTCATCTCACCCTGCCTGTGACGTGTAATAAAGTGCGCACTTGGTACTCCTGCTTTTCAAATGCGTAAGCAGTGGCAGTGAATGAACACATACTAGTTGCTGGTGTGGTGTTCACTGTATGTAGGCTGCTGATATTAGAGAAGCATGTATACGTAGCACTAGTATTGTTTGCTGCCCATTTGCGAGGTTTTGTTCTTTACCTCAACCTGCTACCTGATCTGATCGGCTCATGTGGCATCATTTTTGCGGAGCACATTTTGGATACCCTGAACCCAAAGATGACACCAGTAGTTCTAGGCTCTGTAGAGCAGCTTACTATTTGGGAAGGAATTAATCCACTCCCACATGGTAGTCAAAATTTTAAAATGTTCGAGACTTCTCAGATTTCCTTTTTACAGAAAACAAGAATGCCTTAAAGTCAAGATTTGTGGCTAGCATGTGGAATTTGAAGTGAGTAATCAGTGCCAAGGGGAAAATTGGTGATTAAGTCCAGCAACATAGGTATAGACACACAAATGTGTGAAAAAAATTGAGAGAAGAAAAGTTGGTTCAGTAGAGTGGGGAGCTGGACTCTGTACATATTTGTAGAAGCTAAAACAATCGAAAGTATGCAGACAGGTATACAAGAAGGGCATTTTGTCGCTAGTATTTTTTAATGCGAAATTTGTTTGGGGTACTTGCCTGATTCGATCAAAAGAAGTGAAATGTTCCCATCTTATGCGGCGGCGACGACGCCAAACGAGTCGCTTCCCCAGCGATGGTACTTGTGGCGCCACCTCATGCTGCTACAACTCTGTGGCAGGAAAAGAGTGGGCGAACGTTTCTGGCAGAAGGTTTGAGTTGTAAGCAGCATGAGGTGGCGCCACCAGTACCATTGCTGGGGCAGCGGCTCGTCTGGCGTCGTCGCCGCCGCATAAGATGAGAACATCTGACTTCTTTTGATCGAATCAGGCAAGTACCCCAAACAAATTTGGTATTAAAAAATACTAGCAACAAAGTACCATTTATGTGCAAAATTTGAACTGCGAGGATTCCGCGGTTTAACTGGGAGAAGCATTCTACATCGCGCCTCTAATTGTGCAACACGCCATACACAGCTTGAAATTCGCGAAGTTAACTACAAAACTGGGGATATTTGTAACTTATACCCTGTCGTGTGGGTGAGAGTGAGTGGAAGAGAAGAGAACGCCACCACTTAGAGTAGGCTATCGCGTCGGAGAAAGCAGCGGCGAGGTGTATTTATTCCGAAGTCGACGGCCAGGGCGCCGCCATTTTGCGCGCCGGGATTTGATGCATGGGTGCGCCCGCAAGGCAGCCCGCGTTACGTACGGGTCTGGCATGCGCATTCGTTACCCGCATCGTCGCTGTGTACTCGTCACTGCGCACGCCCAAGTAAAAATGTCTATTACCCATGACTAGTTAGTACTGGTTATTGACTATTTAGTCATTGGGCATAACTAGTACTAGTTAATTCGTGACACGATCATGGCCGGACAGAGTACATGCACCCACGCCATTGCCGACGCAAGACAGATGGGACGCACACGATCCACCTTGTTCACCTCGTCGGCACGAGCTACCCCGTACCGTGGTATTCAACTGCGGCCTTTTCATCTGCCACCCCTTCCGCTGCAAGGCCGAAGCCTGCACCAATTTTGGAGCCACGGCCATCGCTCCGACGTATGTACCTAGCCCAGATCCGGTCGCTTCATGTAGATGGCTATACGCTCATCGCCAAGCTTGGATTAAACACATTGTGCGTTTCTTCGGCATGCCACCTTTTCAGGGCCTCATTCCGACGTGCGTTCTTCGCATTCCGATGCACTCTATCTCGCGCAGTGTTGTAATTTAGACAGGAGCCCGAGGGCTCCTATTTATACACGTATCTCCCCTCTAGCCCCCTTTACTTCCACGTCACATTGACGTCACCTCGCATGACCTTGACAGTGATCACGGGCCACTTGTTGGCCTACGTGACTATGCCTCAAAGTCACATGGCGACCACCAGGCTTAACACAAAGGTTTGACCTCTGAATCTCCCTCAAGGTGAAAACCGTGCATACCCGATGGCTCGAAGAAACCTACCGTAGCGAAGCTTTCACTTAAAAATACCGAGGATTCTCGATGTGAACAACGCGATTATCTCCCAGAACAATATGAGGCCCCATATAGCAATCAGAACCGCCGACAAGATCGGGTCATTTCAGTGCGAGATGTTGGACCACCCACCATAGTCTGGACCTCGCCTGTAGTGATTTGCATGTTTTCAGTGCACTCGAGAAGTTCCTGGCAGTACGGCGATCGTACAAGGATGAAGACAAGACAGCAGTTCGACGGTGGTTCCACATCAGCTGAACGAATTCTACCACAAGAGCATCTCAAATTTAGTGCTGCGATGGCACAAATGTCTAGAGCGGTGTGGGGACTACGTGAAAAAAAATGCATAATTAGGTACGTACTACGTTTGTAATTACCTTATTTTTGCTTATAAAATAGGAGCAAAGACTCTGATCCGCCTTCGTAGCAAGCCTTTAATGCCCATTGCTCACACCTTTACTGGAGACGACGCGGATCTATTGCGCAGAAGCTCATTTGCAGGTTACATTGCCACAAGTTATTACTCCATCGACTCTTCAGTGTACAATAGCCCGAAGAATCGAACTAAACACTCCCGTTACCGAGTACGAAGTTTGTGCTGCATTTTATGAAGCAACCGAGAGCGTCCTCGGGTGGCGTTAAGGTTGACAGTTGGCGTTAAGATTGACACGTTAAGATTGACAGATTGATACGAGACGTAGGGAGTGTCCATATTAAACAACTGAGCTCCTTCACGCAGCTGGTCAGTTGTTTAATGTGGACACTCCTTACGTCTCGTATAGTCGAACTGTCAATCTTAACGCCACCCGAGGACGCTCTCGGTTGCTGCATAAAATGCAGCACAAACTTCGTACTCGGTAACGGGAGAGTTCAGTTCGATTCTTCGGGCTATTGTACACTCCGCGTACAGATCCGCGTCGTCTCCAGTAAAGGTGTGAGCAATGGGCTGTAAAGGCTTGCTACGAAGGCGGATCAGAGAGTCTTTGCTCCTATTTTATAAGCAAAAATAAGGTACTTATATAAGGTAATTACAAACGTAGTACGTACCTAATTATGCATTTTTATGCTCAGGAATGTGAACATGCGGAAATCTTGGTCATTCCCAAGCTTGGGAATAAACGGGACTTCGCGAACCTGCGGCCCAGCCTCGATCGGCAAGCTATACGATCAAGTAATTTGCTCACCTGGCTCCACGTTTATCTTGATTGGAATATCCTACAATCCAAGATTATGTTCGACTTATGCACCCATCTGGGGGCTCAGGACGTCCTCCTTCTCACCAAAGAAATATACCAGGATTCCATCTCACGGCGAAAACTGTCATGGGCCGTGATTCAAAGAGGGATTTTGACAACATAAGTAACGACGCATCCTCCGGGGGACTGAATCGACAAGGATGAGGTCAGAAGATAAACAGCTATGTCAAGGTCGAATAGGACAGACACCTTGCAATTAAGGCGCAGCGATTATCTTCGATACTGCCAAGCCTGAGCTATCGGATTGGATGGACACATTCAGGACACATCGGACATGGCGACATTACTGTGTAAGTCAGCGATGGTTCAAGGCGGAAAAGAACGACCTGCTCCAGGACGAGGTGGACTGCGTGACATGTA
Organism: Amblyomma maculatum; assembly: GCF_055883805.1. Classification (NCBI taxonomy): domain Eukaryota; kingdom Metazoa; phylum Arthropoda; class Arachnida; order Ixodida; family Ixodidae; genus Amblyomma; species Amblyomma maculatum. The sequence continues at coordinate 17,469,338 of NC_139352.1, read as the reverse complement.
AGCCAACAACATGGCATATTTTGCTTGCCGAACAAGTAAAAAATAACCAGATTACGCAGCAAAAGATGAGACAATGACTCGAGCTGGCTGCCACTCTTCACGTGCAAATCGTTCCCGAAGTAAAGACGATGCAAGTACTGTATACGTTATAACCACAGAGTAAACGATACGTTCAGACTCCGAACCACAGTCACGGTCCAAGTGATGCGCATGATCGCGAGAGTAACGAACAGCAAGGAGAGTTTAAGCAAGAAGATATTTTGAGGCTGTCCCTAGCCTTGGCCGTCAGCAGGGCCGCGTAGTCTGCCGTAAGTTGACTGTTCAGTAAAAAATCGTAGAAGACCGACTTCGCAAAGCCTATAAGATACCCTTGGGCCTCTCGAAGGAAACCACTGAAGTGACGGACCTCGGATTAACCAACTACCTAGAACATCAGGAAGAATCGGCTACGTGATCCCCTCGAGAACACAGGTATAGGCGCCACAGACGAAATTAGGATATCCTGCACAATCTAGACTTCGCAACATATATGCACTTGGTCTCAGAAAACGAATGTCAAGAATAGCGGACGTGAGCTGCATAGGCGTTCTGCGTACATCGATATCGCCACCGTCGCGGCTACAAACTCACCGACGCTGCGGAGGTCACTGCTGCTTAGAGATATCCATCGGAAACGTACTGGGAAGGTCTTTGGGCAATGCCTTCGACTTGCAGCAAGTATGTATGAATTACTTTAATGAAGAAAAACGATCATGCAAATCATTCGTTACCACGGGGTGAGCAAGCTCTAGAGACAAACATCAGATATGATGAGCACCACGACAGGCGAGGCCCTGCACGAACCACTCGGCTGACGCCGTCGCTTGAAGCCGCAATTACCGTGCTAGTGCTGAATCGTGGCTGCTGGAGCCTGAACCGCAGTGGTATCACGTATTACTGGAGCACATAAGGGAAAGTATGAGACGACACCATCCGCCGCGACAGACTTGACCAGCTTCGGACATGTAGGCACCTTTCTCTGCTTGTATATATCTCACAAATTCATTCCTCCGCATATGAGTATAACTGTCCACATTGTAGCGACAAGGTTTTTCTATTTCATACTATGTCGGCCATATGCCACCCTAACCTAGCCGTACATCTCGCAATGGAGAAGTAGGAGGCGGCCTTGACCAGGCCGATGCTGGAAGATCAGCTTGCCTTTATAGACCGAGCTTGTGCAGCAGCTAACTGCTTGGGGTAAAGAAAGGACAGCAGGGCTACGCACAATTATTTCATTGCACCCTTGGAAACTGCACATAACCATGAGAGGGATTGGTCACACAAGTAAGCGGCAAAAATAGATTATAGAGTGCACGCAATTGTAACAAAATAATATATTATGGGATTGCCAAGAAAACTCTATTGATAAAAAATAGATTAATTTCTAGCCGATAAGTGACTGAAAGGGGAGTAACCCGAATCAGTACATTCAGCAGGGAATCCTTTAAGAGACAAAGAATTTGTGAAGATCATAGTAAGCTGTCCCGTTGCTAAAACCTAACTGAGTATCGCCAAACGAGAGCAAATTTTCAACAGTCAGAGATATGCATTTTGTAAAAATACTTTCCAGCAAAGGTTTTCGGTGGGAGGTGAAACGGCGACAGGCTAAGATGAAATGATCCAACATCTAGGATTCATTTCAGAATGAACGCATTGCTGAGGTAGAACAGCCAGATCTATGCATGTAAATATAGAATTTAGTTAAGTGGAGGAATCCTGCATTTGACAGGTCAGGAACACAGCTTGCATTGACCTGAAAGGCACTGCCTTGGTTCCGTTTGCACCGCGAATGCCGGAAGTCGTCAACGTGGACGAAATTGAGTGATTCGACCAACAAAATATTATGAAGCGCGCACCCACCCATAAGAGGAGGTAGGCGAGTAATGGAAAACGGTGCATGTGTAACTAATTCGGTGCACATTTTCGTTAAGTCAGTGTGGCTCGAAAGAAGCGCTCGCGGCGTCTGCGTAGAATGCTTGAGAAGATTGGAGATGCATGCCTACTCTCCGCACGAGGAGAGCACATAGCCCTGCGCGCGTTGTCGTCACCGCCCCCTCATATCACTCGGTGTCGGCGATGACTCACCCAGCGTAGTCACGCGGTGCTATAAATTGAGGTTATGTTGCTGCTGGAGATGGTGGCAATTCATCCGGAAGCCGACATCCTAGACGACAACCTTGCATTCTGCGCAGCTGTCATCATGACGGACTCCAAGCCCGCCTTCAGTTTCTCCAGAACCGGCGTTCCCGTCTGCCCATAATCCGCAAGCTGGCTGCCCGACTCGACCAGTTGGCCTCCCGGGGCTGTCGACTCTGGCTGGAGCCTCGGCCACTCTGGAATTCCCGGGAACGAGGCTGCTGACACTGTGGCAAAGGCTTCACATGGCTGCCTAACCCTATATACCGCCGTGAGCCCCCTGAACGTCGCCAGAGGGACCTTCGAGCGCCTGCTGCTGCGGGACCATCCTGACAACATAATGGCAGAAGGCACCCCCCACTACCGCTGCCATCCAGTGACCTCACATGACAGAAGAGATCCCTGCTCTTCCGCCTTCGAGGTGGCTGCTCCTGTACCGGACCATGCCTCCACAGAAATGGCCTGGTGCCCTCTGCAGAATGCGGCACTGCTCTCACGCCGAGGAAACCATTGGCCACCTCTTCGACGATTGCTCTTCGTTCAGTGTCTAGCGTCCTCGCCTTGGGTCAACCTATCAGTAACTGGGCCTCCCTTCTCGAAACTCGGCAGACCTCCTCTTCCCCTGTGGCCACAAATCTTCATGGGCGCTCCGGGCCCTCCTAGGCTTCCTTCAAGAGACGTGTTCGGACGCCTTGCTGCAGGATGTCGGCTTTCCTGCGACTTCATCTGCGTGCGACTTTTTCTTTTCTACTAATTTCTTCTCCCCTCTGCCCTTTCCTCCTTCTATATACATGCTGGCAGTGGTGGTGACGCTGAAACAAGTCACAGGCCCATATACTTTTCTCTTTTAACTCTTCATTCAACCCCACCCACACCCCCTTCACACACACACACACACACACACACACACACACACACACACACACACACACACACACACACACACACACACACACACACACACACACACACACACACACACACACACACACACACACACACACACACACACACACACACACACACACACTTCGACAAGCTAGCGAGAGGTGCAGTGAGTCATCAAGGAGTAGAGCTGGGATCCCGGGGTCAACCCGCTGTTCGGAAAGCCTACATATCTGCGAGGAAACAGCGCACGTCTACGGGACGACCACATTGTGACTCTCCAGACATCGGTCTGCGACAGTGCCCGGTGAACATTTTGGTGTATTTGTTCTGACTCTCGAATATTGTTTATTGTTATGAAGCCTCTGTGTTGCATAGAGCCTCTTCAAGATGCGTGCCTTCTTTTTGTGAGCCTGCTGTCTGTGTGTTTAAGTATTAATGTGAATTCTTCTGAATCGTGTTCTTGCTGTATAAAATTTGTTTTGTTTGCTACCTCTCATTTCAACTCTTACTCTGGCGTGAACCGGCGAAAGCTGGGCACCAAACGGCCTCCCCTTCTGTCATTACAGGTAGCTGAGTTCCGGCTGATCTTGTCACGCCGGTCGAGGGCATCTCCTTTGAGACCTCATTCACTGGAATTCCGCAGTCACCAGGAACTCCCAGAAACTTTAATTTCGCGATCTGAGAATGCTCGAGATCCAAAACCTGTCGACACAAAGTAGATTCAGTTGAAGATAGCAAGACAGTATAAATTTAAAGAGTGTCCGTCACCGCAGTATCGTTGCAGTGCTGAGGATGTACTTTCCGGATGGGTAGTATAAATAGCCGAAATTCCAGCAATAAAAATGAGCCTGGCATGCGGAGATAGAAAGCCTAATCAAGTTGACTAACGAAAATACCGGCCACTGCTCGTGGTTCCTGTGGTTCTTCTGCTCCTGTGTTTGTATTTTGCTCCCATTTAACTTTTGTGCGGTTTGCGCTTCAATGTTTCACCAACTCGCGCGTTTGGCTATAGTGGTTACTCCTTCACTGCTCGGAATCAAATACGTATATGGCGATGGAAAATGCTCCAACACTGGCAAATAGTTGACGTTGTTGGGATATATGAAATCATAAACCAGATTAAACTGCTAGGCGGAAAGTGGGGCAACAGAGATAGCGACGACCGAACGTAGATGACGTAGCGGTCTTTGGTGGCGAGACCAATAATAAATGTGGAGAAATAAATCAGGTGAAAAAATGTATATTGTTCGCTAAGGCGATAGGGCTGAACCACATAGTTTTAGAATGGCCTGAACACTGCTACCACATAGCAACACAAAAGTTTCGAGTCCTGTTGATTATTTAGGAAGACATTTGCGATGCCGACAAGGCCAGCCATAGCATAGGCAGCAAATTTGTTCGGGTGTGACTTCGGACGAACGATATGGGGTCGGGTGTGCGCTACTGTATGCAATAATAATAATAATAATAATAATAATAATAATAATAATAATAATAATAATAATAATAATAATAATAATAAAGAAAACAATATGCACATTGATCTGTGCGTGATATTTCATATTACGAGACGGACGAAGCTCCTGGTTTCGTATTTGAGGTGACCGTCGATTCAAAATAATACAAAGGTAAATTTTTTATTATATAACGAGTTAAAAGCAATTATTACAGTGAAAAATCTGTCCGTCGCACTTTTTCGAAGCAATCGACTACAGCTGAAGCTGCTACAGCAATCTTTAGATGAGCATATAGCAGTACCAAGTGTTCTCATTCCATCATAGAAAGTGATCCTTCAGTAGCCACAGACCTGGAAACAATCTTTCGGCACTACCAGCGGTAAATGGCAGTATCACGAGAATCTAGAGCAGCTTGTATTAGTTTGGGTGATATTATGAGTTGCAGTGATAGCATCGCGTCATGATGCTGTGCAGGGACAATGCTCGTCTCGGCTGCATTCCACTTAGTCCACTGCCTTCGAATTTTACCTGGACATGCCTTTCCATCAGTATCGTGCGGCAATATGCTTGCACAAGTCATTTTGCTTCACTCACTTGGCTGCCATAAGCTATGTGACACTATAACAGGAGCACCACAAGCTTCCATGTTCGTGGACTCTTTGTTCCATCGTGATGAAATTGTTTCTCGCATATCTTTCTCCCTGCCCCCTTTGTGGCCTCACTTTGCAACTATACCCCTCTTACAAATAAGGCAGGAGCTCGACGTTTCTTCCATTAACAACACGACGATCTACGAAACAAGAATGAGGTGCAGTGCCAGCCTCTAGCGAAAATACGTGGTCAAGCTCGCCAGCGTTTTTAGGGATGGATTAAACGTATGACGGCCAGCGCGCAACGTGCGTCCGCAGATGACCCACGCCCACCTACTGTGCCAAACCGAAACAGAAACTGCTCGCGAACAAATACCGCCTCTTTCTCAAATTGAAAGGAATGACCCTATGCTCGACTAAAGTTTGCTGGGTTTGTAGCCCAACCAGGCCTGGCTTGCTGGCCAATAGTGTGGTGCAGTACTGAAAAAAATGCGCGATTTTTATAAATTTCATCACGCGTAGCCTGCTAGTTCCTCATCACCATCGATCTTGCGCTCGTGCGCTCGCGAAGTAGAACAGCGCCTCAGCACAGACTGACCGCTTCGTTCTGTCCTCGGTATTCAGGGACTGCAGACAACTATTGCGCTTATCACGGTCCCTGGTTGCGTACAGGTCAGTACTATGCCATTCACTTCATGGGGGAGACTCAAAGGGGCCGAGCTGCCGAACCCCGAACAAGCTTTCAATGGCTCTCCTGGTTCTGTGGGCCGGTCGCCGCTTGGTACGACTGTCTACGGCCACGGACACTTCCAGAGGGTCATATGTTGCTTCGCCACCGTCTCGCTCGTCGTGGTACAGTGCCACAGTCGGGTCTTCACCCTCATAACACGCCCCGTGGACCACTGGTGCCGGCCGCCGGCCGCTTTCGCCGACCTCTCCGTGTCCGCATGGAAGAATGTCGGTGTTCCAGTGGATGAAAAAGGACGCCCCAGCCATTGCCTCACCTACGCACAACCCGGTAGTCAGTCTAACGACACCGAGACCTACGAGTGTGACGCATGGGACTACGATTCGGTGCGTAGCTCACGCACTGCCAGAAGCTTCTGGAACTTGGTCTGCCGCAGGTCGTGGCTGGTATCTATAGGCAACGCGGTCTTCATGAGCGGTGCCCTTTTGCTCGTGCCGTTCGCTGGAATCGCTGCAGACATATTTGGACGAGAGACCGTCATCATGTCGAGCGTTGCGGTGCTCTTGTCCAGTACCGTGTGCACCTGCGTCGCGCGTTCCTACGGTGCGTACCTTATAGCAAGCTTCGTGAACTCGGCCTGTGCCAGTTCCATATTCGTGGTCAGCCTCATCCTGATGTACGAAGTGGCACCTCTGAACTATCGTGTCCTCTACATCACTGTCTCCAGCTCGCTTGGCGTCTTTCTCGTCGACGTTTTCCTGCTCATTTTGGCGCCGCTTCCACTGTCCTGGTACATTCTTCAGGGAATCGTTCTGTCTCCCACTGCATTCCTGCTGATCGGTCCATGCGTCGTGTTCGAGTCCCCCCTCTGGCTCCTGGCGGCAGCCAGGTTGGAAGATGCTGAGGCGGTCATGCTCAAAGCTGCCAAAATGAACGACATGAATCGGTCCGTAGCTAAGCAGGCCATGTTGAAGGTCAGAAGCCAGATGAGCAGCGCCGAGGACGCCAACGTGCAGCGTTCGTCTTCTCTCATGGACAACTTCGAAGGAGGCGCCTACGTTGGCAAAGTGTTCTTCGCGTCATTTGCGCTGATGCTCGGCGTCTACGGCTTGTCCTGGAGCAACAGAATGCGGAATGACACCACAATACAATTCCTGGCGACTGTCCTGTCCGCGCCTTCGTACGTGGCCATGTACCTGGCGCTCGTCTCCTTGGGCAGGTGGGTCAAAAACTGAGAGCGCGCTTAAGCTGAGTCTTTAAAGGCATGTGAAAAGACAACATTAATATCACCCGTCTGCGGTTTTATTTGCGAATCTTTGTTCGCGCACATGAACATTGCTACTCGCCTAATACCTTAACTTATTCCTTTATTACATCACGCATACACATTAGCATACAGTAGGTTACCACGTCATAGGGCCATTTTTTAACCTATACGCCAGCTACACCAGTGTACCAGAAATGCAATACCCCCGATAGTGTTTTGCTACACTAGTGGAGGACACTTAAGATCGGCCTTTAAGGATATGAAGCGGTAGCGTAGGCTACCAGCCGTTTATACGGCTACCAGTACGTTCATACAGTACAGCTACCAGCACGTTCATGCGGCTTGCTTAAAGCCTCGCTTTAAGCAAGCCGCATGAACGTGCCTGTGTGACATACCTGAATGCAAAGGTCCTGACAGGCTGATTCTGATATCACCCTCCCATGTGAAAGGAGAGGATCGAGTTGGCAGCTTCTGCCAAACGTGATTTCAGGCAACCTATACGTCCAACATGGTGCCTGACCACATCAGCTGCCAGCTACCGCCTGCCAGCGCCATTCTCGTGATTTTTGGTTCAAAACGCCAACGCCGGATTTTCGGTAAACGGGGCATTTAACGCTATAGTTTGCAAATGGCCCTCACATGAGTCTACCTTACAAATTTATACGAGTGCCTGCTTTAATAAAGCCGTACGAATGTGCCTGCGTGGCCTAGGAGTAGCTTACTTGACTCAGATCCAAGGGTAGGCGGCCTCAATTCCCATCTAAAAGGAGCTGGCCGGCTTGGAAACTCCTGCGAACTCGGCCATTCCTTGTTTCATTACGCCGCACAACTCCACGACCAGTCTGCGCGTGCCATCTCCCTTGCCTGCCAGAGGTGTAATCGGGATTTCTCGCTTACAACGCCTACGGCGGATTTTGCGAAAAACGCTACCTTTGACGTTGTTGCGGTAACTTGCGATGATGGGAAATGTCAAGAAAACTTCGATACCCACGCACGTGAGAGTGGGATGCATTTAAGTCTGCTTACGGACAGAAATGCGAAAGCATTGCGAGCTCTGCGTCTATAGTTCCGTTATCAGTTCTTCGCGTATCGTCACTTAGTACCAATGCTTATAGTTTCCTTTTCCATAGATCAAATTCTGAATTTGCGCGTCACGGGACCAACTTTGGGTTGGGCCGCCTAAATTTTCAAGTCCCCACTGAGTTGGCCATACTCAAATTAGATTGGATTGCAAGTCTTGTCAAACTATACCTAATTATTCGCGTGGACACGCTCTAAAACAGCTCTTCAGGACTCACTCTTCCCACAGTTTCATTCGATCAGTTAATCAGTCGGTCATTTAAACATTTCACTGACTTAATTATTCATGTACTATCTAGATATATCCTAATCAACTGTTATATTAATTACCTATGCAATTGATGATATGCAGTCGTGGATAAACTTTTGATGATATATACCTTTGATGACGGGCTCGGTCCACGCCGCCCATTGAGCCAAAAAATTCTTTGGCACTAAAATCAAGAGCTATTACAGATCTCGAGAAAATATGGGGCTGACTTAGCATTGGATGAATATAATTATCTGCTTTTTTTTTGCGTAACCACCAGCACAACTTTTCTTTCTGTTTTAGCTGCTGCGTTAAATTCTCCTGAAAATCCATCCTCGGCGCTGTGAGCCGAAATAATCAGCATGCGGCAAGTGATAGTTGGCGTATAACATGGCCGGTCACTGATTTGTCGGTGAGTTGTGTGACGTCATGATCCCGCATGACATGATTGATTTGGCAAGAGCTGCCAGGCTCCTATGAAGTGTGAGAATAAAATCGGAATGAAAAACTGGACCCATTGATCCCGCGTCAGACGGGCTACCACATGCGCGCCGGTTGGTCTTGCACATGTCGGTTGGTCTTGCAGATAATGTGGCACCTTACGACAGTATGTCAATGGGTATGTGAGAGATAATCTGAGAGGCTCGAATGAAGGGAGTGACAAAAAGCTTAAATAAAAGATCCGCAAGGGTCCACAGACGCCTGCCATCAACGCTGCCACGTCATACCCTAAAATGCTGAGCTTGATGTCCCCGAAATACGTATCGGCGCTTAATAGTCCCCCACAACATACACTTCACTCGTTCTGGTCGCGTATAGCACAGTGGACGTTGTAAAATATTTTCAAGGCCCTTGACGGGCTTTTTTCTTTTTTTTTTTTTTCTGACCTGAAAACTGCTACGCAGACTGCAGCTGCTGGTGGCGGTCATGGCTCTACTGGGCGGCACCTGTTCATTGTTCGGCATCGCCATCTACGCCAATCCTCGCATGGTGGGGGACGCCCTCCTCCTGCTCGCCTACTGCAGTTCCCGGGTCATGGTTCCAGTCGGCTACCTGTACCTGGCCGAGCTTTTCCCGACGGACGTCCGCTGCGTCGTCCTGTGCGGAGCCTACGCGTGCGGTCGCTTGGGTGCAGTGGCGGCATCTGTGCTTTCCCTGCTGGGAGAGGTCGGCCGCGAGGACCTCGAGTTCGCCATCATGGGCTCGGCGGTGTTCGTGGCCCTCGCCGCCCTGCTCCGGCTGCCAGAGACTAGCCACGGCGTAGCCGTCTGTGCCTTGGCGTGCGGGTCGACAGAGGCGCAGATTATCAGGGTTGTGCAGGGGACTCCGGACGCGACGCCTATTCACAGGTCCCCCAAGCGTAGAAAGAAGGGAAAAGAAAACCCGTAATGCTGGAATGCAAGCTTAGAATTGAATTTAGTATCCAAACCTGGATTGTTGCAGCCGTAAACTGCTCTACCTGTTTTATAATCACCCTATGCTATACGCCATGAATAATCACTGCAGAAATTTCAGTTTAAAATTATTTTCACGTTTCAGCGAATACATTGAATTGACTGTTTTTGACCCACAAGGTTCCAGAATGAATTACACAAATCCAGACACAAAAAAACTGTCATGCCTATGCTTTTAGTGCGTGGATAATGTATAGCTTTGACATCGGCAAGAGATCCCACTTTACTAACGTACTTAAAAACGCTTTGCGTTTGTGGGGTTTCACGAGTAAAGTCGCATGCTGCCTCGTGATGTGTAGTCCTTATGTATAGTTTGTGATTTCGTGTTTTCATTTAAACGCCCTGATGACAGTCTCTCAAAAGGGATCGGGGTTGTTGGCCATAATGTGTGCGCTTTTTGTCTGCCCGATGATGGTTTCACAACACCGAGGCGTCGCAATGTCATCTTGGACAATGTCCCCGGTCGTCAGTAATGAAAGAAGCCGGCATGTACTTGGAACGTGACTTGTACTCACTGCTTCTGCCCAGCTGTGCCCATAGCAACGCGCAAAAACCCGCCTTGCGTGTGCTTAAACTGTGCTATCAGCGCTTCCTCTCAGAGAACGTACAGCTTTTTTTTTTTTTTTTTTGCAGTGTCTCAGAGACCCTCATCATGTCGCGCTTCTGTAATTTGTTGTATTCTCCATAGCGTGCGTTTGGGATAGATACTATAGTTGAATAATAAGTGCACTTTATTCGGCTTATGATTTAAAGTTTTGTTTCTAAGCTCTTGATGAGCTGAGAGCTCATGGCAGTTTATGTAGCTATATTTTCCTAGTTTGCCTTTTCGAGACTTGCAGCGGGGACACGGTACGTAGAGCACAGTTAAGCATGCAGCCATATCATTACTCATGACTATAGTTCCCATTTCAACCAGCACTTCGTCGAAGCAATTTTGCTAGGCTGTATCAGGAATTTTTGATGTCGGAATACTCTTGATACATCGTTGGCAGAAAGACACGAATCTGGAATGGAGCACTCAGTTTGTGATTTTATCACAGGTAAATAGAGTTTTATATTTTCTGCATTTGTGTGAGTGCATGTTGCCTTAAAGCTTTCCTGGGTATAATTACTGCATTGACGGAATACATGGGGCACTGAATATGGAAATGGCAAAAATTGGAGGGGCGTAGATTTGAAAACTGTTAGTGACTCACACTTGGGCTCGGCTTTAATACGCGACTTCGATGAGAGTCGAATGCTTTTGCGTTTGCACATTGAAAGTACATTTGGCGTATGTTAGCTCCATGCGTTCCCAGTTACGTAATTTCTACCACCAGTACTGCTACATGCACTATGCTTAGGTGTAGCTTTCACACAAGATTATTGTTTAAGAGATACAACACATAGTGGCAGGGCTTTTGGAACTATTTTTGAGTGTGTGTCTGTGCACGTGTAAAGGGAGGTGGGGGGGGGGGGGGAGGGGTGCAGTACTTCGAGTTTCATTTATTTTTATGCATAAAGTGTCCGAGTATTAATCTTTGTTCCTGTTTTCGTTATTTTGAATATTTAGGTGCATTTGTTGTTCACGCGAGTAAAGCCTAAATTTAAATTGACAATTTTATAAATACACACGCTTGAGTGATCAACCGCATAAAGGCGTTCGCGCATTCTGAACAGAGGTCAGTCAACAGCTTCCGTTTGGACATGATTTGTAGAGGTCTCAAACGATATGTTTTCGCGTGGCTGCACAGCGAACCAGCTCAGCCCCATGATGTTGTGCATTAATAGCAACGCCATTGAATTGAAGTGTTTGGCGGTCCGGTATTCTGGGCGTGTTCTCTTCAGTACTTTTTACCGTTAATGCGTAGAGGAAGTATTCAGAGAGATGGATTGGGAACAGTTAGAAATAAGGGTTCATGGAGAATGCTCGGTAATCTGAGATTCGTTGATGATATAATCTTGCTGAGTAACTCAGGTGAATTGCGAAAGATGGTTATCTATGAGGTCAAAGCAGAACGTTGACTAAAATCGTGTCCCACAGCCTCGAAGAGGAGCAGCAATTGGCGATAGCGAAGCACTGGAAGTGGTATACAAATACGTCTACTTGGGACAGGCAGCAACCGCAGATCCGGATCCTGAAAGAAAAATAACTAGAAAAATTACATTGGGATGGAACACATTAGGCAGGTTCTCTCAGATCATGAATGGCAGCCTACCAGTATTCGTCAACAGAAAAGTAAATAACAGCTACATGTTATCTATTCTCCAGAGCTAAACCACAACTAATTTTTATCACCAGCGGTTCTTCTTTGGATGTAACCAGACGGTCACCGCGAGTATGAGCGCTTAAAGGCTTTCGCCTATAGGCGGCAAAACAATACAAAACTATGCTTTTTACAACCGCGCACGACAAACATCCTTGAAGTTTAATGGAGTGTTCATGGTTATTCATCGAAGGGTGACAGCGAGATCCGCAGCAAATTAAGCATGCGCGGGACTCATTTTGTTGAGAGTAGAGGCACTAGTCATTTACTATGTTTATCTGGTATCTAGTTAACCTCGCTGGCTGCTCGGGGGAGGGGGCAAATAAAGAAAATGTGAACCAGAATTCAAGCATACACAACACTCACATGCCCGAAGAACACAGGATTTTCAAATGGTGCGCAAATGTATCAAATTCGTGCCCTTTAGGTAAATCATTAGAGCTTCTGTGTTACGCGCACCAAAACGCATTAATGAGCGTTAAGAATTTTTATTTAATGGCCTACGCTAAATGCACTTTACGCGTCTGGATACATGTTTCTATTATTTATAGTTCAAGTACAGAATGATATGCCGTGTGGTTAATTGTCCGAATGTGTGCCAAATTTAACGGGCTCCCATATTTCTCGTAACTCGCCCCTTCTTTGTCGCGGGACCGTGCATCAGCATCAGTGTAAGTCTCGTGCTCGCAGCTCGAGAAAGGGATCGCCTGTGTAGCGCCGCTTATTGTTCCACGGCTCAGCGGAAAAGTGACCGCCGAAAGCTGTAATATCATTCATCTGCCCGTTCGTGTGCACCGTCCATGAACACCAAGGCTCCTCGGAAGGCCTCGAGCACGCGGAAGAAACGCAAAGACTCTATTACGGCCGTTCCGAAGGAACTACCGATAGACTCTCAGGTGCCTAGCTGCGAACTAGAAGGAAGCGCCGAGCAAATGGAGCCAAACACTACCATCTACGGCCACGGAGACTTCCAGAGACTCATATGCTGCTTCACCATCGTCGCTCTTGTCGTCCTGCAGTGCCACAACCACTCTTTCGCTCTCCTAACACGCCCCGTGGACCACTGGTGCCAGTCGCCATCACACTTTGCCAATTTCTCCGCTCCTAAGTGGAAGAACATCGGCATTCCAGTGGACGAAGAAGGACGCCACAGCGAGTGCCTCGCCTACGCACAGCCCGGGCGGCAGCCCAACGACACCGAGACCTACGAGTGCGACGTCTGGGACTACGACCCAGCGCGCGCAGCCCAGTCCGCGATAACCTACTGGAATCTGGTGTGCCGCAGGTCCTGGCTCTTGTCTCTGGGAAACGCGGTTTATATGGGCGGCGCCTTTCTGGTCGTGCCACTCGCAGGTTATGTAGCGGACAAAGTAGGCCGAAAGACCGTCATCTTCACAGGTGTTGCCATGGTCCTAACAGGCACCTTGGCAACCTGCACCGTGCGCACCTACTCGTTTTACCTGGTGGCAAAGTTTGTGAACTCGGCCTGCGCCAGCTCCATCTTCGTGGTCAGCCTCATCCTGTTGTACGAAGTGGCGCCGCTCAGCTACCGCGTCTTCTACGTCAGCATCTCATGCGCTCTGGGTATCTTCCTCGTGGACATGCTGCTGTTCTTACTGGCACCGTTCCCGCTTTCATGGTCTCTGCTGCAGGCGGTCGTCCTGTCTCCAACAGTGTTGCTACTGCTTAGCACCTGCGCCGTGCACGAGTCCCCCGTGTGGCTGCTGGTGACATCTAGAGTGGATGAGGCCAGGGCGGTCATGCTTGTGGCTGCCACCATGAACAACGTGAGTCGAGTGGTGGTCAAGCAAGCCGTGCTCAAGGTTAAGACGGAGCTATCCCACAGCAATACCCCCAACTTGATCGGAACGGCTCTTGCTGCGCCCAACGTGAACCGGAGCCGTCACATCGTCCGAGTGTTGGCCGGGGCCTTCTTGACGATGATGGGGATCTACGGCCTCGCCTGGAGCGAACGAATGCGCAAGAGCACGACAGTTAAGGCCTTAGCCGCCATCCTGTCTGCGCCTTCTTACGTAGCCATGTACATTGGTCTCATCTCCTTGGGCAGGTGAGGCAATGTCGGAGACGGAACGAACCAGGCTTGGGGAAGAGTGAAAATTTTTAATTATATTTTCAACAAATTTCGATAACGATGCTAATGCCTTTTTTTTTATTGCAGGAGCAGGCCTTAATTAGCTCTCCAGTAAATCTAATAAGCCCGGAAAAGGCTTTTATAGTCCTTATACAGTGACATTTGCGCTCTTGTCTGTAGAACCTGGCGAACAAAACAGCATGGATGAAGCCTGAAAGCACTAAACAATAAATGTGTCAAGAGCGATAACGATTTAGACATCGCGGAGAAATATATCGGCGCATAAAGAGGCGAGTAAGTCTTATCAGAATTATTAGAGTATTCTAAATTATCACTGTCTAATGGGTTGTAGCGAGAATTGAAGACCTCAGATAGTATATCAGACGTGACAACAGTGACAACGATCCACATCATGCGAGGCGAGAACTCTTTCCTGAACAGAGTTGCAAGGAAGGTGTAAAACGCAAGGTGGAAGTTGAGATAACTATGTAGGAAGAACGGTTGTGACCCTCAGTGGTGAGGCCATCTTGACATTGCACGTTTTTCTTACAAACGAGTCACGACACTGTAAAGCGGCGTTAAAGCTTGTGGAAACAGTGGTCAACTTGGTGCGGATTAAAATCACGTGACTTGAAACGATCGTCTTTGTCAGGGCAGCATTGCCTGCATCTGGGGTGATTTGTATGGCTAGCCGTCAAGAGGCGTTGCCACGACGGCTGCCTTCGTTCTTAGCGAAAATGTGAAAGTGATGCGTTAGCGACTGCGGCCAGCGCTTTTGGTCTGGATTCAGTTGAAAGTTTAGCATGCCTATGCCGCATATACTGCGACCGGTAAAAAGCTTTGTTTGGTCGAAATCACTGTTGCCTTCGACCACAGAATTCCTCATAATTGATGTCGCTTTAACTGTGACATTAAAACTCGTATACGACACGTACGATACCATACCGCGATGTATACAGTGGCCTAACAGTGCATGCTCTGAGGAACAAGGTGTGGCCACACATGGCCCACGCTTAGCTCTTCGAGGACATATCCCGAAACAGCCTTTACCAAAGCAGAAGGACGAGAATAAAGTGCCCCTGTAAGATCACTGTCTATTCATTGGCATGAGAATTTACTTTCACGACACCGCCGGAAATCTCTAGCATCTTGAAACAGCCGCTGTCAGGTGTAGGGCGATTGACTGTAACGCCAGGGGAATAAAGCACTGTATGATTTTGGTCAGGGCGGCCAACTTTAAGGAAAATTTTTCTTTCAGTTCTTGAGAATTGCTTCCTACTGTATTGCATTAGGTCATTACATCACAAAATTTACCATGCAGGCTGCAGCTACTCCTCATTGTCATGTCTCTGATGGGCGGCACTTGCTGCCTGCGCAGCTTCACCATCAACGCCACGCCCCGCCTGGTGAGCGACGGCTTGCTGGTGTTCGCCCAGTGCTGCGCCCGCGTGCTGGTGCCGTCCGCGTACTTGTACGCGGCCGAGCTCTTCCCTACCGGTGTACGCTGCGCAGTCCTGTGCGGTGCCTACGCGTTCGGCCGCCTGGGTGCCGTGGCCGCCTCGGCGTTATCCCTGTTCGAAGAGGCCAGCCGCGAGGATGTCGAGTTCGCCATCCTGGGTTCGGCACTGTTGGTCAGCGTCGCCGTGATGCTCGGTCTTCCTGAAACGAGCTACGGTCTCGTCGACGCTCGCACGGCCGAGACCGACAAGGACGTGCTCAAAATCATGCAGTACACTGAGGATACGACACCCAGGCCGAGACACAAGCGCAAAAGGAAGTTGAAGCCTTAATGCTGAAAGCCTCGAACTGTGGACGGGCCGGGTGCAGGATAGGCGGCACAAATAAGCCGTATATAATGCTTAATTTTTGATAATGTAGATAGATATATAAGGGAACTGATGTTTGCTGTTCGCGTTTAATTGGGGTTTTCATTGTTTGATTGCGAGTTGGATTGCTGCTTTATGACTGGCTCACTCATTTCATCTCAGACGTAATCTTCCTACAAGGAGAAAGAATTGCGACCTAGTCTAACGTGCACCTCTTTTCCTTTCACCGTCTTTTGGCACAGTTAGCGAAAATGTGGCTCTTTGCTCCTAGACAACGATGTGGAGAAATTATCAAGGAACTTTAGTGGAGACAGCCCAGTGTTGTCTGCATGGATCATGCGCGCTGTTCCGTATACTTGCGTGGCCAGTCGGAGTTCTCGATTTGCAATGCTTTGGCGCCCTGCGAAGATAAAATATATTGTATGTCATTATTGAAGCAGTGCATGCCTTAATAGTCTGTTCGCAAGTCAAAGCACATTTCGGGAACGTACCAAGTTGCGGCCTCCGGTTTTGGCATTCTGGGCTTTTATCTACAGGTATTTGCAGGAACCCGCCTGCTGTGCATACAAATTGTCCTCAGTAAACGAAACGTGAACTCGCTGTTGCATTTTCCGTATATGCCCTTCCTTTCTACACGATGTCATTAATGCATGATAAATATTTGGACATAGTAATTCCATTGAGATGGCAGCAAGAAAAAAATATCCGCATGACTGGAGGGAGACGAATGTAAGAGCGTTGTAGCATTAACGAAAAACCAGCCCTAGAGATAAATTCGTAAAGTGTAGTGTAAAGAAACAGGACGCAAACGTCGAAGCTAGACTTCGGATAAAAGACAAATAACCCAAAAAGAGACGATAGTAGAGCCCAGCGTACTCTTTGGAAGAAAAACGGCGATACACCAGAAAGGCTAACGAATAATCGGCCACGGAAAGCGCGCGGCGACAAAGCGCCGATCCGCAGGGAACTAACGCACATTTTTGAGCATGTCCATTAGCACACAGTCGTAAGGGGCCACATTTATTTAAAAGGTAACGGGACATAAAACTCCGCTTTAACGAAGCCGTACCTAGGGGAACGGCTGATTGGGCGAGTTGGTGAACCATGATGGACAGTAATGTAAGTGCGCAACAAAGACGAGACAAAGAGAAGTGGATAACGACGGCGCAGATCACCGTCATTGTCCACTTCTCCTCTTTGTCTCGTCTTTGTTGCGCACTTATATTACTGTCCATCATCGTACCTAGGGGTAGCGTGTATGATTCGGGATCCGAGGGTACCACGGTACCGATTCTCATTTCACAGAAGCCAACCGAGTTGGCATCTGTTTTCACCCCGGCCATGTCTGTGGTCTCATGACGTTACACAACCCGCCGACCAATCGATGCCAAAGCTTGATCGGTCGATCACCAAAACATAATACATAAAAGGTACGATCGTCCCGCGAAGCGGCGAATGGTCGGGCCGACTGTATGCACAATAGTGTAGTATTTCAACAATGTTTACTACCAGGATTGCACAAGATTATCGAACTTTGACATCGCGCGGTCACATAACTTACTCCTCCGCCGGCACACATACCCAACATGCATTGGACAGGATGATGATCATAACTTTGTTGCTTCTGATGACCAAGTCGAAACCGGCTGACCTGTCGTTGGTTTTAAAACACAACTCTCCCCCATTTGGTAAAGCAAGTTTTGTCTTTGAGGCTACACTCAGCACTCTTTAACGAGTCTCCTGTGTTTTCTAGGACGCTTGTTCGCAGTGTGTGGTGAGCGTGGTATACTTTGTGCCTGTCAACGCGCCGCGCGAACAATAGAGCGGCGCCGTCGGGTAAAGTTGCGCGACGCTGTCGCTCCCCTCGCCGAGGGCGCCACTGACGTAGGTGTCGAGGCGCACGGGTACGAACGTCGGCGCGGGGCGGGAGCGCTGTTCGCTAGCGGGATAACTGTTCCTAAGCATGGATCAGCATATTTGCTTGTAAGGCCGACATCCACTAAGCATAACAAGTGATCATGATACTTGTTAGGCAATAACACCAACGCTATATGACATTTTATGTCAGGCAGTTTCAAGAAATTGCGCATGGCTCGAAAAACTGCATGACTGCTCCGCTAGCGCCAATGGTAATAGAAAAATTACAATGCTAGTCTCCGCTGCAATCAAACAAAAATTTAAGAAAGGCATCAGCATTTATTTACACACTTCACAACAGCAATTGTGCTACAAGAGTACCATGTAGAAGTGGTGTGATGAATAGTTGCCACAAGTAAGGAAAAATGTTCACGGTGACTTCTGTCACTGATAGCACTTCAGAAGCCAGCTTGATTTACAGATGATTGGAATAACTGCATCGCAGTATGCCATTGAGATCTGTAAGGAGAAAAATTTTGGTATCAGCTGTTATTTTCAATGATTCAGCACGTCGTACAAACGTTTTTTTTTCTTTTTAACTTGAAAAACAAGTAAAGACAAATATACGCGTTGCATCTTTCTGTTTCGATCACTCCAAAATAATCGTCACAATAGGCAAAGCTGGTGTTTTTATTTTTCACAGAAATGCGCCGTTAGCGAAACAAAAAGTACTGCGCTGGAGCATATGTAACATACCATACAGACGAGCTAACCAGGGAGGAAGTTAGAATCGCAGTCCAGATAATACACGTGCACATTTAATATTACCTTACTGACGCGTAATAAACACACGTCTTGTGCTGTCATTTTTCACGGGCCTTAATGCGGTTGAGTACGAGTTTTGCGGTTTCCGATGCTAGAGAGGAACAGCGATTTAGTTAACAAGGAAAACTAATATAGGCTTTGAACAATTCGATCTAACTCACTTTAAAGTAGTCTTCACAATAGGTAAATCTTGTGTTTCTATTTTATCACAAAATTTCGTAGTTAGCGTATACATCAAAAAAAAAAAAAAAAAAAAAAAGCTTCGCAGGAGTTCATCTAACACTACGCAGACGAACTAGGCAGGGAAGCAATTAGCATTGCAGTCCAGAAAGCACAGGTGCACATCTAACATTACTATTGCAGCATTGACGCTTAATAAACACAGTGTTTAGTGTTGCCACTATTTTTTACAAGCCTCAAAGCAGCTGAACACTACGCAGTGATCGCCGGAAGGACAAATCAAAGCTGGCACTTACCAGTTGGTGCTACGCTGTATTCTTGCAGCACCCGAAGGCAGAGAAAAGTAGAAGCATCACCTTGCACACTGCAAAACAGTCCACGAAACAGCGAGAAAGCGGTAGCACGTGGCTATTCGGACCGCTTTGCAACACGGCGCACCCGGCACTCGCCTGGCGAGGGTGACCCTACGTCGCTGTCGCCATCTCTCGGCAGCCAGTGGTGTAACTTGTCAACGAACATGGCCTCCGAGATCACCTCCGCGCGAACAGTTGTTTCAATGACTGATTCTGGTCCTGATGAGTAACCAAATGCCAGCAGTTTTTATAGCGTAGGCAATACTACGCCAGGTTTCAGCCCGCCGCGTAAACCCGGCCAGAAGCAACGTTTGACCTTTAGAGCGACCGCAGATGGGACCCTCTTCAAGCCGTCGGGTAAACCCGGTCGGTAGCCACGCCGCAGATGGCGCGCTGTTGCCATAGCAACAAGAACGACCATAGATGGGCCCCCTCTTGAAGCCGTCGGGTAAACCCGGTCGGTAGCCACGCCACGCCGCGCCGCAGCTACAGCTGTGACACTGCCGAGTGGAGGCACTGGTGTTGACTGGCGTCGCTGAGTGGGGCGCTGCGCTCTCGCCAGATGTTTCGGAATGTGGAGAGGTGAAAACTGACTAAAAAATGCGTGTTCGCTCGCTTTGCCCGACTGCTGGGGTTTAACTAAAGCTAAACCCCAGCAAATTTTTTAAGCATGTCTTGTTTCTGCATATCACCTTCCCTGCCTGGTTTGCTGCTGCGATGGTGTTTCCTTTTGTTGCAATCACAATCAGGCGCCCAGGCTCATATATATAGCTTGCACTGACGTCACAGAAAGGGGTTTCTGGGATGTGAGTCCGCCATGCTTATGAACCTCTCATTCTTCCGTAGTCATTGCAAGCGCGTTGGCACCATGGTCATGTGCGCGATATTTGACTGCTCAAACAGCAGTGATACCCGCGGGAGGAAACAGCCAACTAACAGCAACTTCTTCTCTGTACCGAAAATCGTGGAGAATCAGCGCGAGTGCACGAAGGAGCTGGTTTAAAGCGACGCAGCTTGCGGCTGGCGCACATTACATGTTTGGACACGGAGAACCGCAATCTGCGAGTCTGTGGCGCGCACTTCATTACAGGTAAATAATCACTTTCGGCTGTTGAGTGCGCGGTATCCGCGAAATCTCTCTTAACTTAGCCACTGTTTTGCGTTCTTAGGGAAGCCGGCAAAGTTGTTTGAAGTGACGAATCCCATCTGGGCCCCGTCGCTTCTCGGGTATGGCACGAAGGTGGACCTCGGTACGGCACCCCATGCCCGGCAGCCGAGCTTCCTAACCAGTGAGACACAGAGCCTTAATTTTTACATACAAGCAGTTGGAAGACATTAAAGGAGAAGTAAGCGCTATGCGCTTACCTCTCCAAGTAGGAGCACCTTGTCTTCTCCGAGCTTCTTCGCCAGCTCTTTACCCAGCCACTAGTGAAGTAACTATGGGACTTTAGCGATTTGTATGCTTTCATCTGGTCTAGGTAGAACGAGAGGAAGATGGTTTACACAGTATGAAGAAGCACTGAACAAGGGTAAATGGGTACGCCTCAGTTCGCAGGTCGAGCCAACGTTTCGACAAGTGGACTTGTCTTCGTCTGGGCAAAGCGATCATCACTGGCAGGTGTTTAAATACGCTTTTGCTTCCGGAGAAAAAAAGCTAGGGAGGGGAAAGTGGGTGAGAATAGAGTAGGTGTTAAGGAGTGGGGAGCGGCGGATGGTTGAGAAGAAAGTAGGTCATGAAGTGAAAAAAAAAATTCTTCAGTATGTATTTCTCAGGCTGGAACCAGGGATTCTGTGGCCTGATAAAGAAGTAAAAGCGGACATACCAGGAAAAACTACAATACCGGGTAGATGATTAGTCATCACTTATGCGGATTTTGTGCAGATACACCTTACGAAGGGACAGGCTTTGCAAAGGACCCTGATAAGGCATATTTCTAAGGGGGACAATTTTTAAACTTAAAGTGACGATTCTTAAAGCGAGAATTAAAACTGCCGCATGACCTTCGCTCGCATTCAAATTACAATGTTCAAATTAAATTTAGCACAAACGCAGAGACGAATACATAAGTTTACCTATAGCTAAAGGATCGCTCTATGCTGCATCGTCACGCTTCTTGCTGACTGGGCGACCGTCAAGTCGGGGAAAATTTCTAGTGCCAAGAGGGGAGGGGCACAGTTTTGTCGGACAATAAAAGTTCTTTCCTCCTCCACCTCCTCCTACCGCTGTGCCGGAACGAAATTTAGTGACAACCTTCAAATCGCGCTAGGCCGTACAAGCGCAGACATAAGTAAACGGAGCACGAAACTTAGATTGACTTGTATGTATGCATACATTAGTGGATGGAGCACAATAAATGTAGAGTGACTTGATCATGTGCATGTGCGAACATATATGTGAACGAAGCACGAAATTTAGACTACATGAAATGTACATGCGCAAACATAAGTGAACAAAGCACGAAATTTAGACTGTAAGAAATATACAATTTGCAGATATTAGTGAACAAAGAACTAAATTTAGGCCATGTAACTTGTGCATGTTCACACATAAGTGAACAAGCACATTTAAACCATATAAGAGAACGGAGCACGAACTTTCGACCACGTGACTTGCACTAGTGCCCCCAAACTAAAACAGAGCATGGGCCTATGAAAAAAGCACTCTCCTTCATCCGGGCTGCTTATGAGGCAGACACTAAGAGTGTTGAACTGAACATTCGGGTGTCCCACATGCACCCAAGCTATACACATGCACATCTGCTTGCAGGGCGCACTGTGAAACGAAATTCTGTTCATTCGTGTACTCCGTTTACTTTGGGGCCACACACTAGTACATGTGCAGATGCGAGTGAACAGATCACAAAATTTAAACTGATTTGAACATAAGTGAACATTAGTGCACACAACTTAGACTATGACATGTACATGTGCGGGCACAAGTTAATGGGTGAAAAAACGTAATGTGACTTGTACATGTGGAGAGATTAGTGAACTGAGCATGAAATGCCATTTTCAGTGCAATGACGCCTTCCCTCCTAAAAAAGAAAATCATTCATCTGTAAGAAAGCACTTTAGCAACATCTACCTGTAGGCACATTATCATCACAGAAAGTTTCAATTAGGCAATGTGTGAAACATGTTAGAAGATAACAGCATGTTACTTTTCCCGTACTTGTACAGGACAGCCCCAGGTACTTTGCACAACCAATTATACGTAGGGTCGCTTTCAACACGCTTGCATAAATTTGCATAGAGCAAAGCCAAACATTTCGAACACAGCAAGATCATTGCAATCTCGTCTTTATTGCATTACACAGGATGGCAGAGGGAGGAGTTCACCTCAGCGAAGAGGCTAGCTGTTTTTTCTAGTGCATTTAACGGCCCAAAAGAAAGAGCGAAAAATTTTGATTCACTCATTTCAAATATGCAAAACAAAGGAAAAGCTCAAGCAAATACAAAAATATTATCGATGCAGACAAATATTACATCAATATTAAGGTAGATAAATAACAATACAACATCAAGAAAACATATGTTTAGTCTCTTTCTAATTAACACAATGTATACCAACAAGCATGCCTTTTTCAGTACACTTTCACAACTGGTCTTGAACAAATCACAAAAATAATGACTGTTAGCCACAGTGGAGCTTTAGCATGAGAACTGTCGCAATGAGTAATATCATAACAGCATAATTAAGGACTTGGCAACAAGAAAATATGCACCAGAATTTTGGTGCACTTTTGGTCATGGTATATTGCTGTCCAACACACGTCACCAAGCACTGGAACAACATTATGGTGTCCTTAGTGGAAGAAGAGGTGAACAGTGCACACAATAGCAAGCACTGATAAGAGGTATCACAACTTATAGGCTGAAAAGATTGCAGTCGAACAGATAGCGGTAAGTATTCACAAACATGCATGTAAAACAAGGCAAAGCACATTTTTTTTCCATGCTGTAAAACAAAATGACTTTCAACATAGAAATAAAAATTTTAGAAATGACACGAATGAAAATTTATCTGACTACCATGCTGCAAACACTCGTGAAATTATTTTTGAGCTCTTTATACTCCAGATTTATGAATAGCACTAATTTGGATGGCAGGTGCCATGTGTGAAGACTTAATGCCATCAAGTTTGTTCCACAATGTTGACAACACTGCAAAGCTGGCTTATTGCAAAATTCCAATGGAAAGAATGCAATGTGTTCAATGTCACTCAAATCAATTATTAACATCACCTTGCAGAGAATTCCATTTTCCTGTTGATTAAGTGATTAAGTTGAAAAATAAAGTGTAAGCTATTGTTAAATCAAATAATATCAATAAAAATTACACCCTGCTGAGAGAAATATCACAGGAGAATAACTTACTGGTTACTTGGAGATGTATTGTGATGAAATAACCTGCTGTTCAGCATATGCAGTCGATCCTGGTTTGCAGCAAGCTCAAAAAACCAGAAACAACACTATTCAAAATGGCACAAGCTGCCCCGTGCGGCATCACAAGAGCGGCACTGCAGTGTAACGGGTTAGCCACTTGATGACATTTTTTATTCTTAAAGTGCCCAAAAACTATTTACTAAAATTATAAAACGCCTATTAGCAATAGGTATGCCATCAATTTTCTTCGTAACGCAAAAATTTTTAAGCGAGCTTCATAAGCACCAAGCATTAATTGCACATTATCGGGTCCACACAAAGCCAAACTTGAATACTCACAAAGACCACCTCTATCATTAGAATTTTACTGCAAGTGGCATTTCAGGGGCCCCTTAAGTGACATGGGCATTTTGCCATCATTAAATTCAGATTGAAATTTTTTATAGCAAACACCTTGCTGCACAACTGTGCAGAAAAATTACAAAGCACCAAACTTACAATTAACTGCATATTTAGCAGTATGAATATTATGCTTTACAGCAGCAAATTCTGACCACAAAAAAAGCCACATTCATTTCAACGAGTACTTTTCACTGTCATCTCACAATATGATTCACTGAACACATTTCATCATTGCACTGTCACACTAAAAGAAACGCTGTGAATGCGAGTGCGTAACCTTGTTAGGAATCTCCTTGGTAAGAACCCTGTTTATCACAGAGGTCAGGGCAAGCAGTGACGCGGCTTCTAGAAGATTACAAGATAGGCACGGTCACATCTCAAAGCACAAGAATAGACAATGACTTCATTGGTAAGCTAGGATACAAATGAAAGGGTTCGCAAATGTAACAGGCAGCATAATCAGATGGCAGATGCAAGCAATCAAGATGCAGGGAGCACAGCTGTCTTAAGAAGCCGCTTTAAGTCATTTTTACGAGCCTTGTGCCGTTTAATGCTGACAATCAATCACATGCCATAAACCTCAGAAAAGTAAAGACAGCAATAAGCTTTGCAGTCCATATGATTATATTCCATTAACATCAAAGCTGCACCCTTTTTAGGACATTTTGTTTTCCAATTCTGTTTACTTGAACCGCATAATTCTTCTAATAAAAATAACTAATAACAGACCTCCACATCTGAAACAGTACAGCGCCCAGTCCTCCTCCCTTTCAATTCTGTCTACCTAGCACTTTCGCTACAAATGCTAAAATTTTAACCAGTGAGCTTAACTAACGCGTTCTAGGCATTGCAGTTTTATTATTGTAGTTTTTACTGGCGAAAAATAGATAGCTCATTAAAAGCCTTTGCACTGGCATATTGTTTCTGATATACCAGAGCCAACTAGCACTTACTAGCTGAAGATGTGATCTAGAGTGTGTTTGTACTATCAGCAACGAATGAAACATGATAATGCAAGCTCTTATTGTTCTGGTGTATGCGATGCCAAGATGAAGATATGACGTGGTCATAGCCATGCACGCAGTGCATGCCAGTGCTCATTTCCTACTAGAGCATTTAAATTCGACAAATAAGAATGTCTAGATTCACAGGCTCCTTTCCAAGGCTGCCACACATTTCAAATATAAGATTTTACGAAACCAAAGGATTAACGGAGACAACAGTGCGAATATCAGGTACCCACAATGCCTCACTCTTTCTACACTACAGGTTATCAGTATTTTGAGACAAGCATCTTATCAGCTGTACCCCATAAATTGTCTCTCAAGAGATGACGCTCGTCAGGTGATGTCTGTATATTTATGCACGACCAAAAGACTGCTAGTCACAAAAAATGCATTTGAAAGATGGAAGAGAGTAGCAGATACACCACAGTGATCATAAATGGTCAGCCTCGGCATGGCATGGTTTCATGATGCCATAATTACCCTGACCCATCAGATGCCAACTATAAATCTGTTCACACGGTAAAAGTTTCCCTCCTAAAACAACTTTTCCCGCAAATACACAAAGGCTCTCACTCCAGGAGTGTGCAGCAAAATGCTCAAGAGCCAAGTTCACAGTCTCTTCAAGTTACCTTTGCATGACAAGCTTCTCAGTATACTAACATACAGCAAGAAGCATGACAAGTGTACACCGGTTCTGATGCTTGCATTATAGCATTTCATTCACTTCTGACAGTAACTACTTCGACAAGACTAACCTAAATCTACCTTGGCTTCCTTTTTCTTTGCCACCTCGCATAGCACGAGGGCCGCCTCCTCCCCTATAAAGCTTACTCCAGGTTCTCAAAGTGTTCTCACTGAGCCAGTGTATGGCAATGATTGTTATGCAGCTGAGCTGGGGTTAAAAGAAAACTAACACGTAACCTGTCCTGTGGACATCAACCCCAAACTAGCACACTAACCTATCTACACACTACATGTTAGAGAGCTATGTAAAAGAGGCAAAGTAAATAACTACATTGATAAGGGCGTCTCATGAGATGATGTAGGTTTTGTGCAATATGGGCTTGAAATAGATGTCTACATAGGGTCAGGATTGCTCGGCAGTCTCCCCGTAGTAGTCTTGTCGAGATGTGGCCCCATCGAGATAAATATTCACAGTGTGCACAACAGGTGAATAAGTAAAGGTGACATCGTGTCCTGCCCAACGCGCAGCACAGAAGAAAGTGCAATCCTGCGGTAATAGAAATTCTGTCAAAATAATGTATCTAAGCATAAACGTTCGTTCGAGCATCATAGGTGCTGCTTCTCTTGTTCAAGCAGCGCATTGGCACAACATGTGGGTGTCACTTGATGCCAAAACATCAAAACTACTTTCTGGTGCACATAATTTACACTTATGACATTACATAAATCCTTAGCTGTCAGCTTTTTAATTCGCATAACAAACTTATACAAGGGGTGGAATGAGTGAAAGCCCCTGTTCCGCTGACCGGCAGCTTCACAAAAGGGCTTTTCTTTCTCTCAGGTGAAGACGTACCCCATAACCGAGAGTGAAAATGCTCTACACCAGACTGAGGCTTTACTCCTGTCCCTAGTTCCAAATTGTACTGTCAGAAATCAATTTTCCTTGCTCATTACACACACCATAATGTTTACATTTTTAATAAAAAAAAATCAAGTTATAAAAGTTTGTTGAAAAATAAAAAATGTTCCTTAATCAAATTAAATTTAATCAAATGTGTTTTAAGTGCAGTTGCATGTTGTGCTTATATATTTATGCATGTTTTTTTTTTTAACTGTAGTGTATTGAAGTGTGTTATAGGAGAGTGTAGTGCAATTAAGAGCACCCTCGTACCAGTCCAAAATGGCAAATCTGCACCAGAAGGTGACAGCAACCAGCACAGCATTAGTTTCTCTTTTCTTAACCAGTGCACCAGAACACACCAGGCCTAGCACAGTGTATGACTGCACGTAGCCACCTTACTGGCCAATGCGCGCAGACAAGCAGAAAAGGGTCTGACCTTGGACAAGCACCAAAGGCATGGAAGACTGCATGCGCCGCAGTGACAATGTGCTCAAGTGCTAATGACTTCTGGCAACTCTCGCATGTTACAATTTCACAAGTGCTTCCTCCCACTACTTTGCCTTGAGCGTAGCAACCAGTTTCTTCCCTTTTTCTCCCTCTTCCTTCTCTTTTCCGGAAACATATTGCACAAAATTAGCAATGCCAAAGAAAATGCTAAGAACCAATAAAGCGAGGAAGTTGACAAACACAAGCAGAATTAAGTCACACGGATGCTTGCGGTCAGCGCGAAATAAACCTCATGACAAAAAGAAAAAAGAAGAAATTGTAAAAGACTAGCATGCATACATAGGTTAACCCAACTAGCAGCCCATTTCTATATACACCACAAAAAAAATTGATGCGAATATGATAACATAAAACGATGAGAATGACACAATTTACAGCTAAATATGCACCAGAGCTAGCATCTAGCTTGCAAAAATGGTCACAAAAACTTCACGTGACGCTATATAGATGATTTGAACTGACACTTCTCCGCTGTCATGAGACTCAACAAAGTGGTGCTCACAGGGCTCACTTTTGCACGTGCTTTCACAATGACAAAATGCGTGCAATAAAACTATCGTGCAGTGCAGCAGGTTCTCTGCTCACACTCTTCCCTTCTAAGCTTTTCCACGTCAGTATCGCAAATATCTCTCTAAAAATAATGGTTAACAGCGTCCAGTGGAGACAACACAGCTCTCATGGAGCCTCTAAAGGGCATCAAAAACGCAATGCAAAACATTGCACCTAGAAGCTCTCTCTCGCAACCACAACAGAAACGGCAAGAATGCAGTGCTTTAGAAGTAGCACTTCTCAGGCTCAGGCCACAGAAAATTGTGCTGGCCTGGAGTGATCACACATCAATTGTTTGCAGCAATCTTTTTCAGTACACCGGAAATGCATTTATAAGATGAATGGCTATTTGAAGTAGAAGAATTAAATGCTGCAGCGTTTCAGCAGCAGAATTCGGCAGGAAATTCACAATACAACAACAAAGCCAGTAGACCAGCTTCCAACTGGTTAGGTAAGTCATCATCCATAGACATCATCAAACGGCGACTTCTGTCACATAAAGCATAACCCAACGACGCTCCCCACTCATACAGTTATCCAAAGGTTATGCAGATTGTAATGGGATAAAAATGTGCTTCTTGTCATGGAGGTGACACTGGCGATTACGTCACTAGGTCAGCCTTGCAAGCTTGACACAAGAGGAGAGAACTATATGTTCAAAGTGTGCTGAACACCGGTTTAGCTGCATGAGAATAGCTTGCTGGAAAGGCTGGCTTTCAAGAGGTCATTGACAGCAGTGCACACAACTGTGAGCACATGAACACATATGCAGCCAAGGTGGCTTAACGTGAGAGGGCCACAAAACATCTGCGAAACGCAGGAGTCCAGACAAGGAAGACCTTCCACGAACCAGGATGTAACGGCAGCAGCAGCAAGCGGAAAGGCAGAGAGAGGCACATCACAGTTCCTACGCATGTGTGCGTGCACGTCCTGTGCTGAAAGAAGGCTGCACGTGTGGGCTGGATGGATTAGACAGTGCGGAGGAAGTGTCAGCATTCTTTGGCAGGAGTTCAGCAAGAGGTGAGATACAGTGCGAGAGAACTGTGCGATGAGCTCAACTGGCAGGCTTGTGCTGCTCCTGAAGCTGGCTGTGCCTCATGTCTTCCTTCGAACTGAGGAACAGAAGTGGGAACATGCCCAGGATGCAGCCCAAGAACACGCCCACAGCTCTCCCCTGAAAGAAACAAGGCGACACTCGCAACAGCCCCTGGCTCATAGCGTCTAGTGAGGTGCAGGGGACTGAGCAATTTGAGGGTAGTTCTGATCACTGAATAAAATTTAGCTTTGAGCAGCGAAGTCTTGATGAATACCTTTCATATCAGAGGAATTGCATGTGCAATATCTGTGAAATGAGGCCAAATGCTGAATAATAATAAAAAAAAGCATGACCATTAGTTCACATGGCTAGAAATGTATTTGCTTTTAGGCACCTTATTAATACTCATACTTGCCAAGATGCACTGGAGGCTAAATGTATGTACCAAAGTGTAGGCATGGAGAAGCGAGCAGAAATGCTACGGGAATTTCCCTGAGGAGGAAAAGCAAGCCTGGTTCTATCCCAGCCATGAATTCGATAACCATATAAAAGTAAGGAAAACTTAGGGGCTTCCTTAAGCACTTCCTTAAAGAAGTAATGAATAATGTGATAGCATATGTGTCTCTTTCAAAAATTCTTTGCGATTAAATTGTGGCTAGGCTACGAATTTCATTTTGCTGGCACTCTGTGCAGCATGCCGCTTTTTTTTCCCGCTAACTTGCCACAAGGCATACTATAGAAAGTCATGTAACTCGTTTTCTGCCAGAAACTGGAGAAGGCTTTTGCTTTTGGTGTTGTCTGTTTTCCACTTCAACAAATCCTCGCCACTTCTACACACCTATCTCCTCTCAAAATCCACTTCCAATCTTTCTCACCAGTTCTGCATCACACCACCCTTCCCCATCGAAAATTAGACTTGATAGAGTTCGAACTTCCCTATGCAGCTGCGAATGAGCCACCTCTTCCTAACATGTTCTAGAACCTTTAATTAAACTAACTTCACACATTATACTAATCCACTTACTTGATCTACCCTAATCCATCTGCTAATATGTCTTAGTATACAAATTTTTGGGTGGTCCTTGACCCACTTTCAAATTTCATGCCACCATGCGACTGGTTCCTTGTTATCAAATGACCTTGACTACCTCAAGCAATTGGGAAATTTCTCTAAACAAAATGCAAAGTCTGTCCCTTAAAGACAGCGTCAAAATATGCCAGCCTGCAGCAATGAGTATGTGAAATGACAGATCCAAAAGAAGACAGTGTCACCTATGCCTAATCCATCCGGCACTGCTTACCCATTCAGCACCTCTCTTGCTAAGGAGAGATACAATCGCTGCAGTAGAAATTCAAGGTTAATCTCAACTATGGGGTTCATTACAGCCCTCATTTGTTAGAGAACCGCAGATGGTTGAAATTAGTCACAAACAGTGCCTCATGGCAAAGTTCAAGTGTTCGCCCTGAAGAGAACAGCTAAACTTCTTTGCTTTCCCCAGAGCCACACAGACACAATTTATATGAGTACGCTTCTACTAAGAACGTTTCTGATCTGCCATAAAGCCAGTATTTAACAGCACTCCTGCTCCCTCCATATGCAAATGAAATGGCTAAAAAGCATGTCAATATGCCCACTCAGTTGAAGCTTCTGAACCTGTCAACAATAAAGCCTAGAAATCTAGCAACATGGCACAACGTAGGCACTGGTGAAGAGGCACTCACAATGTTGGCACTCCACCGTGTGGCAGCCATCTCTAGCTGCGCAGGAGTCAGGCTTGGAGCCTGCACTCCAATCCTGACGGCCAGCTTTTCCACGTACCACGCAGACCTGAAGCAGAGACAAAGTATTCTCGTCAAAACAAGGCATGCGTGACCGTATTCTCTGCTCGCTTTTAAAAACATGACTGATAATATGAAGTGAGTCAGTGGCGCTCAAAGTAACACACTGAATTTCATCTTTGCCACTGCATGTTTTGGGGACTCACAGAAGACTGCACTGGATCACACTTATGTGAAGCTGAGATCATCATGCTGCGTGGTCTCCTTTGACATAAGCAACCTGCCTTTTTGTTAGCTTTTTATATGACGTGAGCTGCAAGCATGTTTCGCATGCATACCAACGTTAAAATTGTGTTCAGAGTGACCCAACAAGCTGAGTGACACCATTTGCAAGCGTCTTGGCAGCTCATTTTGCAGGAGGAAAAGGAGGAAGAAGACTTGTTGGGTTGGTTTGTGGGTTTTAACGTCCCAAAGCGACTCAGGCTACGAGAGATGCTGTAAACCGGAGGGCTCTGGGTAATTTTGAATGCCTGGGGATCTCTAATGTGCACCGACAGTGCACTGCAACATTAATTCCAAGTTGTACCCATGCATTACAAAAGCTCCTAAATTTTCTGAGACATGCAATGTGCTGCAGTGCAAATTGAAGGTTAGGTTTCAAGTTACTGCTTTCAACAGCTTAAAATAAAAAGATTCACTCTGACCTGTCACTCTGCACACTTTGCCAGACTTCAAACCAATTTTACAAGAACAGATGCATCAGACACAAAAGCTGAATGCACCCTTTGCTCTAAGTCCGTGAACTTCAACGGGTGTTGGAATCAGAGGGCTTACCCGATTCCGGCAGCATCAGATATGGCATTACCAAGACCAGCAGCTGAAAGTAAGAAACAAGAAACGGAGAGTTTCTTTATATTTTGGCTCACAAAATAGCACAGTTGTGCTTTGAAAGTAACCATGGAACCCAGCCTATGCAGGAAAATATTACAGCAACGAAGCCTAGCAGATTTTAGAGTTCGAGCTATGCTTTGTTTCTGACAAGTCCACACTGGCTAGTACTGGCTGATTGTCTCTCTACTCGCAAAAATGGAGTGATCTGATGACAGCTGTAAGCCATGCACTTATTGCAGCAATTTTGTTGTGCAAATTTGCAGCTTAACACAATTATCACAAAGCTCACAGCAATTACCCTGATGCTTCCTTTGGTTTCCTATTCCTTGTCTTATTTTCAATACCTGAGCAACACAAAATAGAAAATAAAGGTACCCTACAGCATAAATAAGTTGAACTGTAAAGAAACAGCAAACAAGCCAATTCACTTCAAGTCAGGAGGACTGCCTAATCCATCTATCAAACACTAGCAAACCAAGTGTGCACACTCAGCGGACTGAAACAATTTTTTTCACACTTATGGTTCATGCTCTGCAAAACACGATGGCTTGCTACCTTCGCATAAACACAACCACAGTCCCAGAACTCTTCCAGACTTCTGAAACAACTGAACAGTAGTTCTTAACAGATAAAGACATGAAGCATGAACAATGAGTACCTGCCATTGTTGAAATGCCCAATCCAATGCCAATGGTTGTATCAATGTAGTCGCCCTGTATAGACAGAAAGGGGTCAAAAACATGGAATTTAATAGACACTCTGGAAAAATAGAGACTTCGTACCACATCTGAAATCAAAAGCCTGAGACTTTCGCACTGTCTACTGCCTCAAAATGTCAGAACTACCAATATACCTCAGTGACACACTTATCTGCATCCTCTCTTTATACAATTCTGCAAAAGTAACTTAGTTATGAGACAATCCCGGAGGAACTAACTGCTGTGCCAAAAGCTATGGTGTAAAAAAAAATGTTTTCGTGAAACAAGGACATATTTCGCAGATTTTTTGAAAGGCAAATAGGTCCACCTGTGTAATGAGTTCTAGACACTTAAACACTTGTCGCTAGGAAACAAGTAATTGAAGTAAAGATGTAAAAACAAAGCATAACATTTAGCACAGTACACACAATGGTACACAAGTAAACTGGGCCCACAATATTTCTTCAAGTTCCAAGTTCTCTGGAGTGGCTGTCAAAATTAAAACCACAACTCCAATGTTTCAACAGCATAAATGTTTATAGATACTGCCTGGAAATATCCGTCATGCAATCATAACCAACTATTTTTAGTTAAACAACTAAGAGCTGAGCCTCAATACTTTCTACTTCCTGCCATTCCTTGAACACATGTCTCTTAGCAACAGAAAAGCCAGCACTCACAGCCACAATCATGATGAAGTTGTCAAGAAACCCAAAGCCCACAAACGGCAGTGCGTTATGTATGGCCAACATCCGCAGCTGATCACCTGTTGGCATGGTTGCCTTCCCATCTGTCAACAGACAAGGCCAACAAGTGTCATCAGAGAGTTACAATACTATGAGTACCTTACAACATAATAGGTACA
The DNA here is from genome assembly GCF_055883805.1 of Amblyomma maculatum. NCBI lineage: Eukaryota > Metazoa > Arthropoda > Arachnida > Ixodida > Ixodidae > Amblyomma > Amblyomma maculatum. Next base: position 17,436,402 of record NC_139352.1, on the reverse strand, counting down.
ATGAAGTGCCAGAAGCTCACAGCTGCCTCATAACTGGATTCAGACAAATGCTTAAATAGCTTTGTGACTCTAAAATAAAGACCATTTAACATCAGCACCATTGTGTCTTGTCCTACACATTAAACCAGCTGAAATTCTTTTTACTACAGGTACTATGCATCATGCAGGTGTCCATAATGCAAATGGGTCATTCCATACGAATTGTCGCAGCCTCCAAAAGTGACCATCTTCGATTCCGTTGAAAAAGAAAAATTGGGACAATGTTCGATTGTGCGAATACTGTTGTGGGCAAAATTTTTTTTCATCACGTAAGCGCCTTTCAGCGTTTTCGTGAAGACGTAAAAGATGCTTACATTTAAATGTGTTTAAGTCAAGTAGAAAACAGATTCTATTTTGGAAATCAGATTCTATTTTATATTATTGCAGATGGGTTATTCTTTCATTTAACTTCATTAGTGCCCCCATATAAGCCTTTTCTTGATTCAATAAAGAAGCAAAAAATTGGGTGTTTTCAGTATTTTACATCATAAACGTCATTCATGGTTTAATAAAAAAAAAATTTTACCATTCATCTGTCAGTAAAGTTTATATCAAAAATAATTTAACCTTTGTTTAAAAAGTACTTTCTTAAAAAATCAGTCCCAAAGTTTGCAAAAAGTGATACTTTTCGTAGATTGAGACCTAAATTAAACATAAAGGCGCCGGAGATAAAAATATATGAGATAGCTCATTAACCACATACACTTAAACTGCAATCCACAATTTTTTGTCTGAGTAAATTTTGTTTTATGCGAGAAATATATTTTTGAAAATCCCAACCAGTGCCATGCTTTCACTGCATAACACATATGCGGCGCCGACCTTTTCTTGGGACGCATGTTTACTTTAGCGATTTCCCAAGCCAACCCTTTCTCAGTCAGTTGATGTCAACAAAAATCCATCTTCAACGATGCACTTTTCAGAGTTTGACACTCATTTTTGGCCTCGGTGTGGTCAGAAATGCAAAGAAAGCATCTATGTGACGCCTACTGTGTCAACTTTGCAGATTAGTCAACTTTGCAGAGGCAGAAGAATCATGCGGTACTTTCTTTCCTCCTAACTTACAGCAATGTGAAATGATGGCTTGAACGGGGCCATGGACGCTTATAGAAGGAGGCTAAAACTGTAAACAGGCAACTTCTCTACATTCATCTTCTCTGCCTTTTGTTTTCTCATCCCCTCATCTTTTCAACATTTGAATTTTTCATTCCGTGATGACTTGCGAAAACTGCTTCAAGCTGGCAAGCACTCTTGCCAGAGAAGCGAGTGAGGATTTGCGTGACAGAGTAATGCTGACATTGCAAATTGATGGAGCATGACATGCGCATTATTCGCTTTGAAAACGATGAGCTACTGTTGGCACTTATTGGCGAGAATCAGGCTCTGACATGAGCCATAACAAGCTCAGCTGTTTTATGTATGAAGCAATAAATCTGCGCCATGCACAATATATTTCGTGTCTGATAATTCTCTCGTCTGGACAAAGACCTGAAATTGTTCATGGTTTGCTTTCTCCACGCAAATGTATATTATTAAACAGCTATTACAGTGTAAAAACATGGCAATAACGTAGATGGTGATTTTATTGCCATTTTTCGCTCAGAAGATATCATCCACCCACATATATTGGATGCAGAGTTTATTGGCACTCTGAAATTGAGCTGTGGCACGTAGGTCTTATGCAGTGAAACACAGTTAGGCAATGCCGAGCAGTGACACTGATTGTGAACTTAAAAATTTTTTTTCTCAAGTTGTACAAAATTTACTTGAGCAAAACATTCTGTTTTGTGTTTAATTCTGTGTTTAATGAGCCATGTCATGTATTTTTATCTCGAGGGCCTTTATGCTTAATTTAACTCTCAATTTAAAAAAAGTATCACTTTCTGCCAAATTTGGGACTGATGTTCCCACAAGGTACTTCATAAAGAAAGGTTAAATTATTTCTGGCATCAACTCTGCCGACCGGTCAACGACATACAAATTTATTGTGACTGAAACATGAACAAATTTCAAGATTAAAAATACTGAAAATGCACAATTTTTTTTTTAAATTCTTTATTGAACCAAAGAAATGCAGAAAAGCCTTATAAGGAGGCAGTTAAAAAGTTTCGTTGAAGACCAACACATATGTGATAATATAAAATAGAATTTGTTACTATATTTAATAACGCCAAGAGGCTTTAACAACGCCTTCCCTTTCCTCAAAAACCCGACCTTTATTCTCAGTAACGCCTTTCATACCCTCCTTTGCCGTGCGCCGAGAAGTGAGGAGGCGTTACAAGTGCGCGCCTTTTTTTTTTTTTTTTTTTTTTTCCATCCCATGTTTCCTTTTCTCCCGCGACGCGGTTAGGGTCGTCACCGAGAAGTGGAACAGTCACTGCATTTTTCCTTTTTTTTCCCGAGGCCACGCCGAGGACGGTCAATTCTTGCGGTAGTGAGAGTTCTAATTATAATGTATTAAAATGAACAAAAACATCGGGAAAACGAGTCGCCATATCACTGCTCCACATTAGATGAAACATTCAGCATGATTACTTTTGCAAGCACGATTACCCATGGTCACAGTGGCACCCACAAATTCTGTTCTCTTCTCGCCCCCAATTTCCAGGGCTTTTTTTATTACTTTTTTTTTTCTCGAGAACTACAAATGGTAATAGACGCAAATTTGAGCCCTCGATCAATTCGGTCAAAGCGAATAGCGCATACATAGATTAAGGGTCACCGCTAAACTCTTTCATCGGAATGTAGCCAGCAATAAATCAAGTCTCACAACTTCCCCTCATGAAAACGCTTTCTCTGTAGTTTAAGTGAAACGGTGCGTTACACGGGAGAAGAAAAGAAAAAGCGCGTTTCCAAGAGGCAGCATAAACCAAAATCGCGTGTCGATTGAAATTTACCGACACCTGTTGCGAAGCATGCGCAGCTTCACTCCGCGCAATCGATAGCTCTGTTGCAATTACCCGACAATCCGCAGTACGCTCAGATCTAAAAAAAGAAACTCACTCTTTTCCGTCTTTTCGGCGTGAACCGTAAGCTCTTCCATGAGAATCTTTCTCTCTTCGGGCTTGAGCCTCAGTATCAAGTCTTGGGCGCGCTGTTTGGTAAGGATGATCTCGTGGGTGCCCGTGTGCTTTCCGACGCCCTTGCTGTATGCAGAAACACAAAACGATCGTAAAAGAGTCGAGCGTTCACTATGGCAACAGGCAACGCGCTTGGAAGCACCGAAGAACAGCGCGCCCGCCAGCCTGCAAGCCATCGCAGACGCTGTAGCAGCTGTAGCAGCTGACGGAAACAGGCAAGCCGCCATGTTCATTTCGAGACGACTCGACGACTCCTTTCGGATGCCTCCGACAACCGAAACTACTAGTAGCACTACTAGCGCTAGTAGCACGTGGGTGGGCTACCCTAGATTGCTTCTGTACGTCCTTTTGACTTGATCAGAGCCTGTACTCATCAAAAACGATCGCACTGGAACCAACGTTATAGTGCTCTAGAATATTGGGCAGTGTGACGACCGGCGGCGAAGAGCGGGCCGCTTTTGCGATGACAAGAACCGACTCCCGCGAGAGGGCGCGACGTGCAACAGGGGTGCCACGTTCGCCGCTCGGCACGTAGCGGCCGCGGGATAGCGGGGGTACAGAGGTTGGTTGCGGTTCTCTTTGGAGCGATTTTCAGACGCTACGCAATTAGTGTGACAATTAATAAAGAGGCTACTTATTCCAGGTGCTTAAACTGACCCCTGCCATTCTTTTACGTCTATCGGGAGACATCGTGCACGCTTGGGTAGTCCTTCGGAGCAGCGCGCGATGTTTGAATCGCTATCTGGAACTCTCAACATTTCTTCCTGCGGACAGTTACAAATCGTCCAGATGAGCAATTTGTACTTAACGTTTGCAATGAAGCGTGGTGTTTTGCATTCATTCTTCCCGTAAGGGAATAAAGGCTGCTGCCCAGGAGCGCTATTAACACGCGGAGAAAAACAGTGTACATGCGAATCAAAGCTTGTGCTTCGTAAGGCCTCTATAGGAACACCTATTTTTTACAAACCTTATTTACGAACACCTGCTTACATTTTGCAGCTTGCGCTTATTAATACATAACAACGTTTATCTTAAATCGTCAGTAATCTGTAATATATCTCTTTAATCGGTGTTCTTTATGTGCCCTAATCACCGCTTATAGAAATTACAAATACAGTGTGCGAGCAAAACACATTTATTCACTACCGTACTAATTTAAAGCACTGTGGTATTTACCGGCAAAAAGAAAATAAACAAGGTATACACGACTCAAGCATTTATTCTTTGTTCCTGATTAACAATTACGTATATTGCGGACATTTGTTTGCGTGCCACTAACCAAAGGGTGAACCAAAAAAAAAAAAAAAAAAGTCAAGTACAGCTAGGGCATTACTTCAAATAAAATATGAAAAATTAAACCCGCCACATACGTAATACGTTCATAGTGGGCACTTGAGTGCGGACGCTTTACTGGCATCAAATGGTACAGAGCAAACAAACAAAAAAAAAAAACAAAAATAAAATCACTGATAATTGCGCGTCGAATTGGCAGGTATGATGCAGTTCTTGGCGCGCACCGAGAGAAGGCGGAAAAATGCGAAAAAGATGACGAGCACCTAATACGCAAGCAATCAATATAATGTCGAAATCAAATGCGGACATAATGCGTGTTTATTCTTTTAGTGTGTGGTATGAAATATGAGTAATCGACTGGATATACTTGCAACTACTGCTTACCGGACTACATATAATCGGGCTACTTGCCGCGGGTGCTCTTTGCAGTACTATCCAGACTATATTTGTTAACAAGCTTGATATTACACGTGAAATACTTTCAAGGGAATTTAATTATTTTCCCTTTGGGAACTCTTGTCGTGATTCGCTTACTTCGCAAAGAGCGAAGCCGCAAAAACACATTAAATTTCATTGCTTCAAGTGGGAGCTTTTCTGGTGCTCCAAGTAGGTAAACTTTTTGAATCTTCAAATTTTACAGGAAGTTTGAAAAATCTGAAGTGCAAAGCAGTCGAAAAGGACCGTGCATCTGAGCCAAATTTTTGAGTAAATTGCGACCTAGCTTCGAACCTATGGCGCTATTTTTGTTCGTGGTGAGAAACCGTGCCGGCCTCACAACCTCTCTTTCGCAGAAGGATGATCTAGCGGAAGCGAATTAAGCTTACCCTATAGCCTCTGCGTCCTTTATTTTCCGTCGTTATTTCTTTTTCAAAGCTATTCATTTTTTTTTTTTGTATGTACATAAAACAGGACTAGAGCGATCTTCTGGGGGCAATGACTTGCATATTACCAGTGGCTTGCGCACCCTAGAATGGAAACATTTTCTGGAACAATTAGGTCATTGTTAAACTATAACGCATTGAGATTAAATGTTTTAAGTAGAGCGCACATCTCTGGGTATTTATAAAGCTACCCGTTACAACAATGTTTCAGCTTATGGAGAGAAAAGAAAATGGTGTGTTCTTAGATTAGTGTACAGTTTCACAAATTGTTGTCTCTTAAATTTCGATGCTTAATTATATCTTTATACGCGTTCGATTGCAGCCTGTTTGTGCACTGCTTTCCTCTTCCCGGGCCTTCATTTGGTTCTTATGCTCGGTTGTTTCCTCTTTTTTTTATTGTTTTTAATACATCTCCATTTTTCTTCGTCTTTAGCTGCCTGCTTTCTTCGTCATGCGTTTGCCGTGCCGCACGAAAATTCTGAACCTTTATTCACATTCGCGGTCGCTCTTTTCACGGCGCTGCGTGCCTTCCACCAACCCCTTTCTCCCTCCCTGGTAAGCGACACGTTTCTTTTTATTTTTCTGTGAAACCTTTACCTCCCACTTTTTCCACCTTTCCTGACCCACTGTGTTCCGTTATTCAGTAGCCAGTTGGCGTGGTGTCGTTCGTTTTTCATGTCCTTACTTTAATATCTCTACCTCCATGCGGGGTAATCCACATTTAATTCATTCCAACTGAATGACGACTTCTCTTGTGGCTTCAGTGACGTACTGTAGTCGGCATAGTTGGCGTGAAAAACAACGGAATATACCATTTTGGACTGTTTTGATAATGGGGTTACTGTGACCAGTTTTAGTCAGCGCTCGAAAGCACGTGTTGTATGTTTCACTTCTTCATACATCCTGCCTCCACACAGCCCTCTTTTCAAAACTACTACATTTCTGTACGTGAATTAGGTGCTTTAGGAATGCTAAAGCAAGCTGTACGGCGAGTGAAGCGTGCTGTGCGAGTCGTACGCCGGCCCTCTCCAAGCTGTTTTCTTCGGAGCGAACTCCTGTCATGTTACTTCCCCGAGGTGTTACCGACGGCCAAAATGGAAAATAAATTAGGTGGTTGCTAACAGTACTGAACACCGTTAACCGGCATATTTGTAAAATCTTGTGGCGAACAGCTCGAGACGACGCACAAGCAAACAAGAACGTACAGTCCGCGCGGTATCCGCCCCGCCGCACAGCGCGCATACGCGGGCGCCCGGACGGCTGACACACCAGTTGCTGGTGGCGCCCTCTGCGCTGCGGCGCCTCCGTCATCGCAAAAGCGGCCCCTCGCTCCCATGTATTTCGCGGCGCGGTCGACACACTGCCCAATCTTCTAGAGCACTATACCAACCTTTCTATTACAGTGTACTAGTACACTGTAGTTTCTATAAACGTTGGAAACGGGCAACCACATTGTTTTGAGCTACGCATGCAATATCGTGCTTTAAATGTACTTTTTTTTTTACTAATGCTAAATAATAAAGCCACTTGCTTTTTGCTATATACTAGTAAACAAAGCAGAGTCTTCACTACTCAAAGAAAAGGAAACAAATCTTGTCATAATTATTTTGAACATGCTTCTCCATCATCATCATGGTTCTTTTGCCATTCGTCGCCATAACAACAGTGGTGTTGCCATGCGAACATGAGCGACATGAATTGAACCCAAAGCTAAACCAGTTGAACGCTTGCAAATAAAGGTAAGATGCTTTGTTTTCTGTCGCTTTTGCATGATCAGTTTACAGCCCATTCGTTATTGTGTTGCAAACGGCCGCATGAGATCGTATATTTATACTCGTGCACTTGTCCCATTTCACTATAATCTTATGTTTACGTGTTCACAGCATGCTTCTTGGAAACTGCTAACGCTATGGAATCAACGGATTCCGAGTCGGCGGAAGTTGAGCCTGAATATGTGCAGAAACCGTATGTGGACATAGATACCGTCAACATCACGCTTACTGAAGTTCACGAGCAATACAACAAGTTGCTGCTGAAATATTCCGATGCTCTTAATGTCATCGACAACCTAAAATGCCAGTTGGCTTGCGGGATTAACTATGGAATCATGGGCGCTTTGCAGCGCGACCATAGCGTTTTGGAACACGGAGTTCGTGCATTCAATACTCATCACGCATTTGTACGGACGGGTACGCGAAGGATCCCAGATGAGCCAAGATCGGACCTGTTAACGCTAACGGAAGGTAACGTCACCAAGAAAACGGCGATTGCCCGCGAGTATGACTCTACTAGGCCGCCTGGACCAAAAGACTACCCACAAGTCGTGGTGCAAGAGTCTACTTTTCGAGCGGAAAACGGCAACGAGGAATTATTTCACGCACCGGAGTTGCAGGACACAGAAGAACCACTTTCGTGCAATTTCGTAAGCGTTGCATCTGATCTGTCGGACGAATCATTGGTTTCGAAAGCCACAGTCACGGATGATACGAACAAAGTTTCAGAGCTCCGTGCCAATAATCGTCCCCGCTCCGCACCTCAGAGCCGCAAGAAATCACCTGGGCAACCCAAGCACAACCAGGTTGCCGTCGTCTATCCAGCTCTCCGAAATGCACAGATCTGCACCATGGTGAGGATATGTTCAAACAACGGCTGTACAGTGCCCCGGTTAGCTTAATTTCAAGGCTAACTTTTCTCTTTAAAACAGGCCTGCTGTATGACTCACTCATGTTGCTGCTGTAAACACATGGAGAACCCGAAGAAACCAACGTGCACTACTGAAACACCTTCCCAGAGTTGCTTCACTGCAAATTTCTCTGCACCAGCGGCACCTTTCCCACAGAAATGGTATTCCGTTGTTGAGACTTACGTCTGCATTGAAATATGCCACTAATGCTGTTTCTGTAATGTTTTGTCCCCACAGCCTCTGTAGCGACACATGTAGCCCATCAGAAGCTGCACTGTTCAAGGTAGCATATTCTGTGTTGTCCTAATTCAATTAACCGAGGGGTGGCTGCTTAATGCACTATTGTTTTTTTTTGTTTTTCAGATCTCATCTGCGTTGGACACTGCCCTCCAGCTTGCAGGACAATTGAGGAAAAATTCTGTTTCCCTTCTTGAAAAATGGTAGGGCCAAGTTAGGTTGAGTTGTGATAGCCTGAAAATTATTTTCTAAGTGTACATATATACTCACAGTTGCCGACACCAAAATTCCACTGCTCACTACCACTCATTTTGAATATTTACCTACCCGAACTGAGGTCATCTGATAAGATGAAATCAGATTGTGCCAAACTTTGAACCTGAGAGTGAATTATGTTGCCATATTTTTTTTATATGAAGTGATCTTGGTATTTATATTTGTGTTGACTACGTTTTACAATAAAAATTTTTTTATGCTCTTCCTTTTGCTTGCTATTGTGCTCTGCATTGATCGTCAGAAGTATGGTGCCATAGTGAGAAGGAGCGGCAGAAGTTGGGCCTCTTTCACATAAAATTTAGAATTTACATTGCATCCCCATTTTTTTAGTGTACGCATAGCCACATATCGCGGGGAAGCATACCCATCACAAAACCTTGTTGCAAGAGGTTTTTAATCATTCCTTCAGAATTTCAGAACTGCAGCTGCAAAACACTTAGGAAATGAACACATAATCGGTGTTGCCTTTGAAATTAAAAAGAAAAAAAAAGGGGGGGGCAGGGGGTAGCCGTTAAACAGCATTAACGGCCCCCTTTGCAGATCAGCATTCACATACATGAACTTCACAACCCACTTAATCGCTCATCTCTTAATTTGACAGATATATGTATGAATATATGCATGAAGATATATGCATAAACTGCATGAATTTGGCAAGAGCAGTCAAGTTCTTTCATTTCCACACTCTTAATTTTTTGGCTGGGCTTCCCTCGCATTCCTTTCTCCACTTAGCTTGCATTAGCTTGTGGATTCCTACAACAGGATTCAGTTGCATGACTCAAGGTGGGCTCCCCCCATTAGCAGCTCTTGTAAAAATCTTTGTACTTGACTCACTTGTGGTCTGCTGAAGGGCATCGTTACAACCTGTATGTAGGGAAGCTACGTCGGGTTTCAATAATTCTAAATTACATATTTCGAAAGACTGAACGTTTTCCCACCTTATATATGTTTCTCTTGGAAGAAGGCAGCAGAGTAGGTAACACCACTATTATTGTTCCTCTTATAAATGTTGCATCAAACATTCACTCCGATGTTATCTACTTCATCACTGGCCCATTTGAGTGCATCGGGTATAATTTCCAAGTGTACTAAGTTAGCATACTATTAGTGAAGTATGCTTCCTCTGCAATTTAAAATACATGGACACAAACTACACAAAGCACTTACAACATTTACTTTAGGAAAAAGATAATTATTGCACCATGAAAAAATTGCCATATTTAGCTGGAAACTCCCGTTTGCAATTTTTGATGCTGCATACGCAAGTAGACATCCCACAATATTATGGTGGTACAAAAACACTCTTTTGTAACAAGCAGTGCTCGAACTTAGTGCTTTTGTGTTATTTTCATTCATATCTTGCAACAGGGAGCACACCTATGATCAGGGCTTAACAACACTGCCTTCGAGTTCAGTCTGCAGAACAGCTAGTCAGCACAGTGAAAGTTGTAAAAAAAATAGCGGCGGGGACTCTGCGTGTAAAGGTACAGCACTAAGGGTTCCTGTCCACAGTTTCCCTTGCAGACCCTCGCTCACATACATGCACTTTGCAGGTCCCTTAATCACTATTCTCTTAATGCGAGACTCTACCATTGCACTCAGTATGATAAGATATTAAAGACCACTTAACCTACCTAGTGGTAGTCAGAATGCAAATGTCCTGGAATTAAGAAGTCTTAGTTGGTAAATCCTGCCAAACTGGCCATGTCATGTAGCTTCGCACAACCTTACAACCTATCAGTGTCCGGCCATGACCGTTGCCAGCTACCACCTTGCAAAGCAATGGTCATGATTTTTAAGGCGAACGCCGAAAATTTCTTATGTTTCAAGGTCGCATCGTGAGGTACAAAACTTTGGAGCGTGCGGTGCCCACCAGGAAGAGAGATAGTTTTGCACCTTTTCAGTTTCACAGGAACCCACAAAACATTCCTACATACAAGATTCAACTCTTTATTCATCTTCCTTTCTTTGCAACACGAGGTAGACGGCCCCATCATATGGCAGTAGGGACAGCAAGTAGTGCTGCGATCACTCCACTGCCCCAGCAGCATTTGAACATCTCACATTATTGGTTCAAGTATGTGGCAGTGTTATTAGCTTAACGCCCACAAGGTCCTCATGCATTGTCCAGCCCGAATATTCCTGCACTGGTGACACACGCGGACATCGCAACGAGTGTTGTTGCCGGACGTCAGCTCAACACTGCTTGCAACCACATTCAAACAGCTCACGTTGAGCTGGTTAGGTAGAGAAACCTGACCATGGCACTATTTGGGAAGCTCTGCACTGCAAAAAAGAAGAAGCTTAGCTTTTCCATTAACATGCATAAGAATGTACAGCCTCTGTAAAAATTGAAGGCTGCAAATGGGGCCTGCTTATATGGATACTACACAATACCTTGAAGAGCACAGAAGACTCGAGTTCTTGCTCCTCAGATTTAGACAGCTAGAGATACTGCCAGACCTGGAGTGCATGGCGGCTCTTCCTCATATATAACGGGCATGTTTCGACCTGTACAACTGAGGCTTCATTTGGCAAATTAACAAGTTCTATATATTCGATACTCACGCCCAATTCAGAACCCAACTGCTCTCAAATGCAGTTTGAGAGCAGTTGAGGTTTAATTTAGAGACAGGTATTTGCGACAGACCTTTCGACCGAGACAACACTGCCCGAGAGTGCACTGACAAAAATCACCTAACACCAACTATCTACACTCAATCTGAGTAATGAAACACAATTCGGGAAGTGCGGTCCAAGGCTTCCCAAGTAGCCACCCTACAATTCACAGCCTTTATAGATGCCACTTGTGCAGTAGCATCATAAATTGTATCACAATACGTGCCACACCCGCAATGTTGCCAAGTGCTAGGCCTTAAATCATGTTTGCGTCTTTGGTATCGACATACAATGTCTTACCCAAATAAAGGAAGCACCTCGCAGCTGAGAGAACCTAGGTACCAATGGAAACATGAAAATCAAAACCATCAGCCAAAAGAATGTTCAAATTTACAAACTCAAGATTTGTGCAAAGGAACACACAAAAAGCTACAAATGTATTCATTCAATGGAGACATTCAGACATGTAAGTTGCAGCCATAGCACAGTAGAAATTGAAAAACCGCTCGCAATTTTGCGGCAGCTTTTCGCAAAAACCAAAAACAGGCGAGACAGCTGGACACTGCTTACCTGGAACATCAAATAAACAAAGGAATGCATCTCACTCTCCCTGCAAAATACATGAACATCAAAGAAATGAAAAGATCAGAAGAAACACTCAAAAACTACTATCATCAATGTGTAAACTGTGTGCCGCTCCCTTATTGGCATTTTCTCTTCTCCTATAGCTCGCTATATATCAACAAATTGTGACTGACTCACTGATGTGCCACAATTGAGCTTACTCGACACATTGACCCCCAAGCCAGCCACTGATGTTGTATGCTCCATTGGGTTACTAGATGCATGGCATCGAAGACAATGCAATCTGAAAAGATACAACAATCCATGCCACTAATCGCAAAACAATGTTACAAACAACGCTGCAGAGAGCAGCCATTTTCACTCCAGGCAAAATAAACCTTGCATGCTACACAGGACATACAAACGCTAACGATACGCCAATGCAGCATCAAATTTCACACGGGTGTAGTGAATTAGGCTTGTTGGCAAACGTTCATACCAGCTGTTTCAGGCGTTAACGTTTATCTAAATTTTTGCTAATAAATATATTGACATGACAGCTTGTCACAAAAATGGAACATTTTGTAGCTATTCTTTATGTTTTCCTTTTTTTCCATACTGTGTACAATAAGCGCCACATGTTGTATATAATAGTATACACAGTATATATAATGAAAAACATAGCTGAAATAACACTCCTTTAAGGACCTGAGCTTTGCCTTACTGGCGGATTCATAAGGTGAGCCCAAACAAGCAAGCTCCTTTTCTCATTCCAAACATGATGCAGCCTCCACAGACCCTTGTCCCAAGAGAGGTTCTTCAGAAAGGCAACAGCCAAGAACAAGACTGCGCAGCAAGCAAAGAAAGGTTTACACCACAGCGCCCGCTTTGGTGCCACCTTATCTTGTGCAATCAATGCTCTATCAATCAGCAAACAAGACGCGTGTGTGCCTCTCCCCACCTTTCGCAGCAGCAAATCATTGACACGACGAAAAATACTAATCAAACTCTCAGAAAATTTCAATCCAAGACACTTAACCCTTTGGACCAAAGGCATCTAGAAGTGTACACCTAAAAAATGTTAACATTGAGCAAGTGACCTGCTTCAGAACTGGCAGATGGACAAAACACATAAAGGGGACAACATTACACATAACACCACAACGGCCTACAAAATCACTGGCGAGGACAATGCTTGGTGGTTGGCGCCCACCTTTCGATGCAGCCAAGCCTTTTTAGAGCGTCGACTTTTTAGAGCGTGAATGCTGGCAATGCTTTTTGGCCACATTGCCCAGAAGCCAAAGAAAATTTGTGTAGCCGATTTCATTCACAACATGAAAGGCAATACAGTAAGCCAAAGCCGACCACCAAGCAGTATCCAAAGCTGCTTCCGAAAGACAGACACTGCCGACAGCAACAGTCACACTAAATTGGGGGAAAACAAAAAGAAAGGAGGAGGGAAGAAAGTACTTACACAAGACAATGAGTTCTCAGACATGCTGCTACAGAGTCACAATGGAGGGTTAGAGATGTAAGCACACTAGATATGCCACTATATGAATCAAGCCCTTTGAAATGCGGTGCAAAGCATATTTTGTTGAAGAAATAAGTTCCAAAAACACATCTTGTCGTCACCGAAAATCTTCACATGTTGGGCAGTTTAGTGACTTGGACAGGGAAACATGGTGGTCTCGGGATAGCGTGGACGTGCCTTGCCCTGGTGATGATTGACGTATGTGGACCCGTTGTTTTGGCAGTGCTGTGGTTGCCGTCTCTCGCCTCATTGCCTTCGACGTGACCGGACCGTGACAGCCCCCTCCTCCGCGGAAGTCTTGCATCATTCGGCGGCATTAAATATAGTGCGCGGCAGTGAGAATGTTGAGCCAGTGCTACGTCAGTGCCCGTTGCCGACTTAACAGGCTCTGGAAGGATTCCAGCTGCTGGGCCATCTCCTGCAATGAGATGAGAGCGCCATCACAAAATGCCGCTCTTGTCTGCTCACTCAGGGTAGGCATCGGCTACTCTCAGCACAATGGCTGGTAGCTACTACAGCCAGCCCCATACCAGACAGCAGAAGAAACCTTGAATGACAAGGGCACGTTCAGCACTCATCTTACCAAAACTGAAAGTAGGGCTGGCCAACAGAACAATGTACGAAGCTGCACAGGAGAAGGAAGACTATGACAGCGACTTTAGTTGGCTGGAAGACAGCAGGATGTAATAAGAAAGAAGCACAAGGGTCACAAATTAGTGCTGATTAACAATGACAGCACCGCGTGGAGGTGCGACGAAGCTCTGTTGTATATCAGCGGTGTGCAAAGAAGCCAAAACGAAATACAGCGCTGTTACATCCCCAGGTGCTGCATTGTCCTGGCTGCTATGTTCCCGTTAGCCAGTCTTGTTATAACTTACATGGGAATCAGTGCACCACAAACTTGGTGGTTAAGCGTCAGTCGCGGTAGCGTCCCCACATGTTACGTTGCGAATACTGTAATCTCATGGCAGTGCTTTAAGCTCGCACCTGCACTACAATAGCCTCTGCTTAGTGCAAGCAGAACTGGAAAAGACTGGACTACAAACGTCATAGGCACTTAGCCGCTACTGTAATCAGAGGTGCCCATGCCAGCACCATGCGTGCTTATGGGCCGCGTGTCCCTGCTCCACTGCTACTGTGGCATGAGAGCAAACAAGCAAAGGAGAAAAACGAAGCTATGCCACAGCAAAAGCCGCCCGGGTAGCACTGCATGAGATACAGTACAAGTACAAAAGAAAGTTATGTGGACACTTAAGCTCCGCCTTAACTTATGCCATATCTTATGCCAGGAAATGATGATCATATGTTTTTACCAGGTAAAATGCTCCTCCAACTTTTTTTGAAGAAAACATATCGACGAGGTTTTCCTGTACTCTCTATCACACTTCAAGATGACAAGCATGGGAATTCGCATGGTTTCGCTGAATTGCGGCCAAAACTACAAGCTCAAATCTCACTATTCTGTATTCGTGCAAACATACCTCAAAAAGAAACCTGGGGCACTGAAACTGGTTATGCAACAGGTAGCAATCAAGGGAGAAAACACACTCACACACACACACGCACACACACACACACACACACACACACACACACACACACACACACACACACACACACACACACACACACACACACACACACACACACACACACACACACAAAAGGGTTCAGTTACACACCAGGAGCATGACGTTGCGATCCCAGGAGCGTCGGTGGCGACGAACAACGTTTAGCAGGGCACAGTACAGTCGCTCCAACTGCTCCACCGTCGTGCCTTGGGTCTGAGCTACCGTTCGCTCTTCCAATTCCTCCAGCCAGCCACGGTTCAGCTGCAGTACTTGCTCCATAGTGAACTCTATGTGAGCATCAGGGTTTAAAGAAGAGGAAGAAACAGGTTTAGAGGATGGACACTGCAATGCGCAGAGACGGGCTTTCTGACTGGTAAGCAACAGTAAATTCTTAATTCAACCGCCACTAATTCCGAGAATCGGGCAATTCGTACCAGCGGTGCGATACCAGCTGAAGCTCACATCTGTTAATGGCATCAGACGTACTTTAATTCAGACATAGGCAGCCTCGCACCGCTTAATTCAGAATGGAAGGTCATAAAATGACATCTAACCAACACGGCAAGTAGCCATCAAAGTGCTGTAAAAACCTGAATGTGCTAATACAGACCTGCATGTAATACAAGGTGCAATTTCGGAATAGCAGAAATTTTGTAGACAACCGCATTCCATGCGTTTATTGGATAAAATTACTACTGTGGTGCCATAAAATATCATGGTTGTCACATGGTTTTCATCTCAAATGTGGACAACTACAGCTCAGGTGCTCAGATAAAATTACCGTGGAGCAAATGGTTTCTGGCAGTTCTTTAGGGCCACATGGTAATTCAAACTTTTAGTAATTTTATATATTTTTTCTCACTGTCGCACTTTTATGGACGGAATTGTAGGCTTTTTTGCAGAACAGCATAATGTCACTCCTCTGTCGAAAGTTTCTGTAAACAAATAAGCAGAGTTCTCACCTTCAGACGCTGTTTCCTGACTTCCATCACCTTCTGTAGGTGTCTGAAATAGACATAATGGGAAAAAAAAAATACTGATAACTGGCAGGATGAATGGCAGGTTCTATCAACAGCAGTGAAATGACCAGAAGGGCATAAAATGAGGGTGAGGTGCAGAACCCTCCTCTTGTGGACCCGAGCAGTGCTCAATGCACTGGTACTGACGAGCCACGAATGTAGTCCACAATTTAGTTCCCCATCCCGCAGCTCAAGTTACATCTCAACAACATCCGAGTTACATGGTCACCGACACTGACACACATTGTCGAGCTATAACTGTCCACACAACAGGTAAGCAGGTCATTTTTAAGCAGATGGCACCAATGAACGCCAAGTCAATAAATAGGCTACTGAGTTGAATAACAGCAGGCCTCTAAAGAGGCAGTACTGCATCATGCTGCACACAGTGGGCTCACAGTTGCCAGTCAAAAGCAACATTCCATGCAAACAAACAGTATTTATTTACTTTACCCTTGGTGCCTGAGGACATTACAGAGGGGAGTGGGGATACATAACTGTGCAGTATATACAGCAATGACGAAGAGAAAATATAAGACGTGCCCATATTGTTTTGGTTTCACCACCATCAAAACAATGAGACTGCAGTCGTGCCACCGGTTCAACGGCGCATTCGGGCACGCAAGAGGCAACCAGGGAAATGAAGGCCAGCAGCCCCGCCGTCTTTTCTGCCTCGCTTTCTCCACGTCAGAAACACCGAAAGCAATGCCCTCCATGACACTACACAAAATAAAACCGGGTCCACGCCGTACATCGTCGCTTGCCGCCGCAAGCACAAGAACACGTGTCTTTGCTTGCGTGCGAACAGCGCCTGAGTAGGAAGTGAGGCTGTCAGGCAGATGGGTGTGCCGACCATTCCAGTCCTTTTAGTACCGAGCTTTATGGGAATAAATGAACGCGATAATCCCAGCGCATGCCTTTGAGCATGGAGGTGCACCGCATTTGGCACCTAGTTTGGTCAAGATTGCGCCACAAGATCTGCGTCAGCGGCGTCTAGTCTTGCTGGCAGCGCAGAATGTTGCACAGGCGCTTGCGCCACCTAGCGGATTCATCCGATGCGTTTACTTCGTTATATCACAAGCCACTCAATACGCACCTTTGTTCGCTCCTCCCTGCTTGGGCCAGCTATGGCGACCGTTTCCTTCAACCGCGCGCAAGGCACCTGCTTGGCGGTTTCAGTCGATGGAGATTTGTCCTTGGCTGCAACCTTGGGGGCAGGATGCGATGAATCAGAGTTTTTTCCCGCGCCGTCTGAAGACGACCGCCGCCGCTTTGCTAGACTCCTTGTCAAGGTTGCTTTATCTGTGACAAAACACAGCGCCCCCACAACCGGTGAGCTTTAACCCATGAAAGTAAAACGAACCATCATCTAACACTAACCACCGCATCAGAAGTTAGCTCTCATGTTAAAAGACAAAGTAGAAGGATTTAGTCGGACATTTAGAACATAATCATCAAGATCACAGAATGATAAACTCTATACAATCTATGACAGGCAACAGGAATATAATGGAGTGGAAAGTCTTTTGGGATAGCATCTGGTAGTTGGCGGACACAATAGTTGCAGTAGAACTCCAGCTCCGTGCCACACTGCTATTTTCAAAGCTATGAACTCAGCAAAGGGCAAGACACATTTGAAGTGGCACAGACAAAAAGAATTTCGAACACTAATAAGTAGGAATTCTTTCACTCGAGAGTAAAAGGATGCCTCCCAGCAAACTTCAATCAAAGGTGTTAAGACGAAGTGTAAAAAGCCAGTTATTATCGATTTGGAACAAAATCATCTCCGTGATCTTCTGTCAGCGGTGCACACACCAACTTCTCCTTTCATAAAAGATATCCAAGGCCAAGTAACTGACTTGAGCACGCATTTCTGATGGGGTGCATAAAGGTGTGCGAATAATGAAATTTTTGAGTACGCATCAAATACAAATAAATAAATAATAAATAAATAATAAAAAACACGAAAAATAAAAATGACCAGTTTTTAGAACTGCACATGGTATTTGCAAACAAAATGAAAATCGAATAGAACAGAAATGTGTACCTCTACGGATGCTCTCATATCCCTGCAGAGTACAGCAAACTCTCGTCAATTCGGTTTTCAAAGGATCAGAGGAAATGTTCGAATTTACCGAATGGCCTGAAAAAACTGTCGAAAACTGTTTGCACCAGAGTAATTACATCTGAGGAATACCTGTACGACGGTTATCTTCATTTGAGATGAAACCCAAGTGTGAACGATGTTTTTTCTTACCCAAATGAGGACGTTTGTTTTTTTTTCTCACTTTCATCGAGTGCTTTGCTTTGTACAAACTGTTTGGAATGTTAAAACATTACGCTGAAATCATGAAGGCTTCTGCTACTCTTTTCGCAGTGCGAGGCAGCAGTAGTAGCCCACTCTGCGAAACGGCCCCGTCGAGTTTTGAGGATCCTTCACTACAGTACAGGTAGAGTACTTAAATTATTCATATTTTCTGGGTTATTGGAGGTTGAGTTAACGAAATTTTATTGTACCTGGTGACTTTTGAATATTCGGCAATCTTCGAATACTATTAGAAAACTTTGGGTGCAGTTGGCAAATTTCGAACACCCGGAAAACTCCAAATTATCAGTTTTCTGAATCAAAAATGAAATGAATAACGAATATATTCGACTTGCATTCGAAATTTCAAATATTCAAATGTTTGTACGCCTCTCGTTAAGCACTATTACAGATTTTTTTGAACACCATATGTGTAGTGGCAGTAAAGACATCCGCATATAATTAGTACAAGGCAGAACCTACAACAATTAGAAAGCCAGAGTCAAAAGGACGAAAAAACTCAGCATGATAAAGATATGGTATTGCATAATTACAACAGATCCGCGGCACACAATTTACCTTAAAAACCTGCATACAAGGTTTTTTCCGCCCAACTTCATCATGTCAGTCTTCTGCCTCGTATTATATGCGGATCCGAGCAAATTTCAGTTTAAATTCGCAGTTCTGGACTTATTATTAATCAGCGCCATGAGCATCAGGCTTCCAGCGAGAGGAGGCATTACCTAGAGGTGGAGTCAGCTTACTGTTTCGGTTTCTTCACGCTGACCCTATGATCCTCGCAACCACAATGCTGTAAGAAGATCGTATGGAGATCGATCGCATCTCGCACGATGTAGAAATGGAGAAAGGGCACTCGGCACGTTGTACAGGTCTCTCACGGGCCACAGCGGCCTACAGCCGAATCGTGGACGCTTCACTTGTATTCCCAAGGAGCACGTCGGTTACGCTTTCGAGAAATGTGGGATACTAAACACTTTTCGAGGTATTGGAGAAAAGTTTCTACAAAAACATGTCTCTAACAAGCAACCTTAGGCAGACGACACATGTACCGGACGACAACAGTCGTGAAAACACTGATCCTGAGAACACTTCTTGGATGCACACGCCGCGCGCCTGCATGCGGTGCTGACGCAAACAGGTGCGAGCGCAGCCCATGATGGCTGGCAGCTCGTGTGCTGCGTCCCAGATCCGAACTGGAAACACCCCACTACTAGTTTTATAACAACTGGAGGACCATATGGTTTCCGCGATTGCCTGGGTTAAGGTGAGCTACCCTTCTCCTCACGGTGCGTGAAATTCTCAGACCAAGAGCGTTGGCGCAAGAAGGGGAGCAACTGCACAACCGCAAAATGTGGAAATCAATACTTTGGAGACCTTTCCGCACTTGCATTATACACAGATGAAAACATTTTTTCCCCCCGCTTTTGGTATCACGAAATCGCACCTCATATTTATGCGGGATCGTATTATACGTGGGTTTTTGCAGTACGAGACTGAACAATTCTTTTTTGTTTTTATTGCTAGCAGCTGCATGCATCTCTGTGGTAGCGGCAGGCTTGAAATGACGAGGCAGAGGAGAGCCTCGTTATGACCTCACGAATTGGTGACGTCCCTAGTCAGACATGCTAGAGAGGTTGCATGAATGATAACGCAATCACTCTGAGGATGAGTCAGAAGTGTCAGGAAATTTATGCGATATGGTTACTAGCACCGCTAGTACTCAACTGACATACGCGCCATTGTAAGCTGCGTTGTAAGATGGCCTGGCTTCAGCGGTACCGGTCAGCCATCGGCAATCCATATAGGTTTGGCGGTGCGTCACTCCAGCCCTGACTGGCACGTTGCCGGTACTCTCTTTCTAGAAGACATCTCACTGCTTCGAAGTCAATATCCTTCCCTGATTTCTCTCAGTTATTTTTTCCATTCTTCTAGGGTGCCAGAACTGCAGTCAGTGTAGCCACAGAACGCTGTCCCTCAATACAGTTAAATGGCAGTGAAGCAAATTAATAAAATTCCCCGGCCTGGTGCATTGTGTGCAATGTGCTGAATTTCAGATGTTTCGAAAATTCCTCCGCGGCACTGTGGATAACATAAAAGTGCAAACTGCGACCTTGAGCATTATGCACTGCCTGCATATCGACTCTACGGCTGCTACTGCAGCGCATGGCCCGTCACGGTTTACACGCTGCCTGAAGTTTGCAGTGCACGGCCCACAGATCGATGCCATCGCAATCGCCAGTCGCACTATGTGCTACGAACAGTTGGCGGGTGTACACGGCCTGCACATTGTTGACTCCGCGATCGCCAGTCATACTGTACGCATGGGCAGCAGTTTGAAGTGGCATGCGGCGATCGCCATTCTACTAAGGCTTTTAAACAAGCCTGCGCGAATGCCTTTCTCATGCTTCTACAGATTGCTTGTTATGATGATACAAATTTTTTTCGTGACCCCGTGAGATTCGCATCACCAAACGTTCTACAGTAAAACCTCATTAATCCGGATTGCAAGGAACCGGCAAAAATGTCCTTCCGAATTGTCAAATTTATCATGAAAACAGCAAAAAAATGTACTGGGCATACACATAACTTTATTTAATGAAACACTGTTATTTTTGGTAGTCTCTTTGTCGCAATTTGTGCGATAATTTTCAGTCCCAATAAGTGGTGGCACGTGCGCTCATCATCGCCTGATCCGACGCACAGTGCGACATCGCGGCAGCGGCTGCTCGTAACTTTCATCATCAGAACAATTTTAGTCTACACCGAGAACTTCCGATAATACTATGTCGTCATCGGTCAGCATGCCAGCGACAACAACATTGTCGTAGCTTCACTGGAGTGGCGGTCGCCATCATTGTGGAGCACTAAGGCAGCGGCAACAGGCCCCAAACACTGTCGAACAGAGCAACGGCCACTTAATTTCACGATTCGTGCGCTGCCACAGTCGCACCACAAGCAATTGGGACGAAGAAATCGGGCATGCAGCCAGCGCAGCCACGGGACAGCAGATACAGCCATGTTGTTGTTGTTGTTGCCCTAATAAAAATGGCGCATACCCACAAGGGGGATTGGCCATGACCAGGCAGTGATTACAGATTCTGAGATTACTCTCTGCAGAACTGAGATTAGAAATTTGTGCAAATTCGGTTCATTGACAGTGATAGTTAAGGGTGGTGCATGGGCTTGCAGAGATTTAAATTTGTGTGATTAAAAAAATAATTATAATAAATAAATAAGTAAATTAGTCTCGCTGCCCTGACGATATGGCTTCTCCCTTTGAAGCGCATGGTCACCGGCGCCACCTAGTCACTGCTCACATGATCTGCTGTCATCATCATCATAACATTTTTTTGCCCTTCAGCTTCTATTTGGTGCTGTCTTTTGTTTTTGCCGAGCAGCACGCAGACAGACTCGCCTTGCGTAGGTTTCCCTTTGCACGCCTACTGTGGATGCACATCCATGCTGTATCACACAGTAACGCAGGAAAGTCGGTAGCCCTCGTCGAAGTTTTTTTTGAGTTAACCGATGTGCGGGTGAATGCCTCCGAGATAATGAGCATTTGAAGCCACTCAACTATACACAGTCTTGCCAGGATCGCGCAGAGAGTCTGAGTTAAACGAATTTCCTAGTTAACGAGATCCGGATAAAAGAGGTTTTACTGTACTGTACACAGCACCTCACAGGCACGAGACAAAAGTACGAAGAGACAAGGCAGACCCACCCCCAACCTCTTCATTGTGCTTTTTTTTTTTTTTCCTGTCCCGCATTCCCCAAGAAAGGGAGCACTGTGGAGACCCTACCGGTCACAGCGGCTGCCTTGCTGTGGCCGGGGTAGGCAGTGGGGTGCCTCCTCGCGCGGCGACGGTAGGAGGACGAGTCAAGCCACAGCGACTTGCGCCGGCGCACAAGGGGGTGTGCCCGATGGCCGCTGGCCGCTTCCCCTGGGCCCCACCGCCAACGGCGTCACACAACGGTGCACTGCACTCGCAATGCTCTCTGCCAGTGCCCAAGACTTGCACACCGACCGGGTGGGGGCAGAGTCGTTCAATGCTTTACTGGTCGTGTACGCTCGGCATTCCATCCACGAGGCGGACCAAACTAACCAACGGAACCCAATTTCTGCCAAGAATTGGCTTGTATGTTGAGCTTATAGTCACGCAGGTAACTTTATGTGCTTGATTATGCGAGAATACACCATTTGACAACTGGCTGTTTCACCGGTCACCGAGGCAACCTGTGCGAAGTGCATTCGCTTGGCCACAATGAAAGCGAATCGGCTCTAAGGCATTCTGGTAGCCCTCTATTCAAGCACATCGTCACAGAAAGTACATTCAAGTGATCCAAAGCAGAGGCTAAGCTGGAATTCCAAATGGGCAATGTAAAGCCTGCCCCCCCCCCCCCCCCCCCCCCCCCCTCCCCCCTTGTTAACAACAGCTAGTTGAAGTCACAAGCCAATCGGCCAAAGAGACGGGCACAGTAGCAGGGTTCGCACAGAAAATCTGGCCTAAAATTCAGAGAGAATTCCAGGATTTCAAAGATGCAAAGGGGCAGAAATCAGAGGGAATGAATCCTTTCTTGAATAACACGTATCAGGGATCTTTTCAATCTTGCTTAGCTCCAATTTCCCCCTCCAAGACCACCACTCACTGCTCTAGCCTTTCGGCAGATAATGTTCAATCTAAATAATATCACTCTGAAGGCTGCTCATACAGTCGCCACATAGTTTTTTTTTTTTAGAGATAAAGCAGCCACGCTCCTCATTTTTCAAGAAATTTGAAGAGTGCATGAAAGTAAGTAAGTATTGAGGCCCTTGAAATGCTTTTTCGAGAATCGAGGGTATTCAAGGATTTCAAGGGCATGTGCGAACCCAGCACAGAAGTCATCAATGCACAACATTATTACATTTTTACAGGGAGGTTTCGTGACCAGTAAAGCATCAAAGGATTCTTGCAAAAGCAACATCATTTGGCAGATCAGTAAGCAGCATCCAAGAACGACTGCAAACAGCACAGGCATTGCAATGGTAAAACTCGCTGCGCAATGCATTCTGTGTTTCACACCTTATAACATACTGCTGAACCCATCGTATGTGGGTTCAGCACATAAACTTCACATACAACTGTCAAATCAGTGGTCCTGTACTGCACAACTTTTCTTGGCAACTGAGCTAGGGACGCAGAGCCAAAGCATGCCTCTTTTTCCTACACAGGAAATCAGTCCCCTGACTGCAGTCATTAAATTAAAATTAAGAACACACCTTCAGCTTTAAAAAAAATAAAAGAGAAGAGAACAGTTGGCGGAAAGTGACTTTTACTGGTGCTAAAAAAATGCCTCTACAATATGCTTCTTAGAGAAATCTGTATGACGAAGCCTGTTGGTCTGCTATAGTTAATGAACTTTGCAGTGCACATGCCCCAATTAGATGTGTGCACAATACAAAAGGCACAAAGTAACCAATTTTGATGTCCCAATCGATTTTCACATGCATGCCATGCTTTCACAACCATGTTACTACTATTTTTCCCTGCAGTTCCACTGAAATTTTACATGCTAAATCGGCGCTGTGATTTATGAGGCACTAAGTAGAGGAAAAAGGCACAATAAGTTTGACCACTGGTGTGGTTTATGTGCCGAAATTTCGGCACGCGGGCAGTTAAACTCCTGCTTCCAAGCCGAGGATCACTACCACCAAACCACCGTTGGCGGACGTCAATTCAAGAAGAGTGTGTAACAGAATGCATCAGCACAAGTGGCATCAAGTAATAATAATAAAAACAGCTGACATACCATTACAGTAAACCACCACCAGTTGTTGCACAAACAACAGAGTACTAGCATTACCAAAGACAACCTGTCTATCTTCATTTCTCAACAGACATTGTGACAGTGAAATGCAAGGTCAGAGAATAAGCTTCAGAGCCCTTGGTGTAATACTAAGCAAGCAATCGCCTAAGAAGCTAAGCATCCGATACCCCTGTCAGATGGCCAAACATTGGTTAAATTTCAGCAGGTCACCCAGTTCTCAATCCACCGGTACGGCCCCGATGCCAATGGCTAAAACACAAAAACAAAAAACGTGTGCTTGAAAGCAAGAATGCCAGCACATTTCGAACTGTATTAGGTTATCACAAATAAAGAACAAGTTCGACAATGCACCTTCTAAATATTTTAACTTTTCAGGCTTGCCACAGGGGTAAAACTTTTGCCTTAAAAGAGACCTCATTAGGAACAA
Source organism: Amblyomma maculatum (assembly GCF_055883805.1). Classification (NCBI taxonomy): domain Eukaryota; kingdom Metazoa; phylum Arthropoda; class Arachnida; order Ixodida; family Ixodidae; genus Amblyomma; species Amblyomma maculatum. Next base: position 17,412,048 of record NC_139352.1, on the reverse strand, counting down.
CAAAAATTTGAAGTTCAGAACTAGTATCTGAAAGAAGTAAAAAAAATACGTTTAATGACACATATTCTGTATTTTAGAAACCTGCAAGAGCCATTTGAAATTTTTTGCAGCCAATACAAGTTCTGAACAATGGGGTATCTTTTGGCACGGAGCCCCATGCTTCTTTTCCTCCCATGACACTTCACGAGGCACAATACCCTCGCTAGGACTAGCAACACAATGCTTGCCCATCTGGCTGGAGCACAATGCGAAAACAGGCTTGCACCGTCACACCAACACTCATAAAAAATTTCCACCCAAACAGAGCAAGCCACTCACCTCTGCTCGCTGACGAAGGCTTCGAAGACGGCACTGCTTCTGGGGACGCACAGGTGGTGGTTGCCGGTTCCCGCGTCTCTTTGCCAGCGGTCTGGCCGGGCGGAGGATTGTCGCTCTTGTCTCCTTCCTGTGTAGTCGTGCTGCTGGCACTCTCGGCAGCGGGCACTTCCGTCTCCTCGTCGCTCGGAGCATCCAAGCCCCGAAGCCTCCGACTGTATCTCTTGGGTCCGCCATCTTCCGCAGAAACCTCGACTTGTGGCAGATCAGGTACTGGTGGGCCATTAGAAGCTGGCGGCGCGGTGCGTGGGGCGACATGGTAGTTTTTCGGTACATAAGGCACTGGCTCCTCACCTGGAGATGCGAGGACTATGGTTAACTCAAGCAGCCTAGAATGATATCGTTACTTGAGTTAAGGAGGGGGGGGGGGATAAAAAAAAATGCAACACTGAGGCCCTGCAAACATCACACATCCTTTCTCTGTCCGACCGTCACTAAACTCCAAACTTCGAAGCCAGTAGCAGAGGTGGTACTCGTAGAGGCACCGAGATCAAGTAAAGCACAAAGCAACATGTCTTGTCCCCCCCGGACTTGCTCGTTGGTTCATGGAGGGCAGCGGTACAAGTTTTTACAGGCCAGATTTCAAGACACCCAAATTTCATGACAAACTTTTCCAGACAAGCACTGACAAGCATACAGTGCATAATCATCATCATCATCCAACTGACTATGCCCACTGCATATGCTGTGCCAGTTGCATCTAGGTGATCCTTGCAAACTTCAAAATCTCGACTAGCCACCTAAAATTCTACCACCACGTGCCATGCTTGTCTTCCCTTAGACCATCAGTTATCTTGCTCTCGTATTACTTGTCCTGCTCATGCCCAGTTCTTCTTGATTTCAAGAAGCTGACTCGTATAGTGAACATGGCTGAGTATCCTCAGGCTATTTCACAGTCCCACTTGTGCGTGGTGCGTCACTGTCTCTTGCTGTGGCTTCTGCAGTCTGGCAAGGGTCACCAGCCATTACCGACTGCTGTATGCGGGCTTTCACCATGGCCCAAATTCAGGCCGGACTTCTGTCGTCACAAACCTGGGTGCCTAAGGCAGCATGGCGCTAAATTTCGAGGAAAAAGGCTGGTGCAGTGGAGGGGGAAAAGCTCACCAGCGCTCTTCAACAATCCAACCACCGCAATAATCTAATCAAAGCTATCAGCAGTTTCTAACCAGACACCAGGATTCAGAATGGTGACAAAGGTGGTGTTGGCTGAGCACCACGTGGTGCCGTGATGGCGGAAAGTAGCCACAAGACAAATTGAAGGCACCAATGTTCGTATAAAAAAAAAAATCCTGCACTCACATTGTTCAAAGTATTAGTTGCTGTTGTGTACATTGCCGTATGAGGTAGCCAATGGTGTGCGTGGAATATGTCCAAAATATGCAGCAAGTCCAAACTTTCAGCATCCGAAATATCCGACCGATACGCAATGTTCCTAAGCAACATTGGCTATGAGGGGAGCTGTAAAGGAGAACTCTAGAAATTTCGACCATCTGTGGTTCTTGCACTAACAGCACACAGTACATTTGCATTCTGCCTCCGCTAAAAGCCAGCCGCTGCAGCCGGGATTGAACACACACGTCCCTACACCCTGCAATTGAACACTAACCACTGAGCCATCGCTGCGGGTCACTGTGTTATCAGCGAGTCCTTTCCAGCATCATGCAATAGCCACTCGTCTCAGTACAGTACAAAAAGCATGCTTCCCTTCAACAGGATCAACAAACTACAAAATGTTTCGAACTACTTGCACAAGGTTCTTCTCTAGTTCACACTTAGAACGCTACCTAGTTACGTGCTCAGCACAAAACAGGAATATACTCTACGATATGCAATGCTTCACTCGCCTCTCTCCTTGCGGGCCTGGACAATGTCCTGGCAGATCTTCTCGAAGCCCCAGTCGAGCTCGGTGTCCACGAGTGCGTTGGCTGCGTCCTGGAGGGCACAGGCTCGGTGGCGGATGTTCTTGTCTGCCAAGAGATGGAAAAAGAAAAGGGGAGGGGGGGGGGGCTCGAGTGTTGCCGCCAAAGTGGGAAGGGTTTTCCGTTGTTCTACAACCTGACATATTGTAAATGCCTCCTAAGCAGTAAATTGAATCTTGTTCATCTTTATCCCAGTGCAAGTGTTACCAGATAATTAGAGGCGATAGCGTGTATCACTTAGATCAATTTGAAGACCTGGCTGCTACGTGGGGTCACCTGAGGGGAGTGAAATCACACTGACACGATCCAGTGTACAATGCTTTTCGACAAATGCGTAGTTCTTGGTTTCTGGCTGACGCTCTACAAGTAGAGCCAATATATTATACATCCACATGGATTAGAGCAAAACGACCATGCAAGTGTATGAAAAACTGGAGCAATTTTGAACCTTACCCCAAGAGGCAGCGAACAAACCCTAGCAGGAGGTTAAGAGCCCCTGCATCAATGGTAACGCCAGTGGCCGATTATCTTCAACCATATTAGTTATTGATATATATATATTTTTTTTGCTGTGCACCGTCATTTCTGCAGACAACAGCGAGCTGACATTGGCAGCATACCACGATGCTGTGCGACAATAACACGTCACCATGTTTTACATTTGAAGAGATCTCTAGCATATGGATGAAACTGACAGCTTTGTGCGAGTTTCAGAAAAGTTCGCGCCCGCAAGAATAATGTCAACGAGATTCCACTGTACACTGCAAACACAGAACACCATTGTTCAACTTGTATTGCAGCAGTGCACTGTTTTTTATAGCCTCACAAACCCTCAAACAGCAACAGCACTCTAACATAGTGTGTACAACTTCTGCAGTCTGCCTGCCTCCAACTGCAATTACCCTTTAATCAAAACTCGACGGGGACAAGAAAATCTGTTTCTTTTATTGGTAGTTTTGTTTAAGGGTTGTGACCCTTAAAAGCTTGTAAAAAAGCTCCATTTCGTCCACGCTTAAGACGTCGCTTGGCTCGTAATTTGCAAGGACGTCTTGAAGCTTCTGCTGCTGCCAGTCAGAGCAAACATCATTATCTACCATGGCACTTTCACCTGCTATTGAGCAGAAAACAGGGCCGTGGCGCTTCTTAAAATGGCTTAACCAGCCATCGCTGAATTTAAAGTCTTTGATTTTCATCTGTAGTGCAATGTCTCTCGCCTTCTCCGCCAAAATAGGCCCGGTCACTGGAAGATTGGAACTTCGAGCAAGCTTGAACTACAGGAAAAGTGATTTCTCGAGGTCCTAATGTTCGACCTGACGCACCCTTTTCCTATCGGGGGTAAAAGCGCCGCTGTTATATGCTTTTTCAATCTTCTCACGATCCTTCAGAATCCTTGAAAGCGTGCACTTTGGGATGCCATGCCTTTTCGCGATAGTTTTCGACTCCTTGGTACACTTCACATCATGAAGAATTTTCATCTTGGCTTTTAAAGACAATGCATTATGGGGACGCTTTCTAGTAGCTTCTTCCATACTGCACGCCGGAAAGAAGTCATGAAACACAGCCACGGAACAGAGCAAAATGGCACCCACACAACAAAAAACAAGGAGTGCAAGGTATTGGATTGGATTGGATTCTGGATATCGACATCAACAAAGACGACTGATGCACAGTTTCGGTTTCGTTTATCCGTGTTGCCAGCAAAATGAGGTTTCGATTGTCGAACGTGATTCTGCACTGATTGCATGTGAAACCAATTACTTTAAAGGAGTTTTCGTTTATGCGGGTTTCGTTTAGCGCACATCCACTGTACGGTAAAACCTCACTGATACGTTTTTAAACTCCGGGGAAAAAAAGTGGAAAAAATATTAACCAGGAAAACGTACAATCTAAACAGCCCGATTTTGAAAACACGCAAATAATCTACATGCATTTCCATTGTGTTTAGGGCAGACAATTAGTTTGGTTATTTTATGGTTTATGGGGTTTTATCTCCCAAAGCGACTCAGGCTATGAGAGACGCCATAGTGGAGGACTTCGAAAATTTCGACCCTTTGGGAATCTTAAACGTGCGCCAACATCACACAGCCCACAGGAGCGTTGCTTTTTGCCTCCACGGGAAATCTTGCTATCTGGGAGCGTGTTAACCAGGAGAAAAATAGTGCAACTCTATGAGGCATTTTTTACTAACAGCGAGTTTGAGCATATGCATCGAGGTCCTACTGCATTCAGTAATTGTACAGCAATGCCCAGTAATTCCGTTTTCTCTGCTGTGCAGCACACTGGGCCCTTCAGGCCAAAGTGGTGAGCACCACAGAGCCGCGTGATCCTACTCACCCATGGCGTTTCGGTCGGGGTTGTACTCAAGCGCGTTGGAGCAAATGAGCTCAATGTCCTGCAGGAACTGGCCCACCGTCTGGTACTTGTGCAGGTCGATCTTGACCATCATGGTTTCCAGGTCCATGGGTTGCTGGATTACATCCAGGTAGTCGGGCACCTCCTCCGCATCCACGGGCTTGGCAAACATGCTGTAGCGGCGGTCGCGCAACAACTTGGTAAGGATGTCGCGAAGGAACAGCCGCAGCTCTCGCAGGGTCGCTTCTTCTTGCTGCCGGAGCCGGTCCAACTCCGTGGGTGTCAATTTCCGGGGCTCTGGCGGAGGTGCCGCAGGAAGGCTAGGAATCTGGTCAGGAGGGAGACGCTTGGGCTTTGGTGGGGCGGCAGCCTTTGCAAACAGCGGCGCGAAGAAACCGCGGCGCTCCGCCTCCGTTGGGGGTGTCAGCTCAAGGACTTCCGATGGGCCGAACAGGCGTTGCAGCTGCAAGAAGTGGACCAGACTTTTAGCGGTAGCATGCGGTATAATTTTTGTGGTGAATGCAAAAACCTTTCCCAAGAAGCACGATGTTGCAAGGTGACAGATAACTGACATGGCTTGTGTTCCCCTTGCATTGATTGCTGTGCACACAGCATGAGCCCAGCGAACATTAAAGAAAGAAAGAAAAAAAAAACCTCCCAGAATACCAGAAATTCATAAGCTCTTATACAGAATCCAACGCTCTGGTTCAGTAGTTCTCGAGCCCTTGTAGCATCGGGGAACCCCCGCAGCTCTTGAAAGACGCTAAGAAGCACCATGCGTCTTGATTTTGATCTCTTTGTGCTCAAAAAGCCAGCAAACAGAGCCTGCACAGTTGGTCAAAAGGTGCCCGATTTCGATTATTGACAACTTGCTGTAGAGTGAAACAGTTACCCATGCAGTTACGATTAGTGACAAACTAAACTGATCAAAGGAGATTTAGGCACTCGGGGAGTGAAAAAAGCCTTCAAGGGCCCAAGTGTTCCACAGCAGCCACTCTAGGAACAAACCTCGACAGCCAGCTAATAGAACAAACCTGGGAAGGCAGCTGGTCGAATGGCACGTCAGCTGTGGACAGCCACAGGACAGGCATGAGGGGCTCAAGGTCGTCAAGGAGGGTCAGGAAGGTAGCCCTGACCGCTTCACTCAGTGTCTCCCACCACTGGCATAGATGAGGCAGGTACAAGACACCCGGCAAGACCCGCTGCGCCTCCTGCAGGACCTGCAACCATACACACACACATGCACAAAAGCACTGGCCACCAATGTGACAATTTGCCAATGCAAGATGTGATGATGCAAACGTCAAGTAAGGCATAGCGGATATAGCGAATTATCGGATAAAACGAACTAAAATCAAAATTTGGTTGGTCTATGGTTTATTTTTATGACAGTTCTTTCTGTATAACGAAACAAAAATGTCAAAATTTGACACTAGATCGGTTATAAGAAAGCACTGAAACGGCAAAAAATGCGTAAAGGAGCCAGAAAAACATAAAGAAATAAAATTTTTCAATCGAATCGGCTGCCGCAGAAGTGTGTTTAAATTGCCCGCGCGTTCGCGCACCACTTCATTTAGAGGCGACAACAAAAACTACTGCCAACAGCTTATGGCCTCCAAGATTACACCCCTGCACGCAGTGATCTTGGTGGTTATGAACGGCCATGGCCGGACTCGAGCGGCGCTGCCGAACTGTTTAAATCGGCCGCGCGTTTGCGTGCCGCGTCATCTAGCAACGGCGACAAAAATTAGCACCAACAGCCAATGACCTCCGAGATCACAATACCGCGCGTGATGAACAGCCATGGCGGGACATGTTGCCGCCGCTGCTCGGGTTCGACCATGCAACGGCTGACAGGCATGTGACTCGCATGTCATCACCATTGCCTCATCATGGCGTGAGCCCCTGCCATTCCTCTGCAACCGACCTGTGCCCACACGCTACACTCCCCGAGTCTGTTGGCTCCGCCGCGCAAATTGTGCGCGGAGGCAACATCCCTTCTTAGTATTCATTTTTGCTCTCCCACACGGCACGAAAAATGAGATTTCATGTTTACTCCAAGCTTTTAATTAAAAATTGTGCACTTTCACACTTTTGTTTTGTCCATAGTACTGGGCATTTTGTTTCGTTTTTCTAGCAAACGTATTTACAGAAATTCAGGCACACACTTTTATAACGAATACTGGATATAACGAACAAATTTTCGCAACCCATACTACTTCGTTATAACAAGGTACGACTGTATATAACCCATAGCTCGCAGTATCTATGTCTGCCATGGTGAGGTTTGACTGTACAGCTCCCAAGTTTTGCCAAGTCACAATGCGCTTGGCCACAACACACGATTCAGCAATGCCATCAGCGTGTGTGCCTACCTGAGCGCACGCTTCCTCAGGTGCGCGAGCCGTGACCGAGTGCAGGGCAGGCAGGTCCAGCCGGTGCAGGGGGAGGTGTTCAAGCAGGTGGAGGACTGCCGGTGCCATGTGCGTTGTCTGGCCCAGGCCCTGACGGCCACAAATGAGCAGACGTGGCCGGTGGCTGCTGACACGGCCGGCCGCAAAACGAGATCTGCAAACAGCACCGGCAAACTCGACTCAACAGCCCGAACCATGACAGTCAGGGATAAAAAATGCAGCGCCGTTCCATACTTCATTTAAGAACAAGACTTATTTCCGCTAAATAATTTATCCGAGTCTCATGAAAGCCAGTTCAATAGTTTTGAAATGCAAGACTACAATTTCTAGAAAAGAAACTTCCCTTGCTTTCATCCACATGGCATTCCCAGTCTTCCAGCGAGCCATAACTCCGCAATTTCACATGCTGTTCACCCTGTGAGCGGTAAAGTGCCCTCACATGTGGTACCACATGTGAAGAAGCTCTGAAAAGGCACGCGGACTTTTGTCATTATGACGCAATTCTGCTTCTACCACTCGCAACACTACGCACAAAACAAAACACCGCGCAGAACTGCAAAAATGATTGTCAAGCCACGAAGTTTTCACCCTGAAAAGAGATTCCTATTGCCCTGGTTTTGATCAAATAAATCACACAATCAAGCGAGTGGTTTTTGACAGTGCTGGAGAAGGCCATTTGATAATTAAACATTCAGACAATACGAATGTTTTGCTCACTCCCATTGAAGTCCAAATTAACAAGGTTTTATAGCAGAATGCAGTAATGAATTGACGAGTGATCAAAGAAAAAAGAAACAGAACAGGCCCCCTACCGTATACTTGGAATGAGGCTTTGGTTGTTGGTGCCTTTCTCCGTGAGATCAACCACAGGGCCGCCGACCATGGCTTCATCGTCGGAGAAGACACTGCTATCGTCCGAGTGGTTGCCTGCGAGAATAAAATCAAAGCAGTACAACTGCTGAAGCTCCGAGAGACAGCTGTGCCTACAAAAGCTGCATATTACCAGCCTAAAAGTAAAACTCCATTCACTTTCAGGTCGACTAAGTTCATTCCAGACGTCTAATGATAACCGTAGGCAACTAGCGATGTCCTCAAATCACCTTCAAAAATGGGCCACATAGGAAATCAGGTTTTCAGAAGCCATGTTTACACTTGCCGAAAAGTATGCTTAGGACAATGCAGTGAAACCTTGAAGACTGGATTCCCCCAGGAATACAGTTAAAACCGGTTATAACTGAAGTGTAAAAATGTCCATGGCTTTCATTACATCCAGGTTTTTGTTATACGTAGACTTGAAAGGACAGTGCAAACATGGCCAAGCTAGAGGAGAGCGCACAGAGAGTTGTGCCGCTGCTGGGCCTGCATCTTCATGCGTTTTTTTCGCTCATGGCCTGCCTGCTACTCGTGAATCTCGTGAACAGTCTGATGGCAATGAACTTTCATTATTCGCTTATTGCATTTTGTTTTTTATTTTCCTTTAGTTTTTGCTGATTTTAAGCATAAAGTATTGTAATGCCACATCCCAAAAGCAAAAGCAGAGCGGGGACTGCTGCGTCCACCAAGTAGAGATGGCCTGTCGGCCCTGAAACATAACACACTGTATCAAGAGTGGTCGCTTGTTGTGATCGCAGATGGTCCTTCCACTCCAGTTCATGTTTTATCGCCACAAAACTTGCCGCGTTCTGCCAATTTCCAGTATTTAAGGGGAGACGCGGGTCGAAAAACGGCGATTTTCAGTAAAAATGTCACTTCTGTGTTTTTGACTGCTTTAGTAAATTTCAACCTTCCTCTTTCATATATAAAAAAATCAGAGCCACAAATGATCCGGAAATTATCGAAAACGGCGGTTAAAGTACCTGCGGTGGCTCGAAAATGTGCAAATTTGACCCATTTTCAAGCGCGCGAGGCGTCAAATTGCGAAGTTGTACGGCGTAGGAATTTCGTGCGGCGCTAGGCCTACGCGTTTTCTCCCCAAAGCAGGCTTTGCCGCTGCGCATGCAGCAAAGAAATAATAATAAAAACAGCATTCCTAACCGCCAAAACCGCGTGCTTGCACGTCACGTGGTTCGATCGTAGCTACGCCATTGGCTCCCAGTTCGCGAAGCGGCCGCACTTCGTCTGCTGTGTCTGAGACGCGCACCTCGCACTACGTGTTCCGAAAGCCGCTGCAAATATTTCTGCTTGTTGCTGATATGGATGCTAAGAAGGAGCGTGGCGTTCAACGTCAAAAGTTTTGGACGAAGCATAAATACAAGGGAACCCGCCGCAAAGTAAAACGGCGTGTGACGGAGATGCCCGCGGCACCTAGGCCTAACCTCGGCGGAGGGGACGCTTACGTTTCTGTGACGGCTGGATGTTCCAACTTCATCGAAAGCGTAGACAGCTTCATCAGTGCGTCTGAGAGAAAGATCGGGGTCTTCGAAAATGAAGGTAGGGATGGTGATGAGTCGGCGACTGCTTTTATCATCGAGATCGGCGCCGTGAACGTCCTTGTGAGCGGCGCGGCATGCCCGGAGTGCGGACGGTGCGAACTTTCGATCAAAGAGTTGCCGGCAAAGCGAAAAGGACTCGCTTCATTTCTGGAGTTGCACTGCGGAAATGAAGCATGCCCCACATCGACTGTTTCATCGACGTATTCATCGCGACGAGCGACTCCGGCGAGCGACGTCAACGGTGAAGCGCGTCCATCTGCCAGCGCTAGAGAGAGCTTCGCCGTCAATGTTAAGGCCGTGGTTGCAGCGCGCGCTGTTGGAGCGGGACACAACCAACTCGTCCGATTTTGCTCAATTCTTGGCTTACCTAAACCAATGCATCACAAATCGTTCAACGCCATCACGAAAAAGGTGCACCTCGCGGCTACGAAGGCGGTGGTCGAGAACCTGGAGTTCGTTCGCAAAGTGACAGCTGAGGAAGTTGGATCCGCCAGTCTAGCTGTAATGTTTGATGGCACTTGGCAAAAAAGGGGACACAAAAGTCACAATGGCGTAGGCACTGCCATTTCGCTAGAGACAGGGCTTTGCCTGGACTTCGAAGTTTTGTCTAATTACTGCCAGAGCTGCAGTACCCACACGGAATTTGCAGACAAACGGGAGGAGGAAATATGGCAAGCTTTCCACATGCCAGTTTGTGAAAAAAATGTGGACTGCTCAGCACATGCCATGGAGACGACTGCTGCTCTGAGGATATGGAAGAGGACACAGTCCTACAGTACACCACTGAAATTTACAACCTTTCTAAGTGACGGAGATAGCAAGGCCTTTACAGCTGTGTCAGCACCAAGTGTGTACAGTGGTGTGCCCATAACAAAAGAGGATTGCACAAACCATGTCGCCAAGCGGCTTGGGACTGCACTACGAAAGCTCAGCATGCCAAGAGGTCACAAGCTTACAGATGCAGTCATCCACAAGCTGCAGACATACTTTCAGGTCGCCATCACTGGTAATAGAGGAAGCGTGCGTGGCATGTATTGTGCAATTTGGGCATCCTTCTTCCATTCTTGCTCAACAGATGCAGCCAAAAGCCACAAATTTTGTCCAGATGGAGAGGGCTCATGGTGTAAATTCAAGAGGGCAGAGGCATTGGGCCAGGCAGCCCCAGCACACACCCCCATTCTCACCAACAGCCAGGGCAAGGCAATGCTGCCCGTATATAAGAGGCTCACAAATGAACAGCTGCTCTCTCGCTGTGTGAAGCGGAAAACGCAAAACGCAGCTGAATCGCTCAACAGCAAGATTTGGCTGTTGTGCCCCAAGACGAGGTTCGCCTCACGCACAGTTGTCGAGATGGCAACATCACTTGCGGTCTTGTGGTTTAATAAGGGACACAAGGCCTTTGAGAATGTGCTGGAAGAACTGGGTGTCCTTCCCTCAAGAGAACTTGTCACTCTGAGCAAGAATTCTGATACATTCAGAATTTCAAGAATGTCCAGAAAGCAGACAGCTGAGGCAAGGGCTCGTCGCCGCAGTCTAGCTAAGAAGGCTTGTCTCGCGGATGCTACTAACAAAAGCTCTGAGGGACGAACATATGGTGCAGGGGAATTCTGAAGCTGTACACTGTAGGAGGATGCCCTGGCCTGTATTGCCTCCAATTTTCATGCACATAGTCCAACTAGAACCGTAGTAAAGAGCATTTACAACTTTCATTTGCATTTTTCTCAACTTCTTATTTTGAGTGAAACATGGTTATTGCATGCAACATTTTATGCATTTGTCGTACTCGGATCAAGACCAAATTTGGCATGCATAATATTTAGGATCTGTAGAATGCAGTTATCTAGGTTTTATTACAATTGGTGAAGTTTGTAAGTATGAAAAGTTCAAATAGATTTATGCACTAGCTTCTGAAAAGGGAAGCATGAGATAAAAATTCCAGTAAAATGGTGCATGCTGCAGGATCACCATTTCCTTGCTTATTTGCATTTAGTGAAGTATAAGGAACAAGAAAAAGCAACTTATACTGCTTTCTCATGCTCACTGGCATGTCCAGTAGGTTTGTAAAATGCACAGTTTTTCAACTGTTCATGGTACTTAGAACATGAAAGCTTGAAGTTATCTCAGAAATAAAAACAGATTTGGAAAGAGGAGATCAATCTCTATAAATGGTGCAATTTTCATTTATGTGACATCAATATTAAAGAAAATTGGTTTCCGAGTAGCGTCTCCCCTTAAGCACTAGCTAAGAGATAGTCAGCGCCCCTAGTTCGTTATAGGTCTATCGCCACAACATGTTCATTACATGGAGCTTTCAAATACATGCGCTTCAATTGTGTGCGGCGTTGGGAAATTGAAAAAACTTCACAACATTGCAGAATTCCCTACGTGGAGGTTTGTTACATAAAGGTTTAACCGTGCTAAAATGTTCGCGCCTCCTCCCCCCATGGGCGTCAGTAGAAAACGAACACAATTTTAACAGAATTCTGAAGCACAAGAAACCACGGTCTTGTTACCAAGACATTAGCGGCGTTTCGATAGAAAACCATAGGCCAAACCCCTTAACTTTCAATTTTAGTTCTTACGAGTTCACGGCAAACGACTAATCCCTCTCGTTTTTTTGTTGTTTTTTTTTGTCGTTTTTTTTCCCCCGACCATCCGGGACAACAAAAGCAGCGGGACGGCACCCTGGGAGCACTAACCGGCACTCCACCGAGTTGGGGGGGCGCCCGTGCACTAACCGTCCTGGCCGGTGGTGCTGCGTTGCGCCATGACCGAAGACTTGTGCAGGCCAGTCGCAAAGGCTCCCTGCAGGTACACAAGGGCCTTCTCCACCGCTGCACACAGCAGCGGTCGGATGGTCGTGCTCAGTGGCCGCGCAGGCGATGCACCACAGCGCTGGGAGGCTGGCACGATCTTACGCATGGCCCGGTCGTAGTCCTCAGGCAGGATCTGTGCAAATGGGAGGGGTGTGTTCAATTAACTACAGACGAACCGTACTACAAGAAAGTTTGATACTGAGCGAAAATTTCCTATAAATCTTGACACTCGTCCTAAAAGTACGGACCTACACCTCATAGGAGTCATACGAATACAAAACACTGCTTCATATAACTGATCGAGCACCAAATTTTAAATTCTCTGTTTTGTTATACCGATAGAAGTATAAATAAAGCATACACCAACTGAACTTTGCTTTTAGCTCGTTTTGGCTGATAATTTGCTATACTGATGTTCTTTTATAATGAGATTTGACTGTACAGACTTTTTTGTTAAGCTCCCCTGCCCCACACTAGCCACTCTCACTCAGTACTACACCTCTTTTAATTAAAGGCTACAGGATGTGAAACACAAGTTTCGCTTAATTTACTTACTTTATTTACACGATTGTAAGTTGACCCCTTTTTTTAAATTCGAAAATCTGAAGTTGAAGGATTGACTTACAATTGGAACCAAAGCATGGCACTGTTAATAAGACAAAAACCATATCAGGGAGACTACAGCAAATTTGTTTGCACTATGGCTTTAAGTGCAACATTCAGTTACTGCGCGTGCTTCTCAGGAAGAATTTTTCTTAACTTTTAGTGTGTAGCCCAAATCGCAACTTACGGAACATTGATAGCTTACGGAAGGGCCGCTGTTGAAATTGCGGCGACGCTGCCTTTTTGTACGTCAGTTGCGTCGGGTCAAGTGACACGGCGGCACTTCCAGGGAGTGCCGATGGTTGATAAAAGAGCAGACACCGATCATTCGTTGAGTTCGCACTTTTGATTACGACCGACTACACGCTTCGTCACGAGCTCTCCAATCCAAAAAGCATTCGGTGCTTGTTCCGTGCAGCGTTCAAGGAGGCGGCTATCATTTATGCCAAAGCAACAACTGCGCTGTGAGCCGCAAGTTCGAAGCTTATGAACTGGTTTTGCGGGAGTGGCGGTGGCAATGAGACAAAATTTTCAACTGTAATGCCCAGCGAAGAGGCTTCCATCATTACAGTGAAAGCTCGTTAATTCACAACTCGTTAATTCGAAATTTTGGATAATTCGAAATAGTCATCGTGGTCCGGTCCGCAGTGCATAGAAGTCTATGCGCGTAACAGCTCGTTAATTCACTCAAAAATTGGCGCCGCCACCCATAATTCGAACTGCGCGCCGCCAAGCGGCGCTGTTAAAAACCATCGTTGGAAGCTTTCACGGCAGAACGATAGATGGCACAACCATCGGGGCGCCGCTAGGGTGCTGGAGCAAGTACTAAACAGTCTTTCCTGCCGCGACTCCTTCGAGGAACGACGTTTTAGTGTTATCGACCACGGTTTCGTGTTGCATTTCGTGAGCCCTCGTTTTGCACGCCGCTTGTTGTGAGCTTGTGTCCGCGAGATGTGTTCGCGTGGGAAATACTGTGCCAAGACGGTGAAGGAGAAAGTGGCTATTTTACGCGAGGTGGATGAACGGAAGGCCAGCAAAGTGGAAATCGCGAAAAAGCACGGGATTCCACCAAGCACGTTGTCGACGTACGTCCGAAATAGGAAGGCCATCGAGGATGCCTATGAAGCCGAAGATTTCGCCAGCAACAGAAAAAGGCTTCGGTTAGCCAAGTATCCAGAAATTGAGACCACTGTGATCACGTGGGTGAAAGAAATGAGAAGCGCTGACATTCCACTGAGCGGCCCAATTATCATGGCGAAGGCGGCCGATTTCGCCCTGCGCTTGAATGTGGAAGATTTTGTCGCCTCCGAAGGATGGTTTCACCGCTTTAGAGACAGACATAATCTTGTCTTCCGGTTGTTGTCTGGAGAAGCCAAAGAAGTGGATGCAGAACTTGTGCCACGTGGCGAAGCGGTGCTCTGCAGCAGTACTTAGAAAGCTACTCGGCACATGATATATTCAATGCTGATGAGACGGCTTTGTTTTATAAGCTCCAGCCGACAGAACAGTAACATTTAAAGGGGACAGCTGCGCTGGCGGCAAGCGAAGCAAAGAGCGGATTACTGTTCTGGTCGCCGCTAATATGACCGGGACGGAGAAGGTCCCTCTTTTTGTTGTCGGCAAGGCACATAAGCCTAGATGTTTCAAGAACATTAGGACGCTGCCGACGGAATACTCCGCCAACAGCAAGGCGTGGATGACGGGCGAATTGTTTAAAAAATGGCTCTTGAAATTCGATCGGAGGATGGAGCTAGGGAAGCGTCAAGTTCTCCTCATTGTGGATAACTGCTCGGCACACAAAGTCGACGCCGAGCTGAAAGCCACAAGGCTCGTCTTTTTGCCCGCCAACACGACTGCGGCCTTGCAGCCGATGGATCAGGGGGTGGTCAGAAACATCAAATGTTTCTATAGGCGCCACATGATCGAGCGCATGACTTTGTGCACTGGAAACCAGAAGACCAGCACCATCACATTGCTCACAGCAATGCACATGTTGGTGCGTGCATGGGAGCAGGTCACGCCGTCCACAATTGCAAACTGCTTCCACCACTGTGGCTTTGCTGCCGGAAGTATGAAAGAAAGTGGCGACGATGGGAGTCCGGAGCCTCTGCCTGCGGCTGTGCGTGCTGTGCTGCAGGACGTCAGTTTTGATGATTACGTTGGAGTAGACAGCGATGCAGCAGTGTGCGGTGCCCTAAGTGATGAGGACATTGTCGCTGAAATTGTTGGGGAGCAGTCTGTCCCAGAAGAGGCAGAAGACGAGGACGACGACGAGGAGCAAGAGCCCGTGCGTCCATCCGCGGCAGAAGTTATGGGAGCGCTGAATGTCGCGCGCCTTTTCTTCAGCTTTGAAGAGGGGGAAGAAGACTCCCTGCGTCGCATTCGCATGCTAGAAGACCGAGTGAGTACGGTAGCCCTCAGAGAGAGGAAGCAGAAGATGATAACAGACTTTTTTGCTAAATAAATGCTTTTCGTGCCCTCCGGGCATCAAACGCCTTCATTTTTGCTCACTTTCATTAGTTCGAATTTTGGTTAATTCGAACTGGCCTGGCGGCCCCGTGGAATTTGAATTAACGAGCTTTTACTACAAGATAAAGGTACATGGTTACAAGAGACATTTGGTTATAAGAGACACTTTAAAATGGTTTGGATAGTTTTCCTATGTTTGCCATGTTAACAACATTGCATACAAGAGACATGGTTATAACAGACACTCTGTTACTAAGGACAACTTTTGCAGATCCCTAAAGTAACTTCTTCACTATTTAGAAAGAGACACACAACCCAGGTACGCTCATGCAGCGCAGCTGACTCGCACCAACTCGCATGTGCGGCAGTTCAGATTTCCTAATCTAAATTCTGTTCTATATCAGTGTTCTCTTTTTGGTTGCAATGTCAGGAACCGAGAAGAAGTGCCTCCTCTTGATAGGGAAGTCAAAATGTCCCTCTTGTTTCAGTCACACAGGAATGTGATGACAGTGGCTGAAACAACGGACATTTAGACTTCTTAGTCAAAAGGAGGCACTCCTTATTGATTCTTGACATATTGTGCATGCTCCGGTTCTGCAAAATGCAACAAGAGGACTCAATAGGCAGAGGCGTCGAGCAAAGCTGGAACAAGAGTTTTGCATTCGCTACTGCCGGGCGCACTGGTAGAGGGGAGGTGGCACACACCTGAACAGAGTCAATGTTGAGCTGCAGCTTCTCCTTGGTGGTGTAGATCTGGGGGAAACTGCGCCTGAGGGCCACCAGGGCGGCCTCCGAGCACAGGGCCTTGAGGTCGGCCCCACAGTAGCCAGTGCAGCGGGCAGCCAGCTCCGACAGCAGCGCCTGGCCCGGCGGGGGAACCCAGTCGCGGGTGTGGATCTCCAGGATGCTCAGGCGGGCCTGATGAATACAGGTTAATACAAATTAGGAGGTGCAATTTCAAAACAGCAGCTGGTACATACAGTGCAACATAAGGCTTTTTACTAGCGGCAGAGGCCACCAACACCAACGACAATTAATTCAACAAGTTTCACATATCGGCGTGAGAATCTGAGACTGAAAAAGAATGACACGAGTATTCCTTTCCAAACAAAACACTGCTCCCAGTACGCCTTCACAGACCAAATGCAGACTCGTGACACGTTTAGGGCTGCAATGCAAAATAAACGTGAACACCAGCCCCCGTTGCCATCCAGTGTTCAGTTTCGCCCGTTTATTGGTTTGCATTCCTGTGCTGCTGCAGCTCAGAAACATGAAACGAGCAAAAGAACAAACAAGACAAAGGCTAGCTAGCAGCAAAAGTGAGTGTCTAGTTTCTCTCTATTTTTTGCATTTGTTTGCTTCCTCACTGGGGTATTCAGGTGCCCTCAGAAACGTGCTTTTCCTTTCCTCGAAACCAGCAGAGGGCCTAGAATTCAAATAAAACAAGACTGGTATGTGCAGCACATTTTCACAATAAAATATTTAGCCTGAATCCAGACTCTTAGCTGCGTTCGGTTAATTCGAACATTTTTCAAGGCCCTACGACTGATTTAATGAGGCTTTATTGCACTATTCTATCTCTGCTCACATGCTCCTACATCTGTGACTTTTATTTTTTCTTTGTTTCTTTTGATAACGCATAGCAGTTGACATTTTTCAAGACCCTACGACTGATATAATGAGGCTTTACTGCGCTATTCTACCTCTACTCACATGTTCCTACATCTGTGACTTTTATTTTTTCTTCGTTTCTTTTGATAACGCATAGCAGATGCCTGATGAAACAGGCATCCGAACAGTGTTCACCTTGTGGCATGGTAGCGAGAAGTGGAACTCGCGGTCGAAGCGTCCCGGCCGCCGCAACGCGGGGTCAATGGCGTCAATACGGTTAGTGGCCCCGATGACAACCACCTCGCCTCGGGAGTCGAGGCCGTCCATCAGGGCAAGCAGCGTGGACACGATGGAGCTATGAATCTGGTCTTGCCGCGTCGACCGCACGGGGGCCAGGCCGTCAATTTCATCGAAGAAGATGATGGACGGACGCATAGAATAGGCCTACGCAACAAGTGAGGGAGACAAGAGACCAGGCACTTCAGTGACACGAAGAAGCCCAAATCCAATGACTGTCAATTCCCCCCACACACACACACACACCTCTACTTGCCACTTTTTTCAACGCAACGTAAGTGATAAATATATGAAAATCACACGAGAGTTTTGCTAATAGGTTACCTGCTCTAAGGTAATGTACAACATTTTAAAAATTCAGCCAGCTGACCATAGCTCTCTCCCAAGAACAGTTCTTCTTGCATAGGGGAAGAATTTGGTTCACTGGTACTGGGAGCTTTTCATTACTACCGAAAGACAACTAATCATGCTCCTCCTAGTAACAGAACCTAAGGTAAGAACAACACTTCCTATGCATTAACCAGGCTTTTCAAATTCCCAAACACCAAAGCCAAAAACTCAATAAAGCAGTTAAAGACTGCAATGATTATGAGACACTCAACAACAGCCATTACACTTGCAAAAGATAATTCCAACGAATCTATAACAACACTGGCTTTAGAAGGTGCCCTGTTGGACAGTAGTAGTGGCGGTGGTGGTTGTGCGTCCCTTATCCCTGCAGCGGCGTTTCTCACCCTCGTCAGCTCGACCCAGTGAGCCCTCTCACCTGGTCAAACAACATCCGCAGCTGTCGCTCAGACTCGCCGACCCACTTGCTGAGGCAGTCGGCACCCTTGCGCATGAAGAAGGCCACCCGCGAGTCGCCCCGGCCACACTCATTGGCCAACGCCCGAGCCACCAGGGTCTTGCCTGTGCCTGCGTGACACACATATTGGTGTGACTCTTGGGGACCAACAAGTCACAAGCATAATTGCTTCCACATACACACCAGCATAAGCTGAGCGTGCCATATCCTCACTCGTCCCTAAACAAGCCACGCCGCTTCCGCACCTTCCTTGTTTCAGTGACAAGACGTGTTATTGCTGCAACCCATTTTCAGAGACGCAAGCCATGCCGCGGTGGCTCTTGCTGCCTCACCGCACACTGCCGCATGCACGCTTTCGCCAGCACATGCTAGAGGTCAACACTACGAAGAAGTGCAAGACACTGCCGTTTGGGTATGTTGCAATGTTTCGTTGACAATTTAGGCGAACTAGAAATTCATAATATTCGAATGTTTAGGAGGTTTGAATAATCCAAGCAGAGAAAGTTTAGACTGAATCGAACAGGAAATGCTTATCGAAAACTACACAGTTTGATGCTTGCAAAGCTTTAGTTTCTGAGCAAACTGAATTTTAAGAAGTAGAGGGAATGAAATAACGAGAGAGCAGGGGAAAGAAGGTACCATGTCAACCTATGCTTGCGAAAGCCGGGAATAAAGAGCTTCGTTTCCCCAGAATGTATGGTGGGGCGAGCAAGGCCTTTCAGGGGACTTGAGGAACATTGACAGCGAAGCTTACAGGGTCACCAACAAAATATGACGCCAGTTGCCATGACAGTGATGGTGCTTCCAATGCAAACAAATGCATTAAGTAGAGTTGTACTGACACCTTTTTTCAGAACTTCCAAGATGAAATAACTTTCAAAATACAACAGCACGGCACTCACCAGCTTTTCACAGCTGACAAAGTAGCAGTTCGGGTTTGGTATGTTTTATGGGGTTCAAAGCCTCAAAGTGACTCTGGCTACGGAGGGGCATTGCAATGGAGTGGACCAGAAATTTCAACCACCTGGGGTTCTTGTGCACTGGCACTGCACAGTACACACATGGTTTGCTTTCAGCCTCAATCTAAACACTGTCACTATGACCATAGTGTTGCAGAGAGCTCTGATGTTTTTCAATCTTTGCTTTTAACCGATCTGCCAACTTATTCAAGCAATCATTATGGTTCAACAAAAATGGCTAAATTAAACAAGCACAGTAGGATTGTCACTACTCCAACTACTAAGGTGCAATCTTAATTTTATGCTTCCCAGCAGCAATGCTGCACGCAGTTACGCCAAGCAGTGAGACGGGTAGACTACAGAGCCAACAGAACGGCTTGGCACAAACATAACAAGTAGACGCAGAGCCAGACTCACCAGGAGGTCCGTAGAACAACACTCCCCTTGGTGGCGAGATCTTGAAGCGCTCAAACACTTCGGGGTAAATGAGTGGAAAGAGGATCATCTCCTTCAGCTGCTGAATGTGTCCGTCCAGGCCACCGACACGATCAAACATCACCTGCGCCGAGACAAAGGGGCAGTTGCATACAATTTCCCCAGGGAACTAAGCTTACCAGCTCTACTTACATACTACAAATCCTCAGACACTTCCAGAATGCACTGTACACATCAACGCATCACATTTCTATGCTTTCATTCACAATGCATCAGGTACTACCAGTGAAGATGTCATTTAGCAAGAAAATGGATGCTCCAAACGGTAGCAGCACTCACATCCTTGTCAACCTGCATGGGATCAACGTCGGCCAGGCTAGAGCCGATCTTGGCCCGATCACGAAGCACACCCTCGAAGAGGTCCTTCTCCTGGAAGTTGAGCGGCAGGCAGCGGTTGCGGGCGCGGACCATGCTGCGGGCCTTGCGCCGTTCAAAGCGGAGCTCGTCATCACTCGAGCTACTCGTTGAAGAGTTGTTGTGTGCGGCATGACGTTTCCTAAATCCAGAGAGAAAGATGAGGAATGAAACAGTCGTAAAACCGCTTGGACACTAACCCGCAAGGGGGAGGGAAGGGGGGAGGAGGAAGATTAGCAGTAGTAGTGCGAAAAAAAAACCTTTGGTTTAAATTTCGCTGCACACATATTTTGTTGCATTATTTTCCAACAACAGCCAACCTTTGAAAGCTCACTGTCACTCAGTCCTTGCATTTATCAGCAAAATGTGCCATTTTGAAAAAGTAATCGCTAGAAAACACTCACGTACATCCCCTGTTACTTGAAACCAAAAACGTGGATAAGCATTCCAAGACAGGCAGGGCCTCAAGCTTAACCAACTATAGAAATCTGCACTACACTGCTTGTTCACTGCAAAAATAAGACTTCCATTTAGCTTTACTCTGCAATGCAAACATCGCTCAGGTGATAATGACACTGCAGCTCTGCCACCACTGGCACACAAACACTGTCAACCCTGTGCCATGGGAAGGGAGCAAGCAGTTGTCATCTCCTCCCTTCCAAGACTGCTGTCATGAGAAACTGATTCTTTGCCCACGTGTAGCCCAGTCAAGCTCCCGTCAGTCCCAAGTTTTCACTACAGTCGAACCACGTTATAAGAAAGTTAGATTTGTCAAAAGAATTCGCCCTTATAATCAGATATTTGCTCTAAATGTATACCCACAAATCCCTGCAAGTCTGCTAACAAAACCGAGCTTCAAGGTGCTTTAATATGGACGACATAAAGTTGGGAAAATGTAGAACTCCTTAATTAAAAGCTTGGTATAAACGCGAAATTCTGTCTTTTGCTCCGTCTTAGAGAGCAAAAATGAACTCTCAAGCACGATGTTGCCCCCCATACAAATACTCTTTAGAGCTCTTTTCTCTTCCCAGTCATCATCACCAGTTGCATCTGCAGCAGTCAGCTGATCAGGAATGTCGGTCAATTCAAGAACTCAAGTTGTCATCAGCAGTGATAAAAAGTCTCAAATGCCAGACGTTGTGTTCACAACTTACGACTGTTCTGAACAGCACCTTTCAAGTGGATGTGATTAATCTTCTGTGTCACATTCCAGATTTTCAACACAGTGCTAAGTGCAACAGCTAAAGACTGCGGCAATGTCCTTTTCCTGCATCCGCTCTCGACAGTTAAGTCTTGATTGTCGTCTCAAGCGAAACTGATTTGCGTGTCGGAGTCAACAAACTTGCGGAGTGCAGCACACATGCACGATTCGATTGAAGTGGTGGCAGGAGCGCACGGCATGGTGAGGAAATGGTTCAATGATGTGCCGGTCACATGCCTGCCAGCTGTTGATGCTAGTTTTTGCTCCTCTGCTCCTAGATGGCGCAGCATACAATCGCGCAGGCGAATTAAGCACACTTCTGTAGTGGGCGATTCAAACAATTGAAATATTGCATTTCTTTGGATTCTTTACTCGTTAATGGAAACAGCTGCTAGTTGTAATTATTCAAGGATTAGCTCTACCAGAATTCATTATAACGTGGTTTCACTGTACTATGTCCTCGTGCTTTACACTGTTTTCAAATGTGAATTGCGGTGCCAGCCAGTATGATGCAGTAAGAGTGAAAGCTGCAGGGGCTGCTTGCATTTCCCACTAATCACCATTGAAGAGTACTGATGAATTTGGTACACGGAGGTCGGTACATCACATTTAATTGCCATGAACTGGGGTTGGTTTTGCTAGGAATAAACGATGCCAAAAATGTGCTGTGAATTCTCACCTTCTGTACATGGGGCTTCGGTGGGCTGGGGACCTGTAGGATGACCGGCTTGTCCGATGGTGCTTTGGCGTGTGGAAGATGCTGGTTATCCGCTTGGAACGCTTTGTTTCCACTGCACAAGGAACAGAGTCAAAAACAACACATGTAGAGCCGAGACCTCCAACAGAGCCACAGAGATCTCTCATGTAGTGCATTTAATCACATCACTTATAACACCAGTGCAAGAACTTACAGCCCTTTGCAACTGTGAAAAAAAAATACATCTCAGAAATAAGCATAACAACGCTCATTTCAAGTTAGCAAGCAGTTTCCCATACTCGGAGTCCAAAAAAAAAAAAAAAAGCTAGAAATTTATTACCCCCCTCCCCTCTTTCTAAATTGGCAGAATAAGATCCCATATCTCAGGGTGATGACAGGATGAGAGTCAGAGAGACAATTTTACCTTAATTGCATTTCTTACAATCATGAAAAACCATTGGCGTGTATTTTAGCTAGATGGCAAACCAAATATGCAAAAAGCACAAAACAGGAATCCTGATGTAATATATTACATAAGTGCATAACACCTTGTTTCTAGGGGTGTGCGAATATTAAATATTTCAAATACGATTGTGGAAAAAGAAGGCCTTTAAATACCGAATGTCTGATTAGTGAAAACTGAAGAAAAAAAAAAAAGGCAATTATTGTTCGTTTTGTTTAAACAGCATAAAGTATACCAGTTTTTTGTACAGGATGGGCCTGCATGAAACTGTGTGGAGCTGTCATATTGTTGCACAATAAGAGTAAATTCCCGTTAATTCGGTATTCAAGAGGCCAGAAAAAAAAACAAAATATGAATTAATCGAAGTTCAACTTATTGAATGGGGCTGAGAAAACTGCCAATGAGCTTTGTATCAGAGAAATTTTATCTCGCTAACAGCTGCATGATGGTTGTCTACATCCGAGATGAAACCCAGGTGAGAACTAAGTTCTTTCCTGATTTCGAAAAGTGCTTCGCCTTGTGCACACTGTCAGGAACGCTGAATAATCCGTAAATGCCTCCGCCACCCTTTTCGCAGCGCGACGCAGCTATCGTGGTGGTGGTCCCTTGTTGGCAAAACGGCCCCGTCGCGTTCTGAGGATGCTTCACTGCATAGTCAGACCATTGCGGAGAAGCGCGCAGTGAGTTCAAACTGCACATAAACAACGCGCAGTTTCAGCGTATTGAACACAGTATGTGGATGCTCGCAAGGGATATTTGAGCAAGAAAAAGGTTTGAAACTGCGTGACGCCATCGCAAAACAAAAACAGTGACGCGTAAAGCAGCGCCCGAAACGCCGCGACTGGCCGATGCGCGCACCCGATCGCAGCTGCAGGATGACACGATAGGAAGCGAAACCCAAACTACGCGACTGGGATTTTCGGAAATGGGGTACACTGTGGTCTTGACCTAATGGGGAGGCAGTTGCGTGGACATTTTGGGCTGCGCGGGTCGTACCTCTACACAATTCGCCGTCCGAATTAGCTGCTGGGAACCCGCTCATATTCAAATTAACGAAAGTCTGACAATACACACACTATCTCATCACCTTGCAGCAGTGTGAAAGCTAGGAGCCCTCCAGCCAGTCATGAGTGTGTTTAGCGCGATCCTGCGTGTCGTCTGCTCGCGGACCTACATACTCCACTATGTACACATCAAACCAAAAATGAACATTCGGAAGTTTTAAAATTGCATTCTGAGTGATTTTACTATGTACGGCTGTCACATCTGCGCTTTTCGTTTATCGTACACAGTCACATGCACCGTCAGCCTAGTGGCGCCATCTCGTTTTTCAGATAGAAACCATTTTCGCAGGGACGTGCAAATATTGAAATTTTTGAATACGAATATGGGAACAAAATGCTTTTAAATATCGAATCGAATACCTGACCAGTAAAAAATAAATAAATAAAGAACAGCAAACACTATTCTTGTTTATTTCAGAATTCACATGGCATTTGCAGACAATATTAAACTAGAATTACACAGAAGTGCACAACCTACTAAGACGACTAAACCTGTGTGTAAATATACCCGATTCTGTATACAGTAGAACACCGCTATATAAACTCGGATGTAGTAAAAACTCTGATATAGTAAAGTGAAACTGAAATCCCAGTTCATCTTCCATAGACAACTGTACATTTTCCCCCCTTTATAGTAAAGACGTTTATGGTAAAAATCGGTTACAGTAAAGTGCGCCTGGCTGCAGCAACGAATCCCACGGTATGACATCGCCGCCCGCGCACTACCTAGAATGACGAGGCAAAGATTTTTTGTATTTGAAAAAAGGAAAAATAACAGCGAGAGTTCGTTTAAGTGGCTTTACCACCTTAGCTTAGCAGCATTCAGGAGAAGCCTACTTTACGAAGGCCTTGGAGTCGTGAGGGAAAGCACGCAGCGCGTAGGAAAAAAATAAAAAGTAAAGCTGTGTACAAACATGAAAAGGAGGCGGCGTGGTCCGTTCAGAAAGTAAAGGAGAGTAAAAGTGCAGCAAGAAATAGGGAAGGGGAAGAAACGGGGTCTTACAGCACGTGACTGCCACACGCATTTATCATTTATTGCCTTTTAAAAGACAAACAGCAAGTGGCACCATGTCCATGCAAGGCTTTTGTTTTCACATGAAATCGAACTTGGATGCATTCGTAGCCATGTTGTCCTCATGCTTAAGAGGTACTTCCACAAGATGTTAAATTTTTATAACAAAAAAATTGCACAAAGGAATGGTAAAGTGAAATAAAAGATATTTCAGAGCTTTTTTTTTTTTTTTTTACATTAAGCAACAAGACGTGCTCAGAAGTGCCTATTTAACTACCAGACAGCATCTTCAGAACCATGTCATCACCAACAACTGATATAGTAAAGACCCTGATATAGAAAATATTTTTGCTGGTCACAGTGACTTTACTAATAAGGGGTTCTACTGTACTGTTACTTTTTCTTTTTGGTAGAGAAAGGACCAGCATGAGGCCCAGTGGAACTATAATATCACTGCTGAATACGGTAAACTCTCGTTAATTTGGCCTTCAAGGGGCCTTTTTCTGGTCCTCTGAAAAAATGTTCGAATTAATCGAAAGTTAGAATTATCAGATGGCCCTAAAATAACTACCTAGAACAGTTTACATCACAGTAATTTTATCTGATAAACACCTGTACAATGGTTGTCAGCATTTGAGATGAAACCGAAGTGAGAACAATGTTTTTTTTTTTTTTTATATTGTTTGGTTTTGTGAAGTGTTTCACTTTGTGGTGCACACTGTTGGGAGGGAAGGGCCTCTTCTCTAAAAGGAAGGTCCTGTTTCACAAAACGGCGCCGTCACGTTTGGAAGAT
Organism: Amblyomma maculatum; assembly: GCF_055883805.1. Taxonomy (NCBI): domain Eukaryota; kingdom Metazoa; phylum Arthropoda; class Arachnida; order Ixodida; family Ixodidae; genus Amblyomma; species Amblyomma maculatum. The sequence continues at coordinate 17,386,917 of NC_139352.1, read as the reverse complement.
GTTTTACTGCACAGTTCACGAGTTCAAGCATTGCGTTGAAGCGCACAGTGGTGTGAAACTGCGGTCAATTCCAACATTTGCGGTATTTTCGATTATTTTCGAAACTCCCTATGCCGGTTTTCGAATGCGAATATTATAAAAAACATATTCGATTCGTATTCTAAATTTAAAATATTCGCACACCCATACATTGGTGGCCAAGTAACCAACTTTACGATGGCTACAAGAAACTCTATGAATGTGCCAAACGGCAATGCTCAAAGCATAGCTGCACGCGCCTCCGCATCATGACTACTAAAATGGCGCTGCTGTTCTCCGCCGGGTCGATGCTTCCTCAAGAGCATGCCTGAAGTGCCCCTCGATTTCAATGGGCTCACCGGTCGCCGCGACGTTGCGTTGCACGGGTTGACCGCTACGCGGTGCTAACAGATGACTCTCCATGTAGGTTGTAATGGCGTAAATGGCCTCAGTTTCGAAATTATATCCCCCCCCTGGGTGCCCCGTCTGCAAGTCCAGAGATGCTGGAGCCGACATCCACCACCTGCTGTGGGAATGTCCAGCGTTGTAGCCGACGCGGATCAGGCACCTGGTGGCAGCTGGCCTCTCCTCCCATAATCCGTTGTCATATGCCGCTTGGACAGGTACCGCATCATCGTTCACTTCTAGACTTCATTAACATCAGCCAACCTTTATACATTTATTTCTCCATACCTTTCATAACATTCCTTTTATGCCCCGAAACAATAAACATTGCAGAAAAAAAAAAAAAAAGACTATAGTGCGTGGCATTTGATCCTGCCGTTTTATCCTTTTTTTTTTTCTTTTTTTTTTAGGATTTTCCGGCTCAAATTTTGTGTTGCGGATGACAGAAAATGTAGTGGGCGCTTGGCCAACATGCTAAAAACGGTCATAAGTTTCGGTTTCTGAATCTAAAAGCATTGTGTGCACGATGTTCGATTGGTTTAATTGTGCCATTGGCATCTTTTGCCTGCAGCCTGAACAGAATCCTTTGAGCACTTTACGAAGGAAACACGTTAGAAACATCTGATATTGCAGGAGTGCTTTAAATGGCTAGAAATGACTCAGAACAGGTATCTACACTGCATGAATGGTGCATGGATGTATTGTAATTTTGCCAATTAAAGAAGGAGAATAACATATGACATTATATAAAATCCGAAAAAAATCCACGGCATAATTTGGGATCACCTGAGATCTAAGTTCAGCTAGGTGACACGTGGAAAAGAAGCGGCGCGCAATCGATGGAAGTCGGGGACATCGCGGCCAGTAAGCTGATTGCATTGAGAGTGCACGGTCGGCCTGCAAGATGCGCATCATGTTACAGTTGAATCCCGCCACAACGAATACCGCCACAACGAAATTTCCGCGACAACGAATAATTTTTTATTCCCCGCGAGTATCCTATAAGAATTAATGGCCTAAATTTCTCTGCACAACGAACCATTTTTGCAGAGCGTTTCCGCTTCAACGAAATTTTCGCGTTCAAAATCGAAACCGAAACTAGTTTTATTGGCGAGAAGTCCAAGTCAAATCCAAAGCCACATTAAGCATGAAATCACGTGATTGCAGTTCCGCCATTTTGGCTTTGCGTCGTGGTCGCGTTGTTCACTCGCTGCCTTTCTCTTCGACAACGACGAGTTTTCATCCGCAGGACACGATGGCAACGCAAGTGAAAAAACGCAAAACTCTTTCCCTTGAGCAAAAAGCTCAAATAATCGCCCAAGCAGAAAGCGGAAGGAAGAAAGCGGCAATTGCTGAAGACTTCGGAATTCCTGCAAGTTCGCTGTCAACGATTCTAGGCAATAAGGACAGCGTGAGAATGGCACTTGCTTCAGGCACATCCTCGAAGCACAAAAAGGTGACGCGGCCCCTCCATGAAGAGTTGGACAAAGCAGTGCATGCGTGGTTTGTGGAAGCACGAGCCAGCAACGTCCCCCTGTCCGGAAGCATCGTCCAGCAGAAAGCCTTGAACTATGCATGCCTACTTGGCATTGATGATTTTAAAGCCAGCATTGGCTGGCTAAACCGTTTCAAGGCCCGCCATAACATCGTTGGAAAAGTGTTGTGCGGCGAGTCAATGTCAGCAGACGTGGACGGAGCAGCTGCTTGGAAGGCGAGTAACATGGCCGGAATTTTAAGCAACTTCGCGCCTGCAGACATTTACAACGCCGACGAGACCGGGCTATTCTACGAGATGTTGCCGGCTAGGACGCTCGACTTCAAGGGGCAGCGCTGTCACGGCGGCAAACACAGCAAAAAACGCATCACAGTGCTGCTTTGCACAAACATGGATGGCTCGGACAAGCGTCCGCCGTTAGTCATAGGCAAAAGTGCCAAGCCGCGCTGTTTTAAGGGAACTCGTAGCCTACCTGTGCAGTACAAGGCGAACAACAAGTCATGGATGACCCGCGCTATTTTCACCGAGTGGATGATGGCATTCGACCGCGACATGAAGCGGCAGGGCCATAAAGTTTGCTTGCTTTTGGACAATTGTTCAGCGCATCACTCCGACGAAGTCAAGCTCACTAACACGGAGCTGAGGTTTTTCCCTCCCAATTGCACGTCTGTCTTACAGCCTCTCGATCAGGGCGTGATTCTTAGCCTGAAGCGCGCTTACTGCGGGAGGTTAATTCAGCGGCTGCTTTTTAACACTGAAACCGGCCGAGACACGAAGGTGGACTTGTACGTGGCACTGCAGATTATGTCTGCTGCCTGGAGCACACTGGGGCGCTCAGTAATTGTGAACTGTTTCAGGCACGCCGGATTTGCCGAAGGTCGACCCGTACACTCTGCTGGCCTAACACCAGGCGTTACAGACGACGACGAAGAGGCGTCACCGGCTCCGGGGATCGCGGCCGCCTGGAAAACGCTTGGAGAAATAGGAACCGTGCCGCCTAATCTCGAGCTCGACGAATACATCGGCGCTGACGCTTGTGTTGTTGTTCACGAAGATGTGAGTGATGAGCAGATCATAAAAGCTGCCCGGAATGATAAGGACTCTTCCGATGAAGAAGACGACGACGTACAGGAAGCGCCGGCTGCGGCAACCGCCGTACAGGTGATGGACGCTTTTGATGTCATCAGGAATTTCGTTGCTGTCCGAGACGACGATGTTGCAATGGGTTTGCTGACCGAGTGCGAAAATCGCGTGACGGCGTTGCTCGCCGTGAAGCGTAAGCAAACCAAGCTTACAGATTTTTGGCATTAAACGCCTTTGCTGCTGCTTGGGCAATTCTTTCTGCGTTTCACGTCAAATTTTTGCGATAACGAAGTTCCGCGAGAACGAATTTTTTTTCGTGCACCGTGAATTTCGTTATAGCGGGATTCAACTGTCGTTTGTGATGCTGGTGTATGTGTACTACAACCTCGCGGCAGAGCATTGTGAGAGGTGTGCGTGTCGGGTGAAGCTGATCTTGCAGAGCAGCCTGTAGCGTACGTTTCAGGTCCTTTTCTAGCGAGATTTCGTCGGATGGTACCTCCCCAATAAATGAGTGTTTACATATCTAAAACAAAGTCATTCGCCTGTTCTCTACAATTTCCGCGATAAACACAGCTCACAAGGTTCCTGCGAGACGCACACTAGTACAGCGACATTAGAACCCATCAGGTACTGATAGTTTTTCCCACTTACAAAGGAGCTTGCAAGCAAGCACGCGATTTGATAAGTGACAAATGGCTAGCAACTTGCGAAGATGTTCCAGACTTAATTGTGCTCAGAGTGGGCCACAATTTGAGGCGTATGTTCCAGCTCTATTTTTTTTCTGTATGTGTAGGTTCGCTTCAGCCTTAATTCGCATTTGTGAAGTCGAGGCGCATAATTCCTCATCACACCCTATTTTTGGTCAATAAAAGCAGCTGGTAATATTAATTTTGTCTGCCGCATGAGTAAGGCGTGCCTTGATGGACGGGAAGAGGATTTACATGGTCGACTACCTCGTCTACAGCTCAATTATATGCGCGCCATAGAATACTCCTCCCAGCTAAACCGCAGAATCCTTGCAGCTCAATTTTTGCATAGAGATAGCATTTGGTTGGCAGTATTTTTTTAATGCCAAATTTGTTTCGAGTACTTCCCTCATTCAATCAGAAGTCTGATGTTTCTAGCATATGCGGCGGCGGCGAAGCAAGAAGAGTCGCTGCACAACGACACTGCTAGCGCTATCTTGTGCTGTTTGCAACAACTGTGCCACAGAAAAGGAGAAATGAACGTTGTTTAGCGAAAGGTTATTGCAAACAGCCCAAGATGGCGCCACCGGTGAATCGAGAGGGCAGCGGCTTTCTTGTTTCGCCACCGCCGCCGCATACGATAGAAACATCAGACTTCTGAACGAATCAGGAAATTTGGTATTAAAAATACTGCCAACCAAATGCCATCTCTGTGCGAAATGTGAGCTCCAAGGATTGAGCGGCTTAGCTGCGAGAAGCAATATACAGCGTGTATGTAATTGTGCAACGCACTGTACTTGATGCAAGCCACCCACTCAACGGTCTAAAGTCTCTCGCTCGCGCCCGATGACCCAGGTTGAAGAATATAGAGACGGTGCCCACAGGTTAATCATCTTGACATTTTCTTTATGCTGCTGCCGTAAAGGAATTTTGGCGGTACTGCCCTTAGGTATGATGGGCACTGACTAAATATGATTGTTACAAGATCCTTTTACAGCACTGGCTTTCAAGAAAGTGACTTCGCTAGAAATGTAAGCTGCCCAACTGCAGAATAACTCGATATATTGTTCGACTGCCAGTTTCTTTTTCGGATTATCTGCAGCCATCTTTTCCAGAGCTCTAAACCTGCAGGAACTTCATGAAATAAAGTGCCGTGGGCTTCTTCGTTCACCGTACATCTGAAACAGAATGCAACAACCATGCTTTTAACACTTTCCTGTCCGCGCCTATTCCCATCGATAGCCCGCTATCAATGGCTTCACGATTCGAATTTTCCCGCTTTCGAAGCGCTCCTTGACAAGTGGCGGCATCCAGTGGGTAATAGAACAACCTTTTTTTCAATTTTGAGTTCGGTTTTATTTTTTTTTTGCTGCGTCGCACCCGTTCTTACAGCTTCGGAGTGACGTAACCGGCGCTCCTTGCTTGCAAAATGGCATCGACATCGCGCGCTGGCCCGTTTCCACGGATACTTAACGCATCTGAGTGCTCATCTGTGGATGCTAACAGCAATAGTGATGACTCCAAAGACGAATTCAGCTCTTCAGACTCCAGCATCGACAGCGAAACTGCGTCAAGCCGACCAGAAATGTCAACGGCCATGCCCCAGTAAGCTTCGTTTTCTCTTCCGAAAAGTTCCGCTTTTGCTGCGCGCTGACGGGTAGAAATCAGTGTTCTGAAGGTCACAACTGTTATCTGCAGGGTGTCAACGTCATTCGGGCGGGACTACTTGCCGCCGGCAGCACAGAGAGTCCTGCTTTCTCCTAGGAGACAGCCAGGGGTCGACTTTGGCATTGCGCGCCGCAACACCGCACGGCGCTACTCCAGAGCCATCGATATCTGTCTGCTATTCTTCACCACGGAGATCATCAAGATATGCGTGAAAACAAAAAAATATGTGTGGATGCATATTTTGAAAAAACCTTCCTACGGCGAAAAAAACGCATCTTGGCGAGATGTCACTCCAGACGAGATGAAAAAAAGAAAAATGGCTGAGCAACTGCTTGGATTTGATGAGCCACAATCTGGAGACTCCGATGTACGTCCTCTGTTTCCGCCTCATGATCAAACTCAGGGGCTGCAGCACAAGCCCCCAAAAATGGAGAAGTACAAGAGTTGTAAATTATGCTACGAAGAAAGAAAGGTGGAACAGAAAACAAATGTTTTCTGTGAGACATGTGCAGCAAACCTCTGTTTCACGGCAACAAGGAACTGTTTTGCGCGGTGGCACGATAGTCATTTGTCCGTTTTCTTTCCTAACTTGAGTAATACTGTACTTAGAAAGCTAGAATTTGCAGCACTGTTACCTCGGTCCCCGTTCTAAAAAACGCATATCTCAAAATTTTTTTTGTTTTATTTGTGTGAGGAAATTTTGCTGTTTTTATGAAGTGTTTTTAATCTAACTGGAATTTATTTCCGATAATATTTTTTTCATCACCTATGCAATAAAGATGTTAATTGTGCCTAATACCATTGGGAAGAGAATTTCCTCCTCTACAATTTGCTACCATACACTCCTGTACCAAGCAAGTTTTTGTAAAAAAGAAACATTTATGACACCACTCAAAAACCCCTCCTTTTCCCGCGGACAGGAAAGTGTTCATCCGCTTGGTACTTGCTCCAGCAAGTGAAGTCATCGACGTGCCAATAGTTCAGTTGTGACTTCACATGAGTAGTTCTGAACACACTAACATTACGTGTAATCTGAAAATAATCTGTCTGCCATAGAACTGCACGCATTGTTTGGTCTTAAAGTGCTGAATTTCAGATTTTCTGTTCTTAAGTGGAACTTAAGATTTTTCACCAAAGAAAGTTAGGAGCCTTACATGGGACTCTCACGCTCATAGCCATTACTCCTGTGCCCTTCTGTCCCATTCGGACTTCCAAAGACTGTCATGCAACTAGTTCCCTGCTTCTCACAACTGCAATGTTTACTAGCACCTTCCCATGATGCTGCCCGCTACTAGGTCTGTGTTGTAGCAAACACCTTGCTGCTCCAATGCCTTAGCAGCATGTAAAGATGCACACTTACCGACAGGCACCTGGAAACGCTCTGTGATGGGCTTCTTGGGACGGAGGTGGTAGCCATTCATCATGGGAAGCTGTTCCACTTCCTCATTGTCATCAGTGTCGCTGGAGCCAGCCGCCGAGCTTTCACCCTGTTGCTCCAAGTCACAGCCTGCCGCAGCGGCAGCAGCCGCCTCACGTCGACGACCGCGTCGTTCTGCGGCCGCATGCCGGGAGCTCCGCGTACGGAAGAACGGCTGCTCTTCATCAGCCTCCCCAGCCGCTGCAGACATCTGGTGCTGCTGACGCGTCCGCTTCACCCGCGAGTACATGTCGTCCCCAGCAAAAGGCTGCGAGGCAGTTGTGAAAAGCAACGTTGAAGAACCCGTGAATGACTGCCGCGAAACTGCAGCTCTACGCGTCAACTACAGCTCAGCTGTTCCAAAAGAGGGACTCTCTCACCCTGTCACTGCATTCTGCCGGCAGACCGCACAGGCTTGCAAGGCAGTTACAATTAGGAAAACATAACAGACCTTCCCCGGGATAACTGCTATCAGTGAAGTTGCACTGCACACACTGTGACCCCTCCTCTGTCCCAAGAGAGGCGCCTTCAGCACCACTGCTCTACTGCAGCCTTAATTCAAATCTTTGACCACTGCAACTTTTCCTCATGGTGTTCAACATGCTGTGATGATGAGAAAAAGAGTACTCATGACTGCATAATAACACTGTTGCTGTGTGTGCATGTGTGGTGCGAGTGCATTACAACAGGTGGAGCCACTACCTCAGCAGCCAACTGTCACGTGTATGTTATTGTGTGTTGTGCGAGCGAGGACGCTCCAAGAAGGATGTTGTGCATGGCCTGACGCCGGTCTATGTAACCCATCATCCATGTGAATAAACCTTTTGTTGCCAAAAACACAGCTTTCACGGCCAATCGAAAGCTGGTCATTCGTTCTAAGCGGACAGCTGGAAATGTGCTATCCGGAAAGCAAAAGCTCGTCTCAAAACCCCGACAATCGGCACTCCTTTTCTGTCTCAGGCTCAATACTCAGCATTAGAACCTCTGACTGCAGAAAGAGAGCCACAGTGTGCAACACAACACAACATGCCAGCAGCCTAAGGCATCACATACCTGCATTTCAGAGAGTCCAAGACGACGAAGTTCCTTGCTCATGCCCTTTTCGTTGCTTCGCTTTGACTCAAGGCTGTCTTCATTATCCCCATCCAAGGTCTCGGAGTCCTGTGTGGTGACAGCAGTACATCAGAGTATGTATCCAGTGAGGCTAAGCATGCTACAATGAATGCATGTCGCCATAAGAACTGATTTATCTATTATGCCTTATCTATAAACAATCGGTTCCAGATAAACAGATATACACAATCGATGCCTATATGAATATGTGCAACTGGCTCCAAGCCGGCATTCTCCCACATCGACGCAGCCACGAGCTCAGAGATATCGAAGGAAATGCTACCTAGTTTTAATTCTCAGAAAAAAATAATTGACTGTTTATTTCTGTGGCTGTGTAGCTGTCTTTTGGCAGCAAAAGGCACATTTATAGCCATGAAAAAGAGTGGATCATTTTTCCTTAATCACCCATTTCAAGCTCATTACACACTGGTGATGAAAAGGACTCCATGACCGTCAGATGGATATGAATGACACCTTTGTCTTGCTTAGACTTTTAATTCTATTTTTTCTTTAGAAAATTTAACGCAACTGCAGTTCTCCTGTGAAACTGGCTACCAGCATCAATCCACGCAGAGTCAAAGCTCGTTAAAATGAAGTCTGATTTTGAGCAAAAATGCACTAGCTCTATCCGACATTCGTATTAAAAGTAAGCATGCTAATTCCAGTAAACAAATCTGTTAATAAACCCAAGCAAAAAGCACTCTCAAATGGACAGCACAAAGGTACAAAAACGAAAGATTTTTTTAATTCGAAGCTTGGGATAAACATGTGCTCGAGTTTCATTTTGTGTTGGAGGGCAAAATGAACATGTAAACAAAGCCGCTCGTCATGGGCACAAATTTATTTAAAAACCGACACAATCTATGTTTGGCAGTGCACGACAATATTTGAGAGGACAAAATTTTTGACGAAATCAATACAATTCAATGCTTTCTCGACATCAGGCCACAGGTACCTTCTACATGTGGCCCCTTAATTTCCTGGCCACTGGCCTCTCCATTGCTTACAGCTCACTTCTCCCTTTCTGATTTGCTGTGATCACCATTACTTCTGTCGTTTGCAGGAATCAGCTGATAGACAATTTCTTGGCTGGTCAGTTTGGGCACCACAGCCAAGTTGTCATTAGCACAGACAAAGCCCTCAAACGTAACATTTGGAGGTGCCAGCTGACGTGATGACCAGGCCTAACTGTTCTTACGACGCATCTGAAATGAAATGTCTTCAACCTTCTGCCCTGCGTTCAAGATTGCCGGCAAAGTGCTAGGTATAATACCGAAACATGTGGAAACATCCTTTTTTTTTTCTATGCCCATTATCCGCTACGTCAAACAACTTTGTCTTTGACTCAAGTGGAACTGCTTTAAGCTTCTGCGTTAGCATTTTGCGTGACAGACCTGATGGAGTCAACGGAGCACGCAACTATCACAGACAGCAGCATGCACAAGTCAGCAGAGCTGGTGGCAGGGGCCTATGGCATGGCAGGTCAATGATTTGATCACGTGCGGGTCACATGCAGCCGAATATGCTAGTTTCTGTCGCTGCCCTTAGATGGGCGATTCAAATAATCGAAATATTGTTTATGTGTCTTTTTGCCTCCTTTAGACATTTTGAGCTATGTGAATACAAAAAATTAATAAAAATTACAAGACACTTTGGCGACTAAAGTGGTGAAATGCGAAAGCCTGAGTGCCGCATTCCGCTACACATTTGTTGTGAATGTGGCGGTGAATGATGCTTCAAGTAAAGAGGGTGACTACTGTTTCACATTCCTCCCTTGCTTTACGACATGGTACATGTCTACGCGGAGAATTGTGCCAGATATTGCGCCTTTTCTATCCTGTAAATCAATTTGAAATGCCGCTGATGCCTGCTGTACTAACGCCTCCTAGACATCTGGGTCTGCTGCTGTTTGCTGTGTGGTGCGGTGTTTGAGGAAGCAGCAAATGAAAGGGTGCATGAACGCCTGTATCGGACGCCCGGTGGGGTCAGCTTCATATATGCATGAATCGCCTTGTAACGTCATGACCTGCCGTGACGGTACATTGCGCGCCCCTTGTCGAACACAACCAGCATTTCATTAAATGCAATAAAGTTCACCAGCGGTCTAAAATTTGTCTACAGGAAAGGAAAGGCGCAGTATCTGTCACTCGCTGAATCTCGCTACCAATCTCATTGTAGACAAGGGGAATAATGAGCGTTTCACGATCCAGGGCGTGGCGCAGTGGTAAAGCGTTGGGCTGGGGATCCAAGGGATGGAGGTTCGATTCCCCGTTGGGAGACAAGGTTTTAAGTATTGATTCAATGGTGATTGGGCATAAGCCGCCGCAAAAGCGTGACAGTTTTACCGACGACAACGATGAGCCATTAAAGGCTTTCACCTTAATAACAGACTAAGTGTCAAATTTTAAATTTTTCATTTCGTTCTGCAGACAGAACTCCCACAGCAGAAAGCATGGATCTACCATACTTTGATTTCACTTTGCTTTATCCAATAATTCGCTATGTTAGTGTTTCTTGCAATGAGGGTCGAATGTATCCCATACATGGCACTCCCACAGGTGCTATTGCCTTCAATCAACTACTTTCCTTTGGCCTCTACAGCATTAAGGAGGACCTTGCTGCCTTTGGTGCACAAAGTGGCCTTTTGCGACCAGTGCGAAGTGGAGATCCTCACCCTACTTTAGTGGGTTACACTGATGCTGTCTTCAAATTGTCCCCTTATGACTTGGAGCTGAACCATTACTTCACTGACCTCTTGTTCCTCATCCCCCCACTACGAACCCAGGTCTTCCTTAACCAAGAAAGTTTATTCATTTTTCGGCCAACCTCAGCGCACGAAAGTGCCAAAAGCTTAGCATTAGAGCGTGGCAATCAATAAATGCAGGCCCAACTTCCAATTTGTCCTTAGCATCTCTCTAAGAGTCCAAGACACCCGATATTAAGAAGAAGGTGACCACAACTACTCACATTGCCACCAGGAGGCATGCTGTCGTGGTGATGGGTAGCTGAGCTACGCAGGTAGTGGTGGAAAGTGGTCGGATCTTTCTTGCCATGACCGGACTGCTGCCCCGAGGACACCTGGCGTGAAGGTGAGAAACGAGAGCGGTGTCACACTTAACACACACACTCTGTCAAAGGGCATCCCAAATTACAAATACAAAGAACCATATAAACTGGGACTGGACTTTTAGGTATTTATTTCTTTTAACATTCATCACACTTTTCGGTGGGTATTTCAGAACTTAGCAGCAGGACAGTATCAAAAAGCTACACATTCCAAGCATGTTCTCCAAAAGCCAAGTGCATAAAAAAAGCCGTAACCAAGCTCCCGTGGCACTCAAAAGGTGTGCCACAACCCAAGTAACAATGCATTAAACAACAAACGTTCGACTAGCCATGCGCACCTTGACGTATTCAGGCATGCTTGAAGTGAGGATCCAGGACTGGTTGAGGTTGCCATAGATGCACTTGCGACGGCGCGTGCTCCGTCGTACCATGCTGTCGTCATCCTCGTTCATGTCGTCGTCGGTTGAGATGCCTACGTTGTTCGGAGGCGGCGGCCGAGGCGGGACACGCTGCCTCGACGAGGAACCGGAGTGGCGGCCGTTGGGCAGGAGGTGTTCGAGGTGCGACGTCTCCACCGCAGACTGCTTCATACGCACTGCAATAGCAGAAACAGTGCAAGGACCACATTTTGAAGTAGTCACTCTCTACAATGACACCCAAGACATTTTTGAATTAACCCATTCAAGAGGCACCGACTGTGAGTAGTTAGACCACATTTACATGTAGTTGGTTTGGTTTATGGGGTTTAATGTCCCAAAGCAACTCAGGCTATGAGAGACGCCGTAGCGGAGGACTCCGGAAATTTCAACCACCTGGGGTTCTTTAACGTGCACTGACATCGCACACCACACGGGCGCCTTGCTTTTCGCCTCCACCAAAAAGCTGCCGCCGAGGCCGGGATTCGATTCCGCGTCCTTGGGAACAGTAGTCGAGCGCCGTAACCACTGCGCCACCCAGGCGGGGTCCACATTTACATGTAGAGAAACTACTTATGTCGACAGAAGTTGCCCTAATTTCCAAGTGCCAGTTTATTTTGAGTAACCTACACATGTATGCTTGTGCCAGCCAGCACTAAACCCTTGGAAAACAAACCAAAGCCGAGGCACCATGTCAGTGTCAACATATTATCATGATCTATGTGCTAGGGAACACTGGCGAGGCTTCCTTGCGGTGCTCAATGTAGTTCCTGATTGCTTTATGAGACACCCCTTCAGCCTCGCACACAATGATAGGTGGGCACTGTTCATGACGTTTGCAATAAGCTGCTAAGCTATAAGTGGGAACCAAATAGATCAGGTTAAATGGAAATAGAGTCTGGGCATTCATGCAACTATGCCCCTAGACAAGCACCCTTTAATGTTTCGCTGCATACACCATGAAAGACAGTTCAGGCTAGTTCATGGATTTATAGGATTAATGGTGCAAATGCACAAACGAAAATAATTTCACAAATTGTGTTCATAAATTCACAAGCTCTTGCTGTTCTACGAAGAGCACAAATTGTAGCTGGAGTGTGCCACTAAGCAGGGCTTACCTGAAGATTCATCATCTGAGAACTTCAACCTTCGTGTTGACCGCCTTCTGTAGTCATCGTCCACGGACTCCTATAAGAGAAAATGGAAGATGAAATAGGCAACAAAAAAGCAGTACAACCTACCCGTAAGCAGTAAAAGTTTGAAACGGGCATTGAGAGATTTGAAGCACAAAGGTTGACAGACTGGCTGGCAGAATTGCATACGAGGAAGCAAAGGATAATGTGCCTCAACATCAAAGTAAGTTTTGCTCCACACCTCTTCGTGCACTTCAACAACACAAGCAAGACAAAATGGCACTGAACCTGGAAGATGTAAAAAAGTCCATTCACGCTTGGCAGTGCCTCCAGCCAGTTTTATCTCAGTTCAGCTCTCGAAAGCATCGCACGCCCCATTGAGCCGAGGCTTCATTGCCAGGATCCGCAGTGAAAGCACAATTCAATCAATGAGATCAATAAGCCAACCTACTACAATGCCCCACTAGCGGCAGCATCCATTTCAGTATCTGCCAAACTCCACTGCTCACCGCTTTCCCCCCTACTGGAGTGCCCTCTGGTTCACCCTCAACATGATCACTGCACTGCTACGGCTGAACAAACCTCAACAGAGAAGCAAGAGGCCCGACCACAGGGTTTTACCAAGCACAAAAAATAAGACGCCTTCCGTGTCTTTTCATACATCCAGTAACTTAACTTCTCTTGTTAAAAGCATGCACAACTGTCATATGACCTGTAACGAAGTTAGCTCAAAAAACTGTTTCAGAAGAAAAGAGTGGTGGAAGTGCCAAATGAATGGAAAACGCATAGAGAAGTGAACAGAAGGACTACAAAAGTGAAGACATTACACGCACAATGGCAGAGGTGACAAGATTTTTAGCGCCATTACAGCGTACATTTTTTAAATTTCCTTTAAAATAGGCCTGGCTGGCAGTTTATAGAATGAACAAGTCTAAGTTGAAAAATGAAATGCCAACTGCAAATCTTCAAAACAGGTAGACATTCTCACCAACTGTTGCACAACCCAGAAAGATGACAACCTGTTCTGCAGTAACTGCAATGTGCTTGCCTGGCAACTTTCAGACTAACCATATTCAAGCCAACATGCCATGACAGCACTGAAACCAGTACATCGAGACTTGTTAAAGATACGCTCGGGACAAAAGCAGCTAGTGTCGAAAGGTTACTGTGTTCTAATACTAAAGACTCCATTGTCACTTCCACAAGCCAATCGTCGTGGCAACCGGACCAACATGGATCTTTGAGGCTAGGCTACAATGACATTCACTTCCCTGACATTGATCACACAGTCTTTTTCAATCTTCGTGTCACGTGTTTGAACTGAGTGGAGAGAAAGATAGTTGAATCCTATTTTCTCAACAATGAATTATTCTTCCGCTGTTGTAACAAGGCCAACGCAGACACAAATAGCTAAAAATGCAATTCTGATGGCTTGGTTTATAGGGTTGAATGAACCAAAACAACTCGGGCTACGAGGGACGCCGTAGTAGAGGCTGCAGAAAATTCGACCACCTAGGATTCTTAATATGAACTGACATCACGCAAAAGATAGACGCTTTGCTTTTTGCCTCCATCGAAAAGCAGCCGTCGCAACTGGGATTCGATCCGCGTGCTTGGGTTCAGCAGTCGAGTGCACTAACCCCTGAGCCACTGCAGCGGGACACAGTCGATTTTTATGAGAACAAAAACAGCTCGTAGGTGCCAGGTCAAACACAATTAAAATCTTAATACTTCATGCAGTGCGATTAGTACTGCACCATAAACTGCAAAGTCGTGAATTCCTTGGTGTCAAACTCTTTCTACGCCTTCAACAACGAAGTGTGCACATGATGAACCCAATGCTGTCCAGTTCAATCCAATGGCTAAGCAACCCCAGCCATTGATTGCCTGAAACTGTTTTGGACAGCGAAACGAAATGAAAAGCACAAGTAGGTCATATGGAGCTCAAAAGTGACGCATAGCACAAGTGCAATTGTTCCTGTTGCCTTTCTTTTCTGTGCCCTCCATACATTCACTCTCCGTCACCTCGTACCAACGGCAACAGTGCCGACCTGCTTTCTTATTTTCAGTGCTTCCTACTACCACTAAACGAACGTAATGACAAGGTTCTGCTTAGTTTACAAAGGTGCATAATATGACACAGATATCAAAAAGAAAAAAAAAAGGTACAAAAGATACAGTGCCGGGCCAATGCCTCTAATGGTCGTGATGTTTCAACCCCGGCCTTGCCATACTCTGCCCTGGATATTTCATGCAGTACCCCCAACTTATAATGGCACACAAACTGCATCTTGCCGAAAGCAATTAACAATGCCCATTACATTTACAAAAGTAAAAAGAAATCAAACATGAGTTGTCCTTCCATGCTTTTGAGTCATGTCAAGCAAAAAAATATCACAACGCTTTCATTGACTTCCATACTTCCAAAATATGGAGGTACGTACAGGAAAAAGCAGTGCCGATTTGCAGCACAGAAAAAAAGAAACGAGCAAGCAAGGCCACATGCTGAAGTCACAATCGCCAGTCTGAGTTAAATAAGGGTGTGTTCACCCTGCTTCTTCGGAACCGAATCAAATACAAACAGTGCAGTGAACAGCAGCATCAAGTAAGCACCAGGCATGAATAAAATATCTGAATATTCGTTACTAGAGCAAATATCCATACCAAGGAATACTCAGGTAGACAGCGAAAAACTAGAAGTGACACCATGAGTCGGACTTAAGCTGTCGAAGGGAGACAAGCAAGAGAAAGTCGCTAACTCCCATGAATGCCAAGTCTAATGCATTAGAAAATTACCTTCTGCTATTGAAGATGGCAGAGAACAATGACTGTGTTACTTTTAATGGTGCAAGGCCAAATTTGGTCAAGGAGCACCACGTCACAAGGTATTTTTCTTTACTCAAGATCGGGACAAAGAGCCATTTTCTAAGCATTTCATTGTAAGATGCTGGTCCAAAGGAAGGCTTGTACCCACCGTACCAATGATAGGTACACCCTTTGTCAAAAGTTTAGAGCCCGGAGGCCTACTTCTGAGCCATACTGTGAGGGCTCGTAATGCATTTCCAGGTTTCCAAACTTGCTGAAGGCATGATTTTTTGTCCTACCCTCTCCAATGGCTAGGACTTCCACGATTGTTAAAGAAGTCATAATATAGGGCTTAATAGCAAACCCTCTGAGCTCTAAACTTTTGATAAAGGCTGTACCTGGAGGCATTGTCCATCAAAATCCCGCACCTGCCACAAACGAGGCAGATGCTGAAATCACTAGGCTACCAGTGTGGAGACAAATGAGCATCAAATCTTGACAAGAGGGAAGGGAGTTTGAGACGTGGACTCCAATATCGGGCACGATAGCAGGGTTTGCTATCATGTCTGGCTAAACCCTGTTGAATCTTCCCTCACATACAAGTATATGAATGATGCCGCCAAAGGACTATCACACCTCTAAAGATTGTGAGTATATGGATGATGCCGCCAAAAGGATTCTGTCACACCTCTGAAGATTGTGCACAGATAGCTCACAGCAGCATTAGGCAAGCCTTGTTTTTGAAACTCTCATTGAAGAAAAATACACTGTGCCCTACATGAATTTAGTGCCGATTCTCTCAAACTTGAAAATTAATTTAATCTGTTGCGAATACTTTTAACGCACAATACTTGATCCATTCAGCAAAGCAAATAGTGTCAACATTTATTTGCTCACCCCTATAAATAAAAGTGGTGGCACTGTCTATAGACAACATCAGCATATATCACTGCACGCACAAATACCATACAAGGCCTGCACTTACATCGTTCGAATCTCCTTCAGCCATGTTTCAATCACCAATTTAACAGCTTTAGAAAGCCAATCCAGCAGATACACACACAATGCACTAACTTTTTTTTCTCAGCATCTTGTGTTTCCTACATTTTAATCTCAAAGCCCCTTTCTCTGTGTTTTAAACACCTGTAGATTTTTCTGTCTCAGTCTACCTCTGTGTTTTAAACACCTGTAGACTTTTCTGTCTCAGTCTAAACTTGCAAACATTCTTTCAAATGAACAAAATTTCAGCAAGACATGTGTCAGCAGCTAAATTATTTTTTCTCCCTTTTGTGCCCCTGTGGTTATATGCGATAAAAAGACTTTTTTTTTTTTTCATTTTCATCTGTGCAACTGGCACCCGCTGTCCCATCATGAGTGGAGCAATTTCAGCCACCTGCGCCTTGACACAGGGACCGCTCTAAAACAGACATGCTCTCCAACGCAGTGCTAGATAGGCCACCCCACCTGCACATTCGTTGGAGCACACTGCAAGGCCCGTAAGTTGTGCCTCCCTTTGTTTTTTCCACTTCCATCGCACTGAAGTGCATTTTTTTTGTCCCCATCATGAGAGCTTGGTGTGAAAATTCATTTTTAAGTGCAACAGCAAGCTAAACGGTTTAGCTTTGACACTCTGAAGCTAATTATCGAAAAAAAAAATGTTGCCTCCAAATTTAATTTGTATTTTGTTGACAAAAACTTCTTCCAAACAGTATGCACACACTAGCCAAAGCTTAAGCTCTACTTAAGCTGTAGGTGCAGGCTTAAAACAGCTCTGCATCATACTCCAACGCTTGTTTCGCCTGGTGCAACAGTACACTGCATTTGTTGTAGCTACTGCTCAGCCTTCCTTGGCAGTCGCGTGAAAGGAGCTCCAGCAAAGCTCAGGTGAAGCGAAAAAACATGGTTCAGTCAAGCCACACCATGAAACTGGTGGGGCGCTATGAAATGCCGCACGTCAACATGCTATGGCAGGCTGTTAGCCAAGCCAAGCGGCATCGTTTCAGCCAAAACTGCTAGTTAGCAACAGGATAACAAGTAACAGCGGAATGGCTCGATTAAAGAACGGCCCATACAAGTGAGACAAGCGACTAGTCGCCTTTAAGGATAAACAGGAAGAAAAGAAAAAAAGCAGAAGCGTTCTGAAAGGACTGGACTTTTCAGCGCAGAAATCTTAGGGCGCGAATCGCCAAGCGTTTACCGTCGACTGGGAAGACTGCACAAACGCACACACCTTTCTGAAGGTTGAAAAGAAAATGAGGTGCCGCTCCGCCAGCTGTACCAGAACGGCACAGAAGCCCAAGAAAGAACGTATCGAAGCGCACGCTTTCCCAATTTAATCAAACATGCTGCAGCTTTACTTCATTTCGTGTTCGCTACGCCGGTGAAATAGAAGCAAAAAAAAAAAAAAATGATTTACCCGATGTTAACGTTTGG
This sequence comes from Amblyomma maculatum, assembly GCF_055883805.1. Lineage (NCBI taxonomy): Eukaryota > Metazoa > Arthropoda > Arachnida > Ixodida > Ixodidae > Amblyomma > Amblyomma maculatum. The sequence continues at coordinate 17,369,179 of NC_139352.1, read as the reverse complement.
CCTCCACTGACCCCACCGCCCCCAACTAGAGACTGGCGACCACGTGACTCGTAGAAAAAAAAAAAAAAAAAAAAACGCCGCCAGAATCCACCATGTGACTGCTCCGAAAAATGTAAACAGTGGCCGAAGGTGGACCTGCTGCGATCGAAGCGAACGTTAAAAACAGCGATAAATTGACCGATTTGCGTTAAAAAAGCGCCGCCCTCAGCTAAGGCGATCTTAGCTTCTTAAAGAAGGCGGTCATTCGAAGTTTCCGGCCTTGATACACTTTAGCGCCGGGGAGGTTCCCCGCGCGGCCAGCGACGTGACTTCGCCCATCAGGAATGACGAAAGATGCCAACTCACTCAAATCAAACCTACGTTCCCGACCTCCAGACTGCGTTCTCAACAGCGGAGGGCATGAAATTTTACCGATTTAACAGATAAAACGTTCAGGGAACGTTTCCTCGTCGGGAATCCGTGCAAACACAGAGAAATGAGCAAAGAAAAATGGTCGGCAGCGGCTATGGGGCACTCGGTTAGCTGTAACGGCTATTGCAGTAAACACAAATTTAGTACGTGAATTAAATCAATCTTTTGTTGTCACTAATTAAAGGCAATACGAGGACGCGGACAAGAAGCATCGACGCTGAATTTAAGCACAAACCCCACTTTTAGCCGTCTCTACCCGGACCTTTATTACCGCCGGCCTACCGTAGGCATACTGTTTGACCATCCATGAAAAGGGGAACGCCGGATTAACTAGCTCTGAAGCGACGCTAAGCATTAAAACTCGCATTAAGCCTACGCTACGCCCGGAAACAAGTAGTAAAGGCGGAAAGACTCCGTCCTTTGCGGCCAATCGTTAGGGCTAGCGCTGAGGCAGTCTTGACCCGCGTTGTAATACGACCATTGTTCACTTGTGATCACAGACTTCGGACTTACCTCGGAATGCTGCGAGTCGGCGGCTTCGACCCGCGTAGACCTTCGCGTCGAAATCCTGGGCGGCGGCTCCGTCACTGAAGACTTATTTCTAGTCTTCACCATGCTGCCCGCTCTTCAGTATCGCGAGTGAAACATAACAGAGCGCGGCAAAACTTCTAGGCCTAACGGGTGCCGCGGAGTCGACGGCCCACGACAACAACGCGGGGCAAACCTTTCCGCTCGCTCCCTCGACGAATTTGCTGTCCTCGCTGCTCCGTATGCACAACTTCGTCGCGACACACTCTAAAACACCACACTTTCGCCCCGAAAGGCCACCGCGCCGCCCTCACAACACTAACCCGCCACTGAAAGCCTGCCGACCCCCGGTGATCGCGTCCGACTGCTGCCACCTTCGGCTGAAACCGGAGCGCGGGTGGTGTTGAAAATTGGCGCGTTTTCGGAACAATCAGCTGATCACTGCAAAATTAGTTCTAAGGGCGCTAAGAAAAAATGTAATTACGTTGTAGACGCTACGACGTGAGAATTTTATTTCCGTCATATTCACGTTTGAATGTGTGGCGTGAGTCACAATGCAACAATTAAAAATTGGCAGGAAGAAAAAGCAGCCAGCTCGCCGGCCGCGATGGCGGCCTTTCTTGAGTTTTGTTTGTTTTGAGAAACGCACGTTTAACGCCGCAGGTTAACAACACGAAGCTGTTTGCGTCTCTTCCATGCCGTGCAAAAATCTCCCAAGGTCTATTTTGAGTGCCCTGTTGCTAAATAAGCACGCTTCGCGCATTTATCTGCAAGAGGGCCGGAGGCAGCGCATGAAGCTAGCAGACGACATGGTTGTCAAGATGGGGTCGTCCGCTTCTATTTTTTTATTTATTTTTTTTTCGGTACTTGCAACTGTCTTTGCAGAGCTATCGAATGACAACTCCGTAGGGTGTCGTATCTAATCGTGGCCAAAGGCCATTCGCTGAGGTAAGAGTATCAAAGAGCGCCTGCTTGTCGCAGTAGATGCAGTGACACCCGCGAGAGCAGAGTACCGAGAAAATGGTCGCTGGCCGCGTCACCAAGGTGGACGTTCGCGATGTCCGCTTTCCGACATCGCTCGGCTATCACGGCTCCGATGCTATGGTGAGTGCTCGCTTCGTGTCATCATAAAACAGCTGTATGTCTTAGATTTATTTTTCGTCCCTAACAAAGCACTAACTGCCGCTTTGCTAGACAAGCAGTACGGCATATCTGTTGCTATGCGTGCAGACGACGAAAGTCTGTACCGGTTTTCGTCTGCTTCAGGCGCACTGCGCATGGCGGCATCGGTCACAGTTATATGTCAACTAAAACTTGCGTTTTTATTAGTACCTCAGTTAAATCAGTTTGTGTTAAACACAGAAAAATGGCCGATGGATTATGTACTGCAGCTGCTAAAAAAAGAAAAAGCGTTCTGTACATGCGGTCTAAACCCGTTATACCTATTGGCACGGGCAGAGGCATATTGTTTTATATTTTTTTTTTTTTGGGGGGGGGGGGGCAGCCTCACCATAATTTATATGTACACCCTTGCGCAAACGTGGAGACCACGGGGTTTGACAAAACTGCATATCAGCATTTTCTGAAGGTGTACAGGTGATTTCTAAGTTATGCATAGGGTAGGCTAACTAATATGCTTACCATCTTGCCCAAGCATATTTGTCAGGTGCATCTTTTTATACCCAAAAATAATAATTCTAGCTGGTGGCGTGGTCTCTCCACTTTTGCGCAGGGGTGTACATGCGTGTCTGTAACATATCATTCCGTGGGATATTATTTGTGATCCGAACAAATATCGAACTTTCACAAAAAGTCAAAGTATTTGTTTCTTTTTTTTTTTTCAAAAAGCATACAGATCCTGATTACTCCTGCGCTTACGTCGTGATTAGCACTGATACAGATTTTCAAGGCCATGGCTTGACTTTTACCATTGGGAGAGGAACTGAAATAGGTAAGACCGCTTGAAGATGTAATCATCAGATTTAAAAATTGCAAACATTGCTCGTCTGTTTATTTCTAAATTCACATGGTATTTGTAAATAAAATTAAACTATAAATGCGCAGAAGTGTATACCTCACTGAAAAATAAAGTATAAAATTTATACAGGATTTTGTGTACCACCTTCTAAGGCAAAAGCCTTTGGAAAGGCTTTTGCCTTAGAAGGTGGTATACAGAATCCTGTATAAATTTTATACTTTATTTTTCAGTAAGATATACACTTGTGCGCAATTATAGTTTAATTTCATTTACAAATACCATGTGAATTTAGAAATAAACAGACGAGCAATGTTTGCCATCCAGACACGAACATTACCATGAGCCTAGATCTAGGCTCACGGTAATGTTCGTGTCTGTCCACTGGATGTGTCCGCCGCATGAAATTAGAAAAAAAAAATCTGTCTCCGCTGTGAGTCGAAGCACTCTCCCTCCGATCCACAGCCAAGTGCGCTAACCACAACGGCACCACGCCGGCCTCGTGAGAAATCAATTGTAATTCTTGTCTAGCGTGAAGACGATAGCATGGGATGACAATGACGATACAGTTAGTGATGATTATGATGATAGTAGCGATGATAATGACCCTGCAGTTAGTGATCTGCCATAGTTATGCGTTAGACATTAGCAAACATGTACATAATCGCATGACGTTCATCTGCGCTTAATGAAAATTTTACAATTTAATTTCTTTTATACAACATATAATTTCAGTTTCCGTTTCAGGGATGCCGAACGAAGGTTCCGACGTCAATCTATTCTAGGATTATAGTGATTTATGAAATTACGTACTACGTGACCCCTTTATCTAGACGTTGTCATACTGGCTTCTGGAGCAGCTTAGCACTAGAGTTTTCGTGAATTAAAACTACAAAGCAGCATGCGTCACGTGATTTCATATATAGTGGCTTATAGGACGTCAGAACTTATCCAGAAGAAATGCAATAATAAATAATTTATGAGCTTAGGCGAATTTCACGTTATGGTATACACGTTTACTAAAGCGCAAATGAAGTGAAAAAAAAATTGTGTTTGCCTCGTAGGGGCGGAGATTAGAATCCAACTTCGGCGCTTTTTCCAACTCCTTTGTGAACGCTACGTAAATTGCAGAATATGTTTGTGTACACATAAGAAAATGCATTAGTATAGTATTCAAAATGACCCATATTTTCATGTTGGCTTTTCAATACTACTGTAATGTTATAAACAAATACCGTTTTGCGTTGTCTTACGCGGTAACGTAACGGCCCCGTGTTGCAGAAAAGCTAGTGTCGGCGTTGTTTTCCGTTGCTGTAACGCAGAGTCACTCGATAATGGCTCTATGTAAGGCGAAGCTTGAGCGCCCCCTCCCCCTAATTTTTCATATTAATGATAGAACAAAACGCGTTGTTTCATTATAATGTACTAAGCGTTGCCATAACGTTTGACTCTTAACTACATATATTGCAAACATACTTCAACAACTGAGCCTCAGCCCTTTTCCCAATTTTTTTTTTCTATAGCAAAGGTGCGTTATTAATGTTAAAATAAAACGCATTGTTTCATTATAATGTACTAAGCGTTGCCTTAATGTTTGAATCTTAACTACGTATTGCAAACATACTTCAACCACTGGGCATCAGCCCTTTTCCCCACTTTCTTCTATAGCAAAGGTGTTTTGACCATGGAGTTGAATAGACATGGAGCACCGACTTCGCTGTTAGGAAGGGCGAAACTCTGCTACATCGAAGAAAGCTTTGTGGTGGTTCCGATAGCTGGCGTGCAGATTTAGCACCTGGCTCTATGGGGTTGCGAATGGTAGGGCCCCGCCGCGGTTGTACCTGTTGTAGGCCGTTATTGCACCTGCCACTGGTTCGGTGGCGGACGACGGCTGTTGCGACGCGCGTCTTTCTCCATCCCTCTTTTTGTTTCTTATCTATTTTCTCCTCTGTCCGCACGAGGCCATCCTTCCTGCTGTGCGATGTCAGCGCACGTTAAAGATCCCCAGGTGGTCGAAATTACTCCGTAGCCCTCCACTACGGCTCCTCTTTCTCTCTTTCCACTTTCACTCCCATCTTCCTCCCTTCCCTTATTATTATTATTATTATTATTATTATTATTATTATTATTATTATTATTATTATTATTATTATTATTATTATTATTATTATTATTATATTATCTTTAACGTGCGCTGACATCGCACAGCACACGGACGCCTCTTCGTTTCGCCTCCATCGAAACGCAGCCGCCGAGGCCGGGTTCGAACCCGGGTACTCCGGCACAGTAGTCGGGCGTCTTACCACTGCACCACCCCGGCGGGGCAATCTTTCTTCTCTACTTTCTTCTGTCCACACGAGAGATGGCAGGGGGAAGGTTGGGGGATGAGGGTGGCTGATCCTGACCCTGATGTTGTTGTTGTGGCTGTATGAAGAAGGAAAAGCATATACAGGAACACTAACTCTAAGTAAGGCTCCTCTATTTTCAAGCTAACATTATAATCATCATCCTTGTACGGCAGCTCTAGTATCGAAGCACCCTAACTGTTCCTTCAAGGAGGATAGGGAGAGGAGTAAAGCATGCTCAAATCCAACAACCTCTAGACCAAAGGCTCGGCGTTCGCGTAGCAAAATCGACCCATGCCGAATGCTTTACAGCGCGCCAGAGACGCCGCTTCTCTCTTATCGTATTCCATGGTTTTGACTAACGGTTATTTGCAGCTAAATCCCTGATGTAATATATGTCTGCCATAGTGGGCACGCACGGCCTATTTCAGAAAGCGCTTATCAGCTTTTCATGCTATATGTTCAGAGGCCGGTGTGGAAGTTGCATCGGTTGCATGTACAGGGTGATCCACTTCTACACGGCCATTGCTTTGAAAGCATCATTTTGTCCGATTCGGCAATTCCATAAAGCTAGGTGGCAGGCCATGAGAAGTATGTATCAGCTCCACGTCCCACTGTGCATATATCGCTTTGCTTCGATAAGTGCCTGCATCCGACGCAGTGCTGGTTTGAAAGCAGTGACCGTGTTATACCTAGAAGTCGATCACCCTTATACGTTGCGCTTTGTTGCGAGCTACTACGGCTCCCCTTTCTCTCTATCCACTTTCACTCCCACCTTCATCCCTTCCCTTACGGCGCGGTTCAGGTGTCCACAGAGCAAGTGTGACAGATACTGCGCCTTTCCCTTCCTATGAACCAACCAACCAAGTGTTGCCCTACCCTACTGAAAAACCAAAAGTTCTAAGGGGCAATAACCTCATAAAATCTCATTTAATCGCATAGAGTCTCATACGGCGCACATCATTATCATAAAATATTGTACATAATTTATGATAATGACAAGAAACTATGAGAACTTATGCAATTATATGCGACTTGTACATGATTTCTTATGTGAATTGAGTGAGAAAATGAGAGGTTATTGCCCCTTACAGTTTTTTTAGTAGGGTAATTGTTTGTCTTTGTATAACGCTCAAGTTATTTGAGTGACATACAAGTGCTGGGCTTAGACGCTCGTGTAGCGATGTTAGATTCATGTTTAAATATTCTTTGAAAAGTTATTCTATTATTCATTAAGGCAGAAGCCGGTTCATGAAATGAATTCTTTTCCTAGTACCTAGCTGTCATGGAAGTTGTCCGCATTAATGGTACTGGAAGTTTGTGACGCCAGTTTGACTCAATAGCACGTAATAGCGTCAGCGATTTTAGAGAGATGAAAAGGTAGAGGGTTCGAGTCCCTAACTATGATCAAGGATTCTAGTTTATATAAATTCATGTCTGAGGTTAAAACTCCGGGTAGTTTGAGACCCGGAAAAGGTCGTAGGTTCGAGACCCTCGCTCACGTCATAGCTGCTGCGATGCCGTGCATAAGGTCGAGGGTTCGAGTACCTAGCTCGTTTCACTATCGCCACAGTGACGCCAGCCGTTGTCAAGGTACCGAAGGACCGAAGGGCCGAGTGGGACGGCATGAGTAAAACCCCTCAATAAACTAAAAGTAGCGCCATCTAAAACCCCTTGATACTTTGAAAGTTACGCCAACGATTAAACTTTGCCGCCGCCGCGCTACCTCCTCGCCTCCTCCTCGCCCCTTGCGCGCCCCTTCGCTGAAGGCCGGCTCTCCGTCCGATTTCCTGAGCGACGATTGGTATCCCTGCCGTTGCCATTGGAAACCGACGCGCGTCTGGCGTCTTCCTTGTGTTTTCTTTTTCCTTCGCGCCATTTTTCTCCTAGTCTCGGCGAGCGAATATTGCGCGCTGTGCTTTTATTGCAGCGTGCAAGCTCTATGCCGTGCTGTTGCAAGTACAACTGCAGCAAGCGGCCTGAAGATGGTTATGCGGTATTCATGATATCTCAAGGCAAGCGTGACGGCTTGCGCAAGAGTCAATGGATTCACAAGATTAGTCGAAAGACGTTTATTCCTAGAAACAACAGAGTTGTTTGCGACGTCGGGTGCCTTTCTCACTCCCCGTAATAACGCATCACCTGACGCTGCGTTTTTTATTCCTGCTTGCTCCTCAATATTTTTGCGGCGGCAGCATGTTCATTGTATAAAAATAAGGTTGTCCTCTGCAGCATGCTGAATATTCTGCGAGGCTCCAAGGCTCCATCATTTAACACGCTTCGACTTCTGTACAGTCAGAAACAGGGCGCTATGATCTGCTTTTTGCGGTCAGAAATAACTGGAAAATTACAGTCTCTCGATTGCATTTGTCGCGATTATGCTAGGATCCCTGGCCTCCTTCACTAAAAATCAAAATTCGGGCTTGTAGAGGAGCTAGCCTTTCCAGCTTGTACTTGTAGTGTGCGTCGGTTGCTCGGGAGCAATGAATGCTGGCCCTGAAAACTCTTTGGCAAGTAAACCCGAGGTATTGCGGGTAATCTGCACTAGTTAGGTCGTACGGCATTTTTTTTTTTTTCAATTCTTGAATGTGTCTTGCCATGCTTCGACGCACGCGTGGGTTAAAAAATATGCGTTCGTTTTATCAGGGATACGGCCAATGTGCAGGAGGTGTTCATATGATCACACACGCTTCACTTTGACCATGACTACTAGGCGCTGGCAGGTTACCTTCACTTTGAAAGCTGGAGCTCTAAAAGCGCGATTCCGCGTATTCATTTATTGCGAGAAAAGTTATCCCATCGATGTCAAATCAGCCGGAATCATTGCATCAATTTTCTGTATTTACGAAACTTAAACAATCAATAATGATTATAGTTATTATGTAAAAATAGGGGAACATTTTGCGAGCAACAATTCTTAACACTGTAACATATTACTCATTTAAATTGTATGCAAGAAGATTTTTTTTTTCACCTAGCCTGAGTAATTATCTCATCGCTCTATGTTCTAGCTACATTTCACTGAAGACCAGTTTGAGCCGCCAATATTACACGAACTCGAAAAAAAAAACAGGCCAAACGCAGTTCCATCAATTTTCTCTCACCGACCTGTCCTGAAGTAAAGGAAGCCTCCTCGACAGAGACATGAACCTCGCGCTGATAGTAGTCAGTTATTTCCGTGGCTTGCTCTTTTCCCACCTCCATTTATGAGAAAACAAGAAAGTATAAGAATTAAAAGTCAATGTATAGTTGTCTCGTCAGATATTATGAGATAATAGAGATATGACTGACAACGTAAGTCAATGAAAATTGATGTATATCAATGGGTCATGGGACGGCATCAGATTAAATAGTGATGGTTATGAATAGTGATAGGTAGTGATGGTGACTGTTACGGATAATAATAGTAAATTATAGTAATAGGCCCGGATAGGGAGGTGATAGTGTTCGTTGCGGATAGTGACAGTTACGATAGGTCTCTGGCATTAGTAGATATAGTGATAGATAGGATAGCGATAGTTAATGAATTGGCAGTTATATGCTTTCTCATTTCCGCACGTTGAAGACCTATGCGCACCTTGTAATTTTTTTATTTGATTGCTGCGTTCAATGAAATAAAGCTCTTTTACACAGCGCATGAGACCACAGCATGCTTGCCCCAGAACTTCAGTGTATCGGCAATAGGGCCCACCACTTCTCCCAGTGTACCCTGCTGTCTTTTAACCACACGCGAAGTCAGTGAGGGGCCGCGTACTCATAAAATTATTTAATTCCTCCATCAGCATCATATCAAGACTGCCGTGGCAAACCTGTTCCTTGCCTCGAAGCAGGAAGGAACAGCTCAAAAGTTGGTTTTATACAAAATTAACTAATGAACGCAGATTATCGCGGATCGCTAACTAGCACAGTGCCATTACACTTGGCCTAAGCTTTCCAACGGTATACGGTTCGATGTTGTAGCTAAAATTTTTTAATTTCAATTTACTAAATATCAATTAATTTGGCCCAGTAATTGATCGAAACACATGTACAATTAACCAATAATCCAATCTCATGGTTGATCACGTGACATATACTATGCTTAGAGAGATAGCTTGACAGTAGCGAAATAGACTAAGTCCTGCTTTAACCTTCTCTAATGTTGAAGTTCAAAGCACCAGCCTGGATCGTTTTCCGAAGTTTTACCGCGGTGACAGATTTCACGCTCTAAAGAAAACAAACACAAAGTCAGAGGCAGTACTAGATTAAGTGCACAAAGTAAAACCTTATCATGAGACTTAAAAAGTCTCTGTAGCACAGAACTCGCCTGAAAGCTTTGTTTATCAATATTCCCCATTCAAACAGTTCTAAGAAGAAACCAATCAATTCATGAACTTTACTTTCGGCATTCTCGATGCTTTTCTCGCAATTTTTCAAAAATTTTGAGCACTCCTGGAGCGCAGACCTGGCCCAAAAGCTCGCGCTTCACTCACTGCCGCGGCCGGCCGGCGGGCGTCAAGGGGAAAAAGCGTGTCGTGCGCAGCGCTCGCCGCCGCCGCGCGAGGCTGAAGCATCGAGGAGGAAAGCGCGGCGCGGAGGAGAGTGTCGCTACTTTCAAATTATCAAGGGACTTTAGCGCCATCTCCTCTCTCCTCCTCCGGCGGCGCCGCTCCTCCTCTCGCATTTCGACCGTGGCTCCACCTACGAGGTGCGCGACTAGCGCGCGCTCTCCGGAGCAGGCGCCCTTCACAGCCGTCTCGATCAGCGCCGCGCGCGCGCCGATCGAGGCGGCCGTGCGCCGGGTTTACCAGAGCCTTGCATTTTGTCGCAATGTATTCAGGTTAAAATATTACTCACTGCTGAAGCATAATTACCGAATGTTGACAGGGATTTCCCGCCAGAATAGTTTCAGCTGTGAGTGTCGTACACCGCATATACGCGATTTCGGCGTTGGTTCAACTCGCCGTCATCTCCGTGTGTCCGTAGTTCGTCACCTTTGGCCACTCAGCGGCATGGTTTATAAAATTTGTAACTAGGCGGCGGACAGGAACAATTTTGGAACAGTCTGTGTATGGTTTCTTTGCAGCGTTGACTGGATTGCGAACTGCCGGTAAACTTGAGAAGTGTGGCAGCAGTTGTCTTCCATGCATTTTCAATTTCAGTTGCAGATCAAATTAACTATAGGCGGTAGAAGCTGCAGTCTGTGTGGAGTCTTTGCAGCTTTGATTGACTTGTGAGCTACCGGTACACTTGGGAAGGGAGGTAGCAGTTATTTTTTTTAATATTTGGCGTTGAGACGGTGCCGTTTTCAGCTGCCGTGGTGTGTCACCATACGTACACAATTTTGGCGTCGATTTAACTCGCCTTCACCTCCTTGAGTCCGTCAGCCGTTGACAAAAGTGCGCAACATGCTTGAAAAAAATTTAATCAGCCTGCGGAAGCTGCAGTCTGTGTGGTTTCTTTGTAGGTTGGACTGAATTGTAAGCTACCGTTAAACTTGAGAAGCGTGGTAGCAGTTTTTTTTTTTTATATTTTGCGCTGAAACGGTTCCGTTTTCAACTGTCAGTGCGTGACACCATTCGTACGCGATGTCTACGTTGGTTGAACTCGCCTTCACCACCGTGCTTCTATGAGCCGCCGGCCAAAGAGCGCAACGTGCTTGAAAAAAAAATTAAATAGCCAGCGGGAACAATTTAGTAGCAGTCCGTGTGGCAGCAAAACACACGACGATATGTGCCGCGTGCGCGCCGCCCGCACCGCTGGAAAGGAGGAAGCTGCACGCCAAGAAAAAAAAAAAAAGCGCGCGCGCGCACGTGACGGCGCTCGGCCAATGAGAGGGTCGAACGACGACGGAGAGCGCCGGAGAGGAGGCGAGCGGCAAACTTCACATGTTGGCGCTACTTTTAGTTTATTGAGGGGTTTTAGGCATGAGCATGCACCTGCGCCCTCTTTTCCTACTTGTCGCATCTGGCGCGTCATTCGCTCGCATCATCTTAGGAGATGTCGCAAGATTGGTCCTCTTCTGTACAAAATTGTGACGCAGTTGTTCCTGCAGCGTTCCGAGAGATTTATCGTTTCGCTGCCTAATTGGCATGCATCTTTTATCGTCTAATTAAGCTATATGAATTCGAACCGACTTACATACCTTCAGTTGTATGCCATGCTGGAAGCACTGGAAGTAGTAGGTGAATATGTCTACCTAGGTAACCACAGATCTGGACCATGAAAAGGACATAACAAGGAGAATAAGACTGGGATGGATGATATTTGGCAAGCACTCGCAGGTTATGACTAGCAGCTTACCGGTATCGCTCAAGAGGAAAGTGTACAACAGTAGCATCTTACATGCACTCACCTATGGGGCTGAAATGTGGAGGCTAACAAAGGGGGTTCTGCTTAAGTTGAGGACAACGCAGAGGGATATGAAAAGAAAAATGATAGGGGTAACGTTAAGAGCCTAGGAAGCATGCAGAGTGGGTCAGAAAAGTAACTCAAGTTACTGACATTTTAGTGGAAATCAAGAAGAAATTGGCATGGGCAGGACATGTAGGGCGAAGAGAGGATAACCGATGGTCGCTTAGGGTAACAAACTGGATTCCAAGGGAAGGAAAGCGTAGCAGGGGCGCGGCAGAAAGTTAGGTGGGCGGATGAGGTTAAGAAGTTCGCAGGGGTCTAGTGGATGCAGCTAGCACAGGACCGGGTTAATTGGAGTAATATGGGAGAAGCCTTCGCCCTGCAATGGGCATGGTCAGGCTGCTGATTATGATGTATGTCTTACTCACCTCATCAGCTACGAAACGTGACCTATAACGCAGCGCGCGTTTTCGAATCGGGCGTCGCTGAGCTAGCGAGCATTTCGCCTTCACACACGTAGGCAGTCCTGTTTCAAAATTTTTGTAACACTACTAAAGCGTTAGGGAAAAAAGTCATTATAAGAAGATCCAAACAATTCGTTTGACCGAAACAGTTAACCAAAGGTAACCTATAGTATATGTTTCAGTGGTATACCGAGGGAGCGATGATTCAGCATTTCACCGTCTTGCCATGGTACGCTGGTATCACTCTAGTGGTGTATATACAGGGTGCCTCAATGCACGGATGGTGTGTGGAGAAATCATAGGCCGTGAACGGCAAGGTTCACGGCCTTGCTTATGTCTCTCTCAGCTCGTGCCCGTAAGTGCCGGTTATTTGCTCGTCACAGTGCGCATCCTGCCCATCATCCACGTATTCTTTCGACTGCACCCGGTATTATACTCAATACACTTTGTCCTGTAATTCTCGTTCTCGAGATATATCCCTTTCAGCAGTTCAGCGCGCTTCATCCATGATTTTTCTTTGCTTTGCTTATAAGTGAAGAACTTTATGGTCCTTTATCTAATCTCGGCCCTTTGAATATACAGTAGTCGGCAAAAGTTGTCCGTCGCGGTTCAGTGTCCATTGAATTTCGGACGGAGGACAAGAGATCCAGGCCGCGACATGGAGATAGCGCCAAATGGAGAGCAGTTTTACGTGCAAGGTGCTTTCCTCAAAGTGTCCGTGCTTGCGCAAAAGACAAACCGCCTCCTCCTGCAGTGGTGGCCGCAGTCCGTGCCCTTGCTCCGCTGGTGGTTGACGTCTCGCTGGAGTCCATATACACGAACTTCGGGCAGTTCTGGCGGAAGCTGACCAGCGACAGCCAGCTAAGATGGGTAAGCGCCTATCACATTATATGCTCGACTTTTCGTCTGTTAGGAGGGATGAAGTTTTTAAGCCGCGATATATGCATAACCTTGTAATACGTAAGAAAATGACGGCATTAGTAGTAGTAGTAGAAGACTATTGAAGCGTAATACTTAGGCGCCTAATAAATCGATGGCCTGCTGGACGAGCAGGGGCTGTTCTTCCTCACCCTCAGCACGAAGCCAGACCACCCAGGTCCAGATAGTGTGGGAGGGGGTGGAAAAGAAACCCGATTGCAATGCAACTGGGCATGAAAATAGGCAGCGGGAAAGGTAGGCATAAGAAGGGCAGATGGGACATGAAGGATCACGGCGTAATTTGTACAAATATAGCCGTGCAGGGGTTGTGAACGTACTCAGCTGTATCTGCCGAAGGACGTGAGCATCCCGAACGGAGAGATTAGTATAAGGGTCGGGGCAGAGCTTCCGGTCTAACGAGCAGCATTGTAATATTCGCTGATGGTGGCGCGAAGAGACAGTCTCGACCCGCCATCCAAGGACCTGGGCCAGGGTATGAACGGTATCCGGTTACGAGTTCCAGGGGCGAGCTGGTTCGCCAGCTCATTGCCGTCAATCCCCGAGTGTCCAGGGATCCATCGGAGGAAGACGGGGCAGAGCTGCAGCGCAACAAGTGCGGCCTCGAGCTCCGTGGACAGATGAGGTGTGAGAGTTTCAGATAAAATGTCACGTACAGCCGCCTGGGAGCCAGATTATATAATATACTGAGGCACAGGCGGGAGAGAATGGAAACTTTGAATGGCATGAATGATGGAGAGAACCTCAAGCGATGTATTATCCAGAGGGTGGAGAAAGGGGCCGCTTCCAGACCCGCGAGGAGCCACATGAGAGGCATCCGTGTAAGCGACTCCCATATGGTATTGAAGGGCGGACTATGATGAGAGGCGGCCAGCATACAGGACCGGCGACATATTGGCTGGAAGAGGAAGTATACGAAGGTTAGTAGCTTCCGGCGGGGAAGGAGTTGGCAGAGGGACTGACTGGATGGGGAAAATTTTAGCCTGGTTGAGAAACCAGCGTACATGAACTGTGCCGGAGAGGCGAGCTACATGTTGGTCGCGGTGAGGGAAAAGGAGACTGCGAAGAGGATGAAAAGACCCGGTGGCATATGGCTTATCGGTGGAAGTGGTTATGGGAAGACAGAGAGCAGCTTTATCATTAAATACATATTGCTGAAGGAAATATAGTGCAGTAGTGTGAGGGAAAGAGAAAACTGTTAGGTCGCGCCTAGCGGCATATATTACTGCTGCTCTGTTAGTGACCACATCCATTGACAACACGCCCTGCTGAACGGCGAAACTATTTGAAAAGATATACACAGAAGGAAGCGAATACATAGATTGCCTATAGTGCGTTAAAAAAATATCGCCGCGAGCTACTCGGCCCTGACATGCCTTGGATTAAATCATGTTCAACACACACACACACACACACACACACACACACACACACACACACACACACACACACACACACACACACACACACACACACACACACACACACACACACACACACACACACACACACACACACACACACACACACACACACACACACACACACACACACACACACACACACACACACACACACACACACACACACACACAGTGTGTGTGTGTGTGTGTGCATATATATATATATATATATATATATATATATATATATATATATATATATATATATATATATATATATATATATATATATATATATATATATATTATAGCCCCGCCGGGGTGGCGCAGTGGTTACGGCGTTCGACGTGCCCAAGGAAGCGGGATCGAATCCCGGCCTCGGCGGCTGCGTTTCGATGGAGGCGAAAAGGAGTGGCGTCCGCATGTGCTGTGCGATGTCAGTGCACGCTAAAGAACGCCAGGTTGTCGAAATTTCCGGAGTCCTCCACCACGGCGTCTCTCATAGCCTGAGTCGCATTGGGACGTTAAACCCCACAAACCAAACAATATATGAGTTTTCATTAACTGCGCGCCCCGCCGGGTTGGCGCAGTGGTTAGGGCGCTCGACTACTGTGCCCAAGGACGCGGGATCGAATCCCGGCCTCGGCGGCCGCTTTTCGATGGACCGGGCGAAAAGCTAGGCGATGTCAGTGCCCGTTAAAGAACCCCAGGTAGTCGAAAATTCCGGAGTCCTCCACTACGGCGTCTCTCATAGCTTGAGTCGCTATAGGACGGTAAACCCCCAGACCAAACCATTAACTGCGCACCATGCATGCACCATCCTGACGTCACGTGGCGTCATATCGCGTACACACTCGACTCGACACAGCTAGGGCTGCGCCAGTTTAACGTTGCGGTAATGAACTGCCAGCATCGCAGCCAACTATTATAGCAATGCGGAACTGCACGCCCCCAATGACGTCGCGTAGCCTGTCGAACGTTGTATTGCGCAAGCGCGCATGCTGCCTCAGAGATACTGCGTCTACAATTTCGAAGGTCAAGTCCACTGCGTGTGCTACGTATGATGACGTGTATATTTAATCAGGGGTGGCCAAACTGCAGCTTCTCGATGGCCCTAGTGCGCCTTGCGACACTGGCATTTGTATATCCTGGCCCCCAGCGCTGAATTAAGGTGGGGGCTATGGAGGCTGCAGCCCAGGGCCTTGTCTCCGAGGGTAGGAACAGGGGGCCCGTTTGCAACCTGCTTCATATATATGGAGCCACAAATAACGGAACTTCGTGCAGCAGTTAGGAAGACAGAAAACCATAACGAGGAAACGGGCCCTCGCGTAAACTGACCTTGCTTAGCTGTCGGGAATACCATGTTGAACTGGAAAAATTCCCTGCCACTCTGGAAGGTCCCTTTCTTGTAAGGTGATCTTCACCTGCTTAGGGATTGGAGAGGAGTTTTTGTGGTTTCGTATCAATTCCTCTGTCCTGTTGCTGCGGGAAACATCCAAAGAATGTAACTGCAAAAATAGATGAGGTAAGGAGAAAAATGTTTTTCCTTTACCACCATGGTATTGTCCAACATCTTACAAATAGTTCCATCACTTCTTTTCTCCCGCTTTGGGAGAGAAAAATATGCCATGCTAGTGCTAGGGAGCGCCGGACTAGTTAGTCCCATAATTGTTATGCCCTTATCTGAGCGTTAATAGTTACTTGTGTTCTGTGTGCTGCAAAACTCACTCACACATTAGTCATAGTGATCACTTGTCCTTTTTTAGTTTGGTGTAGGTGAAATGAAACAGGGTACAAGAGGGACCGCTGGAGAGGTGGAGGGGGTTACATATGCGCTTTAGCCAAGGGCCTCATTCTTTTTTTATTTCAGCCCTGCCCCCTCTCTAAGTCTAATCAAATCAAGTGAGCTCCTGCAGACCTCAACCATATATATCATTCGAGCAACATCTACAGGTGCTTGCTTCACGAATACGGCAGCAAATAACCGCTTCATCGAGAGGCAATCAGTGCGACCACCAACCGTTGGATGGAAAAAATAATCGAAGTGTCTAAAGGTACGTCCGACGGATCCATTCGATTCTCGTAAAGATACGGCGGACGTCGATATACAGGCTCATGGCTATATGCACGTCGAACGCGGCCCCATTCCGCTTGCTACGCGTGAATGGATCTCATCCTCTATGATATCAGCTAGCCGCGACTCTCGATGAGGTGCTACGAAGAGTGCATCCGTTCTAACATAGATCACGGTCTTCACTTAGGGTTGTGTACGGCAAACATCGCTGTCAAGCGCATAGCTGCAGGCGATATGCTACGTACTGCACCAGCTCCACCAGCTGGCATCGAGATACGCACATTCACGAGCAGCTTTCGCTTCGCACTAAACTATCACCCCGATCTGCCCGTAATGCGAGCGAGCTATTCCTAGCATTTACGCTGTCTTAGGTCCTGCATCGACCTCTGAAGATCTAGCGCCGGCACAACACACACACACCTCGTCGTGCAGCTGAACATTCGGCAGTCCAAAGTATGTATGTGAAATGGCATTGTGCTCGTTCCTCACATGCAGACCGAGGAAACAGGATGTTTTTAGCTAAATTCTTCGTTTAAATTCTACCTCAGAGCCGTGGCAGAAGACATGCCGAATCTACTAGAGGCCTGCACATCGACTCGTCGAGGCGAAGACCTACTGCACCGCACCGCAAGAGTGCACAACCGGAAAGCCGGAAGCGTGAATGATCCGAATTCCCTGTGAACAGCAATGTTCTTTGGTATATAGGGGATTACTAGACTAAAGTGCTTAGGCTGCATCTTTTTCTTGTCGTTGAAGTTTGCGTACATGTAGTTTAAACCCCCGCATGCTCGAGGTTAGCGTGATCCGACTGAACGGCCGCGCAGCTTTGAAACGATCGGGATCGATATGCATGCATCGCCGGGCTTAGGTACGCGGTAGAAAATGTGCGCTGCACATTTCGTTGAAGAAGCTGACTCTTGGAATTTTGCAGAGTGTGCCATGCAAGCGATCGTTGCTACAACCACGCATCCATGTTCCCACGGCTGGCCTACCCCGAGGCGCATAAATGTTCAACCGTGGACGTATCAATGATCGAAGAGAGGACAGATTTTCACAATATTGGGCGCGAAATCGATAGCTACCAGTGCTCAGTGTTAGAGAAATTCTGCCTTGATCATGCGCAATTCAGTGTTTCAGGTGTGGTCAGTAGCTATACAAGTTTGAACAGTTCGCCTTTCAAGTCAGCGGCGCCAGCGATGGATCGGCGGAGCGATTTTCCACGCTACACCGCTGTCTTGCTAGAAAGCCTATCTAGGCGGCGTTTGACATTCACCTGCTTTTTGTTGGCCCCGTAATTGAAAGCAACGCCTTCAGAAACGCGTTAAATGTTCAAAAATGTATTTTCTTCAACAGTTTCACTCCAGGCTGTCAAAGCAGGCGGACGTTGATAAAACAGTTGAGCACTCCAGTCTTCAGAAATCTGTACAATCACCTTCAGTTTGTAAAATTATTGGAATAGGTCACTTTCCGATCGCTGGGACATAGACCCTCATGACAGCGCTGTCACGTGAATAAGGACCACACCAGGCCGAAAGCTTGACTCATATAACATAGCTAACCAAGGTATACCTTACTACAGCATTGTGTTGATTTTTATGGTGCCTAAGCGACTAATGCTGCCATGCACCAAGAACAAGGTTTAATGTATTTATTTTGTGTGTAATGACTAAAATGTTCTTTAGGATGTAGCTTGTTAGGAACATTTTAGGAAACCAAAAATGCAGGAAATTTGCACGTCTCTCCTAGGATCATGCTGGGATGGAAATGGATCTGTTGGAAATTGTACAAAATGTTTCCTCTTTTCTCGACTCTGGCGCATGTGTAAGATATGGTTTATTATTAGTTCATCTCCACACTCCTTGCATATTGGTTTGTCCACTTTCATAAGTATGAAGCTGTGTGTGAGGTTTGGGTATGTGTTTTGTGAAGATGACCTAAAATGTCCTCCATGTTGTGTTTTTGATTACTGCATGATTTCCATTTCTTAATGACAGGTTTGACAAGTATAGTTTGTAGTTTATTTCAATGTTTCAAAAATCCTGCCATTTCACTCTCACTTTTCTTTGTACAAGCTTCTTGGTATCTTCATGCAGCATATTCACCCTCTGTAATTTAGCATTGCGTCAAGGTAACCTGGTTATTTCTTTTCATCACCTTTCAAGACTACTGTCCCGATTTCATAAAGTTTCTGACGACAGGAACTCCTTGGAAGTCATAGAAATAAATGAGATCCACAATCATGAGCTATCTAGGGTATGCATATACATGTCCATCGCTCAGTGGAATGGCGTCAGTACGCTGTTAGAACAGGTCTTGAGATAACAACAACCATTGTCTGAGGTGGTCCTTTAATGGCCATTGAAATGCTATGTAACTACAGGTACTGATAGAACTCTTGATCATGTTATGTGATGATGCGATCCTTGCATGAATATAGGTATACATTTCAGAATCTGCAGTGCACCACTTGACCATTTGCCACCAGTTTGTGTGAAAATGTATTTTTCATGCATGTTAACCAGTGTTTAACAGATGACCCCTGTGCACAAGCCAAAAGTGCCACGAGCCAAATGTCATGAGGCCACACGACATGGCAGGAGCTGTTAAGCCAAGCTTACAAAGTTATATTTGAAATATTTCATCTTCAACGTTTCAGCTCCAATTAAGAAAGGTTGAGGCTTACAGAGGTCTATGCCAGGTTGTCTATCACCTAACAGGGCAGCCTACGACCGTATGCTAATGAGTATATCTGAGATAACAGAGACATGAATTAAGGAATTAGTAGTAATGTTTGTAGCAAAGGGCATGTAAATTAACGAGAATCCACAGTGGGATCTGCAGACAAGAACCATTAACGCTGGCACACCATACCCTTACAGGTGGAGATTAGGAGTCTCCCTAATTTTTTGTCTGCTCAAAGCTTGTCATTTCCTTCGTTCTTCCAGATGAGGAAGATGTGAAAATGATAGCATCTAAAATGCCAGAGACCATCGTTAACAAGGATGCTGATCCCAACAGCGTAAAAAGGAATTTCAGAAAAGATGGGTGACTAGTAATGCTGGCAACAGTTGAAACTAAGTGGAAAGGCATGAAATTGAAATGCAACATATGCAGAGATATGTTGCGAGACGACCAGTCTGTGGTGTGCGACATCTGTCTCCGTTAGTTCCATCAAGTGATTGGCCAAAGCAGATGGGGCTTGTGGTTTTGTGATAAGTGCAGTGTAGTAGCATAGATGCAACCTTGCCCATTAATAATTCGAGTGGAGTAAGTGCATTGTTTTGTTTTGTTCATGGTTTCCATGAAAACATTATGAGAAATTTTTTCCTAGAGAATGTTTGCTGAAATGTGAATATAATGTGCAATAAAACTAGTGTTTTCTTGCTGTTTACTTTTCCTTGCATACATTAGTTCTGTGAAGAAAACCACAGGCTAGAAAGAAATGTAATGGCATGCATTTTCATACTTGGCCTCGTTGTGCTGGCTCAGTAGTTAGAGTGCTTGGCTGCTGAACCCAAAGATGCAGATTTGGTTCCAGCCACAGCAGGGACATTTTAATAGAGGCGAAACAATAGGCCGTCATGCACCGTGCGGTGTCAGTGCATGTAAAAGAACCCCAGATGGTCGAAATTATACCGGAGCCCTCAACTATTGTGTTCCTCATAGCCATAGTTATTTTGGGATCCTATACCAGATATATATCACATCATACTCTGAGTAAGATGCTATTCATGGTCAGTTAATCATACACTAAATGATCAATTTTTTTTCTGCATGGTACAGCAGCTGTTGTACAATTTTACTTTAGCCTTCATGAAGAATATAACACTGGCTCCACATGGCCTTCTGTTGACCCTTGATATGCGTCACAATCACACACCCGAGTATTTGTCTAAGGGCACCTATGCATGCAAGGAGGGGACCATTACTTTCCATTTGTCCGAACTGATATGCACGATCCACATCATTTCTGTAATTCAACTGCCTGCTATTTGAACTGTCCAGCATTGATGCAAGTTTCAAAGAACTGCAATTAGCAAATTAATCCAAGCAGGAAACCATGCCAAGAACTGCTTTGGTTTCATCTTTAACAACTGTTTGAGAACTAAAATTAGCCAAATGTTGCAAAACATAGATGAGAGGTTACAAAATCTAAAAAACAATGCAGCCTACCTGTGGCATGTAGGGTTTCACATTCTAAAGTGACATATGTAGCTATGAAAAATACAGTAGTGGAGAGCTCCAGACTAATTTGACTGCCCGGGCTTTGTACTTTGCATTGACATCTTGCAGAAAACAGAAGCATTTGCATTTCGCCTGCACCAAAGTGCGACTGCCATCACTGGCATTAAACATCACGACCTTGGGGCAAGTAGCCGAACGTGCCACTAAGATGTCGCAGCGTCTACGTACATGCTATACACGTCAACCTTTCTAGCATTAAAGCTGTCACATGCATGGCAGATATTCATGTTCAGCTTTGGACTGACAAGTTCAAAAGTGTACTATTTGTGTTTTTCTAGCATGAAAAACAAAGGAAACTAAGGAAAAACGAAAAAAAAGAAAAAAGAACATAATATGTTGAAAAAGCATTAGTCATTAACACATAAAGCATATTCGTTCCTTTATTAATGATAAAGTGGCCTTCAACAATAGTACAAAGCCTGAACATTTAGAAAGGTGCTGTGCCAGGCAGCTATTTTACAGAAACCTGAACCATTTCACCTGTAGTAATACGCATCCCGGCGGTGTGGGCTGGGCACTTATTTTTCGGTCCACTCCAACATGCGAAAACTGCATCGTGCATTCCCATTTTCCGAGTTTTGAGCTCTGTAGTACAGGCTAACAAATTGTCGATGACTTATTTTCGTCTGATTGTTGCACAGCGCGTGTAAATAAATTACCACTGCACCTAATAAACACTGACATGCACGTGCAACATCGCCGATCATAAACGGTCACACTGATGTCCGTCCGGACATCGGCGCACTCATCACAGCACTCTTCGTAGTCTCACACAGCACTCTAGTAGGACGTAATCCGTACATCACAGCATCTCACGGTAAGCACAAACCACACCTCCAACAAACACGAATGACGCGATGCTTGGGCTAGAGACACGCCGGCGGCACCCAGCTTTTTTAGCGACTACGTAGAACTTGCAGCACCAAACCTCAATGCGAGCAGAAAGCGATGCGATACGTGACGCATCTCATCACAGATAGAAGTGAGGAAACTTTGAAGAATCAAAACTACATAACGACCGTCGTAGACGTTAATCCACATGATAACGAGGACCAAATGAGCGGACGTGCGGGCCGCGGGCTGGCTGTCAACACTGCGATTACATGCGCTTGCGCTGGTCGTGCTTGCGACCCTGCCGCGGTCCAACTCACGTAAACCTATCATCATGCCATCAAGTAGTATATCACCCATTCTAGGCACTATTCTTTGTAATTTCACATTTCTCGCATGCAGTAGTACATACTTCCTGCACCTCGCACGTACACCTCATACCAACTTCGATTTGGCTACATATGGCTACCGTGTTGTTGCTACAACCACATCTGGGGATCTCGGATCCGTCCGGCTTTCCCGACGGATCCCAAGGCCCATATCGGAGAAAAATGCGTTGGGTCCGTCGGAAGAACCCTACCGTTCGGGTCCGTCCGCCGTACCTCTGAAAAATATTTCCCGGATCCGTCCGTCGTATCCCGAAGAAAAACGCACCGGGTCCGTCGGACGTACCTTTAAGACCATTGATCGGGTCCGTCGGACGTACCTTTAGCCACAGCCAAAAATAATACCACGCTTTTAATTTTTTTTTTTAATGCGGCTCTTCACTCCTGTTATATTACATGCGTGGAGCGCATCCAGTTGCAGTAAGCCGTATCGCGGACACGTAGCGCAAATGAGCCCCTCCCTCCTGCCATTTTTTTTCTTTTTACTCAGGTTCTTCATTAAAAATATTTTCTGTGGCTCTTTTTGCACATGCCTTTCTGTTCGTCCCTCCTTTATTACATGCGCGAAGCACAATAAGTTATACAGCAAGACCTACAGCGGACACCTATATAGTGCAAACCATTCACAGCAATAAATTAATAACGTCTGCCGGAACTTTCTTGTTCCAGATTGGTCCAGAAAAGGGGGTCATTCACCTCGCCACTGCAGGAGTCATCAACGCCCTCTGGGACTTATGGGGAAAAATCGAGGGAAAGCCTGTGTGGAAGCTTCTCGCCGACATGGTAACGCTGACACTTTGCTATGAAATGGCACGTCCGCTAGACAACCGATGTGCATGCCTTTACGTCAGAAATACAATCGATATGCACGTGAGATATGTACTATAAGAGCGACCGTGCCATATCATTGAAGTGCGTTCTTCCCGCTAGCGAAACACTTTGTAAGGCGAAATCACTTAGTGTTTTGTCCAACCCTACATATATATGTTAGTTGAAATGTCAGCTCCAATGGTAGTAACAGGTAAATGCGTGTTGAGACAGGCTTCATTCACTGCAGAGGCGCTGGTCTGTTCCAAGCGTCGTGCACTCGTCATTATTAACCTGACTATAATATACCCGCTGCAGGGTAAATTCATCTTCCTAATATCTCTTCAATTACCGGGTCCTATATGCCAGCTTCATCCACTAATCTCTTCAAATTTCATAACTATATCTTGCGCCAACCCAACTTTCTGCCGTCCCCTGCCGCGACAGATTAACTGCTGCCCATTTCATTTTTGAATAACTCGCGTTTGCTACCTTTGCGTGCTTCCGATACTCAAGAAGCGTTATTCAGCCACTGTTTAAACGATATAAATTCCTTCTTGAAAGTCGCGCCAAGTTGCCGAAGTTTCCCCTCCCGCTCTACTCAATGCATGCCAAGCAGCGGAGCCAATGGGGGGCCTAGCAGTACTTAGAAGAATGGCGAATAGCGAGCGCCGCAAACCGCGGCATATTCAAATGAAGCAATTATGTATAAATCTATGAGCGACTGTCGTATCAGCGGCGAACTAAATCTACGTATACCTAGCGGCGCACTGGAACACTCACTCCCCGCTTAAAGGATGCCAACTCAACGAGGTCTTTCAACAGATCAGATTAGCTGTAGGCATACTGTCAGAAGCCCCGGGGAGTATGTGTTCAGCAAGGAAATAGTTTGAATTTTAAAATGAGCGCGTTAATTTAACGACAGCGAGGCGGCTCAGGTGTCGGCCGCCACTTCAACTGAGCGGAAAATTCTCTCGTCATACATTAATGTATGACGAGAGGCGTTTGTTCATCTCATATTTTGTCGGTGTGTTATTGTTATCCTATTTCGTATTGCTCTACAAATGAGAGCTGTTTTGTCTGCACGATGTCGAATATGCGCAGCACTATATATACTGTCGGTAAAGCCCGACAAAAGCTATGTTAACAGTCGACTCGACAGTCTATGCTAGAAACGTGTCCAAGCTAGCTAGGCCCCACATCTCGTTCCCGGCTGGATAC
The DNA here is from genome assembly GCF_055883805.1 of Amblyomma maculatum. Classification (NCBI taxonomy): domain Eukaryota; kingdom Metazoa; phylum Arthropoda; class Arachnida; order Ixodida; family Ixodidae; genus Amblyomma; species Amblyomma maculatum. Next base: position 17,345,220 of record NC_139352.1, on the reverse strand, counting down.
CATGGGCCACTCCCGAATAAAACTAAGGGGTTATTAAGTATCATTAAGAGCTAGCTGCTACGATATCACTGCTTTACGGATAAGTAGTATACATTGTGCATTGTTGCTAATTAACTTTATTAATCAGTAGTGGCACTGATTAGTAGCTCTAAGTAGTATATATATGTTACCTAGTAATGAGAGATATCAAGTTAGTGCTTTGTAGTGCTCACACTGTGTTCATAATTGAACTAATAAGTGGTAACCGCATGAGATCCAGCTTTACCTCCCACAGCTCACGGCCGAGTTGGTTGGTTGGCTGGTTCACAGTAAAGGAAAGGCACAGTATCTGTAACACTTGTTTTTGTGGACACCTGAACCTAGCCACAAGGGAAGGGAAGAGAATGTGGGTGAAGTGGATAGAGAGAAAGAGGAGCCATAGTGGAGGGCTACGAAGTAATTTCGCTTATCTGGGTCCTGTACGTTTTGCGTTTTTCGGGGAAGTAACCTTGGCTCCAAACCACGTGGAGGATATCCGAAATCTCTCCGCAGGATGGACATGCATTTGTAGGGTATTGTGCGGGCCAAATCTTATAGTGTCAGAAACTGGACCGCTACTTCTATGAAGGCAAAAGCTCGCTCGTGTGATGCGCTTCCGCGACGCCCCTTCCATTCAGCTTGTGACACGTGCCATCACGTGACGGCGCCCTCTCTAATGCCTCCTCATGGAACCTGCTTCACTAGGTCACGCGATTTGTTGAGGCGATTCATGAACACAAATAGGTGCCACAACTGTTGCTAACATATCATCAAAGCCATTGTCGGTTAATTACACTGACGGAGAGCCACTGCAACATTTTTCCAAACGCAGCAGTGTAGTTCCCATTACTGCGCAAAGAGGGTGCCACATGATCCTTTCCTTCTTACATGCAGCTGCAAGCTGCGAACATATGTGATAGGACATTAAATTCTAAGCGGACGAGCTCCCTAAAACACTTTTCACTGAAAAAAGTTGACCGTTGGCATTTGATGCACTTGCAACGTATTCCTTGAAAATTAAATAAGCATAGAGTTTGTGGACTGCAATTAGCCTATTAGGCTGTGCTTTGTTGTCTTTAGTTCACGGGTCCCTGCAATCAAGCTGATGGCCAGCTCAATGCCACATGCAGGTGTGGGTTTTTTAATGCCCACTACCTTCAACATAGCAAGCAGGACAAGATTTTTTAATTTGTTGCTCTTTCACAACACAAGCTGCTTACTATGAAAGGCTGGGTCTCGTCATATTGGACACTTCCGTGTTTTCACCTGTTTTTCAGAGCCCACAAGAAATAGTGTCCCTCATAGACTTCCGATACATGTAAGTCAAAGATCAACTATGGAACAATTTCAACTAGGATACGCGAATGCCAACTGATGCAAAACCTTAAAGTTAATTGCTACTTTCTTTCTGCCTCCCATCCAGTTCTGACCTGCTGACAAAGGAGGAAGCTATTGGTATTTACTCGCACAGTTGCACCCAACCAGTCACTATTTTTCTCATACATAGTGCGTGGTGTCATAACACTCACTGTCGAATTTTCAGAAATACTTGAGGAGAAACAGCATGGAAAAGCGGAGCGTGGTAAGTACATCACAATAGTATGCCATGTCATGCTGATAACTTCTTTTGCCAGCAATATAAGGCACTTACCTGCATGCTTTTCCATGTAGGTGTGATGAACATTTGTAATAAACCTGCCGAAGTGGACTGGGTGGTTTGGTTTAGTGTATGGGGTTTAACGTCCCAAAGAGACTCAGGTTATGAGAGATGCCGTAGTGGAAGGCTCCAGAGGTTTCAATCACTTGGGGTTTAGTGTGCACCGACATTGCACAGCATATGGGCGCATTGCTATTCGCCTCCATCGAAAAGCGGTTTCTGTGGCGAGGACTGCGAGAGAGAAAATGTGGAGGCTCGTGAGCTGAAGTTTGATGCAGACAAACATGAAGTTCCTCCTTGCTCTGATGTTCACAACAGTACCAGTCCTTGAATAGCATCTCTTATTTTCAGGACAGTGGTCTTGTTGACAAACCCGAGACTCGATTTGTGTCAACGCACAAGCAGTTTAACAGTAAAGTTTTACTAATGCCATTAGTAGTTTTTTTTTTTTAGCAAATTTTTTTTCCACCATTCTACCCTTTATTTCTTAAGTAGATATATTTCTTAGTCTCCTCTTGCAGAACTCTCAACCCTACACAGAATAGATTGTCAGAAGCTTTCATACATTGGAAAGAATGTTCGCTATTTATTAAAGAGGCCTCTCTGAAATACTTAAGATTTGTCCAACATTATAGATAACTACGAGTGCTACACTGCTGTTATGAGAAATGATATCCATGTGAATGATTCCACTACCAATGTAGAAAAATTGTTATGCTTTGATATATATATATATATATACATATATTTAATAGTCAAAAATGCCTTAAAATAATGGAATCTTCAAATATTAAAAAGAAGAAGAGCCAATTTCACTGTCAAGCTTGAATTGTACATTAAATTATATATTTACTGACACTGTTAATTAACTTTTGTGAGTCATTGTATCATGGAAGTTATTTTCAAGTAGGCCATAATTTCATGCTAAAGCACACTGTCATAACTTGGCAAAGAAAGTGACTGAAATAAATGATGGAAATAAGCATTCAGCATTTTGAATTTTAAGTAAAGGGTGGGATAAGTACTGACACGGTCCTCTGTTCTTACGTCAATCCACAGAGAAGGATCTCTTGGCCACTGGTTACCCAGCATACACTACAGCCTGTGGATGGCTTGGATATACAGATGAAAAAATTAAGCAGGTGAGCATTTATTGCAAATTAGCAAAGATGCTCTGGATGCCATTTTCTGGAGAGGTTTCCTTCACGGTGTGGTGATTAAGCAAATATCTATAACAAACGCTGATGACAAGCCCACAGACCAAAGCTTTTTAAAGCTAGAGTATAAAAGGCTTCAAGAAATACAGGAACGGATTTAAGGCTGTTTCCTCTGAGCATGAACTCTGCGATTGAAGATTACACTACCCCAATTTTTTGTAAATATAAATGGTTAAGATTCGGTGTACATGAGCCGTCCATGTGCTTTACCTACCAACTTGACCAATATCGCCAATGGTTGGCCATGAACTAATCCTTAGTTACAAGATAGGTTTGGATTGTCCTATACTCTGCACTTGAGTAAACTAAAATACTGCTGACATGCTCGTGTGCTACATAAAGATATTTATGAAATAATATTTGCACATACGCCTTCGCAACAAAAATTAAGAGCCAGGCATTCATTCTTATTCAGGTTTTCATTCTTGTTTGCATTTTTGTTCTACTTGGCCTTTTTTCAGCTTTGTCAAGATGCCCTCAAAGAGGGATTCACAAGGTAAGATTTCAAAGCCATATCATTTCTGCAAGAAAAATTCCATTAAAAAATGTTTTTGCAAATGCATACGTGGCTATGTGTTAAATCCGAATTAAAGTAATGCTGATACTAACTCGAAAATACTGGATCAATGGAAATTCCAAACTGTGATGTTTCCTGATTAAGCTGGCTGGAAATAAATGATAGACATTGCCTAAATTTGCACGTGCAAGTGGAACCATTCACGCAGTGAGTTTGTCAGGTTCAGAATGCTTGCCTAGATTGCAGAACAAAGCACACTGGTTTACCGCTTCCTGTACTTAATTGTGCCAAAACTAGTATATACCTCTTACATAAATACTATAGGCACTTCTCTCCACAGCTGAATAATGTTTGGCAACTTCTGCTGCCAATAATAATAATAATAATAATAATAATAATAATAATAATAATAATAATAATAATAATAATAATAATAATAATAATTGGTTCACAGCAAGGGAAAGGCGCAGTATCTGTCACACTTGCTCTGTGGACACCTGAACTGTGCCATAAGGGAAGGGAGGGAGGTGGTTTGGTTTGGTTTGGTTTGTGGGGTTTAACGTCCCAAAGCAACTCAGGCTATGAGAGACGCCGTAGTGGAGGACTCCGGAAATTTCAACCACTTGGGGTTCTTTATCGTGCACTGACATCGCACAGCACACGGGCGCCTTGCTTTTCGCCTCCTTTGAAAAGCTGCCGCCGAGGCCGGGATTCGATCCCGCGTCCTTGGGAACAGTAGTCGAGCGCCGTAACCACTGCACCACCCCGGCGGGGTGGAGGGAGGTGGGAATGTGTACGTACATACACAGAGTATGTACTAACTGTACATGCACCAACTGTGTACACGACCGCCTGGTAAGAAAAAATGTAGGATATACCCACCAGTGAGAGTACAGTTAACTGTAATGGCACTGACAAAAGTGTTTCCCTTGCAGCTTCAAGGTGAAGGTTGGGCGAAATCTTGCAGACGACAAGAGACGTTTGCAAGCTGTCCGGTCAACAGTTGGTGACAAATGCAAGCTGGTGAGGCTTAAGGGTGGAAGGGCAGCATGTTCTGTGCTGGAAAAGGTCGCAGGTTTTGGCACTTGTTTTCTCTCAGGAGGTACGAGAAAATCCAGTACGTACTACCTCCCGAGAGAAAAAGCATGTCAAATCCTGTAAGCAAAATTCACTTCCCTCTAAATTTGAATAAATGACATTTTCTGTACAACAGACATGAATCTATTCCTTGCTCTAAATGAGTGGGTTTCAGCCTAGCAGTACCTTGACCAACATTATAGTGCCCTGCTGCATGCATTTGTAATAATTAGTGCATTCCCCACCACAGATGGTGGACGCTAATCAGTACTGGGATGTCAAAGAAGCCATCTACTGGATGAAGGAGTTGTCCGGTTTTGGAATTCACTGGATAGAAGAACCGACATCACCAGACGACATCCTCGGACATGCCACCATTTCAAAGGTAAGTGGCACAAGACACATGCCAGCCAAAAAATTTTATTTCCTTTCTACATGCTGTGGAGAAATGAATGCATTACTTTTTCTTGCCAGATGGATGAAAATGATCTAACTTACAAAAAGGTCTTGAATGAAGTGGAGGCTCTACTTTCTGGCAGCAAATTAAATAGAAATGTCTAACAAGAGAGCTATTATCCAACTGAGGCTGCAGTATGTTTAGAAGTGGCCAGTTCCCATAAGCAATGACACCCCAAGACCAATATAAGCAGTGCCAAACACTGCCGACAATAAATGCGAAGAGTGCATATACACGCTGCGAACTGGAATTCATAGGCAATGCTCACCTTTAGGAAAACCAAAATAGTTTAGTTGCAACCATCCTAGCTGTAGATGAACCACATGTTTTATGTTAGGGACTGATGAAATAGACTGCCCAACTATTCCCTGAACTTTGGAAAATTGTTTACCAGGAGTTTCCTCTGTTGTGTTATTTAATACATTGAGAGCAACAATAATGTCCAGAGCAAAATCTCAGTTTCTGATGCATCCTTTACTTATGCTCGCATATTGTCACTCATTACTTTATTTCATTAGTGCCAGTATTCCAGACGAAATTGCAACATAAGAGATTTACACTGCAAAACTATACTGGGATTGAGAGGCAGCCTTTTGCTGATAAAGAATGCATCCCGGAAAAGATGTCGCAAGTTAATGCTAGTGCACTTTTCGGTGCAGTTGTTACCGCCACAAGAACCCTAGGCATAGAACACTACTATCTACGCCCCATTTCTGTGGTGCAGGCCCTCGCTCCACTAGGCATTGGAGTGGCCACGGGTGAGCAGTGCCAAAACCGGGTGATGTTCAAGCAGTTCCTGCAGTCGGGCGCACTGCAGTTCTGTCAGATTGACAGCTGCCGCCTGGGAGGTGTCAATGAGATTCTCGCGGTCATCCTGATGGCAGCCAAGTGCAAAGGTGAGGAGGATAGCCATTTCACAAGGGGCCGTTTTTGCAATCGGCATGACCTCAACTACGTCCACTGATGGAAAGAAAAAAAAAAAGACTTAGATTTAACCTGCTCACCTTCAATTAACCCAGTCGGTGAACAAAGGTGAAACAAAGGATGCGCTATACACACGGATAAATTTTGGCTGAAATTTAAACTGGTAAATCATTAATGCCTACAAAATATGAGAATTAAAAAAAAAAAAAAAGGAAATGAGGTACATTCTCGTGTGTCAGATTCTATCCTTCCTGCAGCAAATTCACAAGTGATCTCAAAGTATTCTGCGGCTATAGTGTAAGCTTGTGACGGACATTCTACAGTCTACTTTGCCATCTCCTAACATGTCCTAACTTCTAAATAAGTGTATTGCCCAATAAGAACAGGCAAACAAAATGGCAGACACTTAAGTGGACACTTAAGTGAATGCCCGCAGCATCGTGGAAAGGCATCAAGCTGTACTGTTGAGCACAAAGCTTCCAGCTCATGTAACCTTATAATGGCACATGTAAAATTTGTACAGATTCATCAATGCAAATGCCATGAAAATTTGTGACCTTGCTCAGGAACTGAACTTGTAAATGCTGGCTCAGGATATGAATAGGCTAACCATATATTAGAGAAGCATAAGGTACTTGTCGCCATCGCGTGTGCCCCTTTCCGTTATAAGTTAAACACCTACTCTCAGCGCAACACAAATGTGAACGTTACTTCACACATATGCTTGACTACCAGAACTACCTTCTTTAGAGTGTTCAAAGAAATCACGACCACTCAGATTGTTTTGGGGCAGAAATGAGACTTGTGCTTTACGGAGAAATCAGTGACAACTGGGGCTCTAACAATATCCTGATCTGCTTAAAACATAGTGACTGACTAGTTGGTTTGCATACTGGAGATTGCAGCGAAGTAGTAACAGGGATGAGACGAGAAGAATGCTAACACAAGTGCAGCTAATTTCATCACTAATTTCATTTGCAAGATAAAAAAAAAGTCTTTTACTGTTTTCTTGAAATTCACATATACTGAGATGTTTTTTTTTCCCTTCTTGTGAAATCAAATTGAATGAAAAAGTAATGGGCAATGCCAAATGTTCTACAGTGCCAGTGTGCCCGCATGCCGGAGGTGTTGGCCTTTGCGAGTTGGTCCAACACCTGTCCTTCTGGGACTACATAGCGGTCTCGGGCACCAAGGATAACCGGTAAGGAGACTTACACCTCGAGGTCTAGTGCAACTACTGAAATCCTGTTCCCGACATGTGTCCTTACTCTTGCATGTAATGAGTTGCAGGTTACCAATACAGTCAAACCTTATCAACAAGGTTCAACTGCATGCACAGATGGAATATTAGTTTAGGCTAATCAAAACAGGCTGGGGCCTAACATGTGGCTGCAGCACTCTGGGACGAAATGTAGCACCTACAGCATAACTGTTTGCAATGTAACGCACTGTATGACGCATATGAATTATGGATACGTCACTAGCCATCAAGCTATATGCAGACCCACCACTTTTGCTTGAAACAATGACATTGGTACAAATACTATAACCATACCACATGGTCTCATAAGCATTCTTTTCCTTTCAGTGAAATCGAATATGTCAGCCACCTGCATGAGCACTTCAAGAACCCAGTTCTAATCCAGAATGGCTGCTACATGCCCCCACAGGTAAATATGAGTTCTCAACATGTACAGGTGCGGCTAAAATATTATGGAGCACGGTTCCATGTTTGAATTTTTCCCATGCACCCCGCAGAGGAAGTAGATACTGTGATGGCTTCCTGGGTGCATAGGCAAGCGCACTAACAGTACATGCCAACATGTGTCATACTTTCTGCTAAGCAAGGAGTGAGAATAGTTTGTCTGTCAAATCATGCTTCAGCTTTGTATTATTATTTGTATTATTGTATTATATTATAGAAAAATGTCCTATGACCCAAGCAACCAACTAATGGCATTAACATGCTTGAACATTATATGATATGCTAACAGAGTACTACAACATGTATGCTTACTAAAATTTACTTTTTAGCGTTCACATCTTCTTTCCCTTGTGCAAAAATTTTTGAGACACAAGACGAAGTGCCTGAGTGGCTTCCGAGAATGGAAGTGACAGAGTACTACAACATGTATGCTTACTAAAATTTACTTTTTAGCGTTCACATCTTCTTTCCCTTGTGCAAAAATTTTTGAGACACAAGACGAAGTGCCTGAGTGGCTTCCGAGAATGGAAGTGTTGCTGCAAATGCCTGATTTGTAATGGATCACGCAGCCCAAATCGCGTGGTTTTAACCCATGTTGTGTATTTGTCGCGTAATATTCTTTCTGTGTGTGTGTGTGTGTGTGTGTGCACGCGTGCATGAGAGAGAGAGAGAGATTGAAAACAGTCATTAAAAGTTTTGGATGACTAAACTTGCACACATGAAGGAAGCAGTACTGCTATTTTACAATTGTACAACATTGTCTGAAAAATTTGTTTCGTGGCATTAGCTAAACACAAGGACGCAAGTTGAATACACTTTTACTTGTATTTAGTACTTTTCCAGAAGCTCAAAAGCATCCTCTGTGATGGGAATTTGCCTAATTACTATTTTAACAGTTGAATGTGTATAGGTAGCATTGAGGGGTTAAAATTGTCTTGACCTGACCACTTTGGCTTTGTTAATGTAGTCATAGCAACAGAACTGTGCAGACATTTTCAAGGCCACAGTTATCGCGGCACCTAAGACACCATGAGTGGTGCAAGTGGTGTGAAGATAAAATGTTACATGTCAACTGCTACTATAATCATGTCAAAATGCTATCATGTTCCATGCCTCAGAATTACAAAAGAACAGGACTTCATAACCAGGATGGCAGAAAAGTGTTTATCTGTTTCAGTTTGGTGCCATTATTTAACTAGAACTCAATGACAAGTTAGATAAGCAAAAATAAGATGCTCCTCGCCAATTTTTGAGGCTTTGATTTTTGGCTCTCTCAGCTAAGATATATGTGTCTCGTTCTTTTACAGGCTCCTGGATATGGATGTGAGATGTGGGAATCCTCCATCGAACAGTACAGCTACCCAGATGGTGCTTACTGGAGGAACTTTCCCAGGGTGCGCTAAAGACATTCAGATCGTAAAGACAGCAACGTGGCACAGAGAATAAAGCTCGGTGTGTTCAGGGTGCTCAAAGCCAGTTACCGACTTGCTGCTAGTGTGCAATATAAATGCACAACATGCGGCTTTCCCACAAAGCTTTAAAGAACCTCTGCCTCAAAGATATAACCAGCATTGGCAGCCCTGGAGAATGGTGCACTTCCAGAGCACCCAGGGTACACTTTCACTGCAACAATCTTTTTTTTTTTTTAAATCATCAACTGTACGAAGAGGTATTGCCAATCAATGCTAACAAGCTCTTGCTACTGTGTTTGGCACCTCCTGGCATGGATGCAGCCTGCACTCAACAATCTGCTCATCACATGACTAAGCTGGTGACTTTGCAAGAGATGGAAAACAATACTGACTGGCCTTTGCATTCCAGCAACTCAGTTTGGAACTGAGATCAGGTCAACTAGTATATATGTTTAGTAACAGTCGCGCCTGGAAAAGCTCATGTCATAAGAGGTAGTATACATTTCTAAAATATACCGCAATAGAGGCAGTATAACACCACACATCTCCCTAAGGCACAGCCTTTGTCAAAAGTAGAGGGTCCAAGAGAGTTTCCTTCTGGGAGATGTTGTGTGGATCACTGTGTATTGCTGGCATTTCAAATCTCCTTGGTGGTGACCGGAACTCTCAGCTGCACCCTCCAGAAGCCTCATACTTTTTTTACGATGCCACAATAATGCCACCTTGTGGCTTAGAGGAAAGCTCCTTGGGCAGCTTTCCTTTGACAAAGGTTGCACGTACAGCACAAGGATGCAAAGAGAGGGCTGCTGCTGCTGTTGCTGCACAAGATTTTTGCTATATGCCAATGCGGCATGAATATCTTGAGACCGAATTTCATATTGCTGTCTTTGAGTAGCATGTTGACAACTAGTGAATACACAGCGAAATGTTGTGCACAAGTAAAATTAAGAGCACACTTTGCTATCAAGAATGATGAGGTCAGTGCCGTCTCAGATGCAAAATCTCATTCGGCCACAATCAGTGAAAAAGACAGCATATATTAACATTTATTTCAAGCACCTTTGTATCTTACAGCGAACAAAGACAACAGTATCGGAATGCTTAAAGGTAAATCTGCAGTCACTTTTAAGCGACTGCTGCTTGATCATGCTCAACAAGACGGCATGCACATACTTAACCGACGCCTCCTGCAGGCTAAGATGCCGACCGGAACTGGTCAAGAATGTAGTCGGGAACATAGTTGAGTATCACCTGCGTAAAAAAGAAAAACAAGAGTTGGGAAATGAATGCAGTGAAACGTGTGGTCTGAAGGTTCTTTTGATTCACAGGTAAAATACTATGCATAAATTTTAGCATTCTCTCTGTGAAAAAAATTGGCCACTTGTCATGTAAAACTCAGCTATTTGCAATGCCAAATACATTTTTTGTTGCACTATTCAGTGGCGCCGTCTAAGATGCAGATGCACAAGTGATACAAGCAATGGCTCATGCTCCTGCACAACAGGGGGTGCCACAAATCCACAGTGTGGCAAGCACTGCCACTTCCCTTTGCCCATTTCTTCTGCATGTTATACCAGCGGTGCAAAGTTAAGAAAAGTGTTCTTAACAGCCATCGGTGTAAAAGATGCACGCTGTTGCATGTTAATAATGGTTATCTAGGAGGAGTTCTTGCCCATCGCTGTACAGATGCAGGCCATTAAGCATGCTAATAATAGTCATTTAAGAGGACTCTGGCAGAGAGAAGAGGATGACACTTCCCTCTGCTTCAGAAGCTTCAGGCTGCTCGTGATGCAAAGCGAGCTGCACTGCAGTCCACAAGAAATTTTAAAGCCCACATATTAACACGATAGCTTTAAAGGCCCCATTGTCCAGAAAATCTGGTGACAGCGTTGCCGAATATTGGTGTTGTGAGGAAAATATCATGGGCGTGAATCTGGTAGGTAGTAGTCAGCAGGTGGCATGACCATGCGCTGACTGGTCATCGGGTTGCGGGACATTACGAGACCACATGACATGTCCGAATTGGCAGTAGCTGCCAACTCGGGTTTAGTCTTTGAGAGGGGAGGGTGAAATCGAAATCAAGCCCTAGGATCCCGAGTTAGATCTACTCCCAAGGCAATGTGGACACACTGATAAAGCTTGATTCAAACGAGGCTTTATATCTATGTTGGATGATCTTTCATATAATGTAATACCTTACGAGTGTATGCTAATGAGTACGTGTAAAACAATAGAGACAAAAATTAAGCGATTAGCAGTTAGGCAAGTAGCAAAGGGCATGTATGCAAGCGAGGATTTGCAAGGGGCATTCGCAAATGGAAGCCATTAATGCTGTCACATCACGCACTCGTAACCACTGAATTCCTGACTCGCGAAGTCTCAGATATTGAGCTGAGAAAATGTTAGAGTAACTTCTACCTAATGGGCCGTTTGAGCTCTCAAAATGAGCCAGCGATGACTGGGCTGCATTCCGGCCATGTTAGTGGATGTACGGCTGGTTTGTTTAGGCTAAACCGATGCAGGTAAGAAGTCACTATGTGGGCGAGCTAAGGTTTAGTGATGTGAGTAGCATTACTGAATGAGATAGGTAGCACACCTTGCGAGGCACATTGCAGTGTCGGACTAGGATCTCCAGGTAGGCCAGGATGTTTGCACTCTCCGTCGAGGCATCGGAAAACTTCGTGACACTGCATGGAAAGATGACGATTTACTTTGCACACCATATGCCTTTCAGACTATGTGGGGGAGAGGCATTCTTTTGAAAGCCCTGGTCAAAACAAGGCCATGAGAGCAGCAACATAGAAGACCTTTCTTCAACCTAACTGCCGCACAACATTTATTGCACAAAGCAAAGTCATTGCAAACACGGAATGTGTTCACTCAACCCTGAAAAGCAGCCTTACACATGTTCAAGGTGTTAGAGCAAATGCTACAGGAAGATACCACAGCAAAGTAAGCTCTGTGTAAAGGTAATGAAAATACAAGTGTTCAGCCATTTCAACTGACAGAAGTTATGTTATTAGCTTAGTAAAACTAAAAAGCATGAACTTACAGCGATAAATGATCGTGCTTTGCTGCCATCTATGTGGCAAACCTGTCGCATTTTCACCGTACTTAATATATTTATAAGTAATATTTCACCCGTCTAACTATTAGGATGTGGTGAAACGGCAGCTTTCTGAATGAAAATGGTCCTTAGCTATTAATAAAGGCGCAATTTGTGTTGACCAAGAGCTCTACAATAAAATTCAATAAGACTTTCCAAGTGGACGGGTTTGAAAGAATAATATAAGAGTGAACCACGAGGACGACACACCTTATGGAGCCTTCTTCCAGTTGCGACCGGACGTACTGGCCGAGATAGGCGAGGAACTGGGTGAGGTTGTCTTGGTGGAACTGCTTGAGGAAGGTGAATGACCCCAGGACAAAGGGCAGGCCATCTATGGAGTCCACGCCCTTCTTGCTCAACAGGCCACCTACACACAGGGACATGAACGTTGTCAACACCGCTAGATGACGTGCTGGGCAAAACAAACTAAGCTTTCCAGGGCAAGACTTTTGATTTGCTTTTTGTTCCAGCTACACTCCATGAGATGCATGGCTTCCACCTTTAATTTTGACAACTCTATGGGATAGCAACAACGATAAGCCCTCACTGCCTAAACTTCAGGAATTCCCCCCCCCCCCATTTTTTTCATTACAAAAATGATCCACCTGAAAAGAAGGGATTACATATAATCCTAAAATGAGAATGATAACAATATGAAGACAATGACAGTGACAGAAGAACTATGTGCCAAACGGAATTGCTGTGGCAAAGCTAAAATGAAGTTAAATCAGGTTTCTAAATCCAGTGTAATTAGTAGGCAGAACTAAGTAAACTAAAATAATTCAGAAACTAATCTGCCATAATGCCGTCTTGAAATGCTGAGCCCATTCAAAATAAGCATCAACAAACAGTGACAGCTGCCCAGTGAATTCATAGTGAAGTGACAAGGACTACATAATTTAACAGCAGCTATTAGTGGGGCTGGCTAAGAAAGTAGCATGGAGACCAGATGAAAAAAAGAGACTGACACAACAAGGCCTCTGACTAACAACAAGCATTTATACCACACAGCAAAATACTTTAACAAAGTGAGAAAACAAGAAATCACACTAAAAAAAAACATACACAGGCATCATGTATCTTTTGTGTATGACTTCCCGACTGATCAATGATTGTGCTGAGGATAAGCTATTCTCAATGAAAAAATGAAATCTTAAACACGACCTAAGATTGTATGAGCTATCGCAATACTGAATCAAATTATAAAAACACTGTCCTCAAATGTGCAAAGACCCACTCCATCAGCCACCCACCTTGCGAGCTGATGTAGGTGAACTTGGCCAGATGCGTCACAGTGAAGAGCATCATGAACAGTGGCAGGTTCCCAATTGGCCTCGTGGTCACGTAAATCTAAGACAAAGTGAAGAACAGGCATGACTAAGTGAGGACACAGAAGCCATGGACAGGTACTAGTGTTAGTACTATTAGTTCCCGTCAAAATGCACGTGTAGCCCGTAGGGATCGAAATTTTGCTCTAGCAACACATGGATATGCATCATTGTGCCAGCAACTATAATAAGCTGCTGCATGTACACACAATGAACACTTTTTTTTCCCTTGAAAAGTTTGGGATATTCATCACCTCGGGAACATAACTTTATTCAAACACAATAACGAGTGTGTTCAGTGTGAGAGTCTGTCCATCATATGAATCGAGGCAGTATTCTTATATTTGTGCATTAATTTTGAGCTTGGGCTAGTGCAGCCAATAACGAGCTTAAAAAAAAAAAAAACATCAGGCGAGTTCATAGAGCTTGTTCCGCATGTTCTCACCAGCTTATGGTGTTTCATTTGTCTTCAACAGTAAATCAACAGTATTTGAACAATATCTTAATATCAATTCAACAGTAAGAAAGAATGATCTAACACGCACCTTGGAGATTGGCTGGTAGAGCCCACACCACTCTAGGTACGTAGCCAACTCCACGAGAAGCGGATTGTCTTCCTTCGGGTATGGCTTGCTGGGGTCCTTATGGTGAGCCTTCACCTCAGCTAGCAGAGCACTGGTAAGTGAAAAAAAATATGCACAGTTGTAACAGATAGCAACAACAATCAGCACAGCAGCAATAAGTGCCAATTCATGCGTGAATGTGCCATGGAAAAATAAAAGAAATTATAGCTTCTAAATTCTATTATCACTTGCATTTAGCAAAAAATCATCCCAAATAGGGCACATACAGCTTATTATTACTAATGCAAGGTGCATAATTAACACACGTCATTACTGGGGCATGAGACAAATGTCTATGTACAAAGCTCTTTTTTTCATAAGTTATATATTTACAATGAAAAAGCAGCTGTTCAGATAAATGCGATATATTTACACACTGTCGCATAACGAAACAGTAACAGTGGAATTCCACTACTGAAAAAACTAATTTGAGGAAAGTTATCCAGTGTTGTACTGGACACTCCACATATGTATTAATATTGTGTGTTGAGCAATTATACGCATCTTGTAGACTGCTTCTGCCAACTAAACCACTGAATCCTTAGAGTTCGAATTTCGCGCAGAAACGGCATTTGGTCATCAGAAATTTTTTAAACACCGATTGGAGTACTTGTGCGGTTTGATCAGAAGTAGTAGGATATTCGCATTGTATGAGGCGATGGCAGAGCGAAAGAAGCCGCTATCTCAGCGACGGCACCTGCGGCATCATTCCACTTTGTTCGCAGCAATGCTGCCAGAGAGATTCAGTGAAGGAAGGTAAGCAGACAAAGTTGTTCTGTGAAAAGTTTCAAGACCTCAATGAACTCATTAATAATGATCACCAAAACTTAGTTTCACAAAAACTGCACTAAATTTGAAGCATTTTGCTAACGTATCACAGTAAAGTTTTTGAGCTCAGAGCCAGTGCCATAGCTGGGACAGCAGCTTGTTCTTGCTTCGCTGTTGCTGCAGGCTACGTGAATATCTGACTTCTGACCAAATCAGGTAAGCCCCCAAGAAGACTGGTGTAAAATAACAGTGCAGACCAAATGCCATTTCTGTGCAAAATCTGAGCTCTGGAATTCAACTGTTTAGATGGAAGAAGCGCTCTGCAAGATGCATATGAATGAGCAATGTGTTGTAGAAAGAAGTTGTGCTCATCGCTACAGCAAGCTGGCTAGTGCGAGCTGAACGGTGGTAAGACTGTCGTGATGGTAGTTTGCGGTTAGTGAATATAAAAATCTGGGGAACACTTTAAGCTCTGCCTTTAAGGTTATGACGTGACAGCATTAACGGCTCTTGTCTGTGGCACCCCTTGTGGTTATTCGCTTGTGTACATGAACTTTGCTACTCACTTAATCAATAGTAACCCCTACCTCTGTTATCTTGCACATACTCATTAGGATACGATTACTAAGTGAACATTTTATGTGAAAGGCCACCTAACATAAATAGAAAGCCCCGCTTTAACCAACCATTCAAACATGTCCGCGTGACTTGGTGTTGTGTGTCTGACTTGAGATCCAAAGGTTCTTGTAGGTTCGATCCCATCTCCAAAGAGCTACCAGAGTTGGCAGCTACTGTCATGCTATGTTATCTCGTGACGTCACACAATCAATCCATCAGAGCCTGGCTATGCCAGTTTCTGACCACCACCCACCAGAGGCATATTTCTGACTTTCCACTTACAATGTCAAAAAACGCTAATGCTGATGCTGAATTTTCAGGAGGATGGGGCCTTCAACGCCATCACTTAAAAACTTTTCACCAGCATGGTGATTTGTTCAGAAAGAGTTGCCCTTACTCATTCATGGTCTGCAGGGCGCCAGCCAGGTCTTTGGACTCGAACCTGGCTGTCGTGTACAGCTCGTGGGCAATGGCTTTGCGCAGGATTTGCATCTGGCCTATCTGCAAGGGGACGAAATAAATGCAAGACCCAGGGACTCCATCAAATCACGCGACTCGGTGAAGAACAAAAAAAATTTTCGGGCATGAAGAGCCAGTTCACACAACTGAGCAAACTCAACAGTGTAGACTTTATCAAAGACACCTCCACAGGCCCTTATTTTGCGATAAGGAATCTAAGTTATTGGACAGGTTGTCTGCTACTCTCCACTTTTTTCACAAGAAAGCTGTAGTCACAGCAATCTTGCTAATGCATTTACTTGAATGCAATAACAGTTCTTGTGCCGAAAATAGAAATGAACGGTCAAGCCTTGCCCTACAATCAAATATCCTGTATTTACTTGAATACTGGTTGGTGCATTGTGCCGGTTGGCTTCTAACATTAAGAAATGAAGAAACAAAAAAACAAAAAGAAAGGGTTGGAATCCAGTATCGACCAACCAATGGAAACTTTAAGCTACGAGTATATGTAATTAAGGTGACCAAAAATGTTTACCAACATCGCACTATTGCGCTGCCACTCAATTTTTTATTATAGCTCCAGGTAAAAGATGAAAATTCGTTTAAATCAATGTTTAGGAGGCATGACCTGCCACGCCGTTGAGAAACTAAGAGCACTTTCATCTTTATGGTGAGGCCTCTGAAATGCAAAGTCAACGCGATGACGGAACAGCCAGACTATGAGCTCATCTTCGTGCCCACCTTATTTAATAATCTGTTTTACGACATTCTCAAAAAAGAAGTGGCATGCGAAACTTTCCTGTGATAATGATGGTAGGAATTGCTGCACTGTGTCAATGCTAGATCACGGCCTTCTTGTGAAGACAATCCAAAGCAGAGCTATTCTCTGAGGTATTTTTTGTTTGCAAATTTCTACCCGAATTTCCGTAGGTATAATTTTGCCTCATTCTCTATGTGCATTCATTTACTTAATTCATTCTAGTCACTTTTTCCAATGTTTTGTTCACAAAGTGGACCTTCACACTAAAAAGGGTTGCATTGCACTCCAGTAAATATACCATATTTAGAATACAAATGGTACATAGGTTGCAGCAACAAGAATTGAAATAACAGGCATACTACTATGCTGTTTACACATCTTTGGTGGTGCAAAATATTGAAGCAAAAAAGCCAGAGTAATACCCTACAATCTGCGATACCAATTTGTAATTCCTATACTAGGATAAGGCAAACCATTAATATGCGGAAGGTTTCACTCATGGGGGCATTGTTTCGCCAGTGATTTAGAGTTAAGCTATTCAAGTACCGCCCATTGGAATGAAGAGAAAAACGCGATGGTCGTTGAACACTAATTTACTCGGTACTATTTTATCCACTAGAGTTTAGGGCCATGCTTATGCAGATTTATTCAGTGAGTGCACAAATGTAGTTTTAATTCCATATTGGCAACATTTAGGTAGCTTTGCAGTGAGTGTAAAGATGACATGAGCTTGTTCTTCACAGTGCTTTTCACCAAATAAGGCAAATAGGGCCTCAGGTGGTACCGCAACTATATCCCTTGATGACGATGAACAGGAAACAGGAACAAGCGCAAAAATAATTTGCCTTAATCTGCATAGCAGGCGTGACCACGGTGCATGTAGAACTTAGAATACCAGTAGGCTCATTATGTAACAACAACCTGCTCGAAAATTGTGATGTTCAATGCCAAGCGTTGTGAAACAAGAACTTATTAGCAAGCAAATGTGAAAATAACGAACTGCTACGAACCTTGAGCATGCTCTCAAGAAAGATGGACCATGTCTTGGAAACCTTGGTCAGGGCTGCACTGTATGTCCTGCCCACGTTTTCTGTGCCACAGGGGAAAGAAGACAAAGACTAGCAATTTGCATTTCTCGCAGTTACAAAGAACCAATGATTTCTATGCAGGCCTTACAGTACCATCTTTAGGCCAGCTTTGTACCAGATTAAATGAAGCACGGTATTTACAAAAGTTCTCAAGAATATCAATCACATGCTATCACCTCGATTTAGCTGCAGCGAGCTTCAAGCCTGTACTGATTATTTTAGAAGATAAAAACAAGCATACTGTTCAACTAATATCTCATGACCCTCAGGACACGCATCGAGTGTTTTACAGGACTTCCGGTGGCAACATATTATTCTGTCTAGAGATGCCACACCACACTGCAAGTTCAATCTGTGACTTTCAGGAGCAACAAGGAATTGGGGCAAATTGAAGACATATAGGTGTACGGTTTTTCAATAACACGCAACCCTTTAATGTTGTTATTGCTCTCGCTGCTTTCATCATCCATAGCGTCGATAATTTCACTACCTGTGAGCATCAGCAACAACCAAAACAATTTAAGAATGGTAATCATCTCAATGATAATCATCTCACATGAATTCCCAGCAACTTGATGAAATTAAGAATAGTAGCATCTATAGAGTGATGTGAATATTGGGGATGCTATTCACAACCATAATGTAAATTCTGTCATTAATTTCACCAAGTAAAAAGCAGCCCAACAAGTAGTACACAATGATAAGAGGATGGACTAAATGGGCACTGTGGTGCCGTGGACAGCAGAACAATGTGTGCTTGCCTATTTAGGTAACTAATAATAAAATAGCACTGCAACAGCCTCGATACAAGGTGCAAAATGCATAATAAAAGCAGTCTATAAGACTGGACAAACACGTCACTGCTCATAGCATGGCTGGAAATGATGTGTAGAAATGATGTAACACGTGCGAGCAGATGTTCTGGGCCCCACTTACGAACTATCCCGTCGACTGGCTGCAGGGCCTTGCTCATGTTGGTCAGCAGTTCCTGCCATGACTTGTCCTTGACCATGCCCCGCTCGAGGGACCGCAGAACGCCCTGCAGCTCCTTGACTATCATGAAGGACAGCAGCCGGTCCAGTCCCGTCAGACCCGGCGTGCCCACACTCTTCTGCCCGTTTTTTGCAGCACATGGTATGCAGAGAAGGACAACGTAAGAATGTAAGAACGGTGGTTTCTGTGACATCATTTGCCTTAAAGTTACTTGCCTTTACGATTTGCTTACACTGAACATCAGCAGTGTCAACATACATGTGCCAACAGTAGATGAGAAGACAGCGACAGCGTCATCTATGTCTACCAAGATAAACTATTCAAAACTAGTTCACATTATACTAGGTTTAGCCATGTTAAAACTCTGCAACTTTTAGCCTATTTTGCCTTTTCAATACTTCTAAAGGCAACTCCATAAAAATGCTGCACGCAAGTCGCAAATATCGAGAGTCATTCACCGATTTCACTTACACGTTCCAAGTTTCAGAAACATTTACTGTTCCTGAGGCCATGGCTCAAAATGAGAATGTCGCAATACTAAACTGAGTGCAAGACGGGCTTTCATCCCCTTACCTGTAACAGGGCAAAGAGGCTCAGATTGATCACTTCCACGTGCGACTTAGCGTCAAACCAGGCGTTGGACTGGTCTATGTAGACTGTAGTCCTGCACGTACGGAAAGCAACCACAGTGTATAGTTATCACATTAGTACACCATTACCAAGTCGAGTCAGTAGTCACACATTAGACTAAAGTACCTTCCTAGGTTTCCTTTCAGATAAGCTGGAGATCATTTGTCTCGTCATAAATTAATCTAAACAGAAGTGCTCCTAAAGAAAGATAAATGAGCATGCCCGGTGTGTCCATATATACATTATGTGTAAACAATACAATAAAATCCTTCCAGAGAGAGATTGATTGCAAATAGAGCATTTGCACCCTATTAGATGATGATTAGATGCACTCTATTAGATGATATGTTAAACAGGCATACAAGGATCTTTTGAAATCTTGTGATAAAAATTTCCAGGCAAATTGGTTGCTTCCACTACATCACCAACGAGAGATGACCATTTCGGAAATGTGGCATACGTAGTGCTTGTGTTGATTCAAACTAGGCAGAAGCCAGGCTAGTGCTAATTAATGGTTTAGCAGGGTGTTCTAAAGCACAATTAGAAAAAATTTCACATGCAAGATTAGGTGTGAAGTGTTAAGCCGGCAGAAAACATTCACAGCAAAAAGAAAAACAAAACAAAAACGCAAGCACATGGTACTAACTTGGGATCGGTGACCCGCAGCACTTCCCGTGCCAGCCTGCCAATGAAGTTGACAGAGGCCTGGTCTAACTGTGGGAATGTTGGGATGGGGATGGTACGTGACTGGTACACGCTCTGCCAGTCTTGGACCTGCAATCCCAGTGTTGCAGAATGTCTGTGTTATACATCGAGGCAAGTAAAAGGGCGTGACACTACAATCACAGAAAAGGAAGCCCAGCGGGCAGTGTGGGCAAGCCGGGCTAGTTGGTAACAATTAAATTCATTTTTGAAAATGGTGAATCTGTCATTACTGAACTTTCATTCTTTTTTTTTTGCAACTTGAAAACAGATTCTTACCAACTGTTCCTTTAATTATTCTTCTAAAAAAGAATATAAAAAAATAAAAGGAAAAGGGAGCCCGGCCTAGCATAGCATTGCCAGGCCTAAAGCCACTTTGATGTACTATAAGAAAAAAAAAAAGCAGGCAGCTAAAAACAACAAAAGTAAAAGAAACAACTGAAGAATAAACAGCAACAAGGTTCTGTCCATTAATTTAGTTTGCGGCATCACTCGTCACCTTGCAAACATGATGAATACTGCAGCACTTATCTAATAATGGACAGTATTAAACTGTGGACATCATCAATAAGTGGTCCGCTGTAGATAAGTTGCTGCAGCACATTTACTCTCTACCACAAACAACAGTAATTTAAATAAAAAATTTTGGTCATACATCTTTCAGAGTGTATATATATATATATATATATATATATATATATATATATATATATATATATATATATATATATATATATATATATATATATATATATATATATATTAAAAAAAAAAGAAAAAACATGATTGCTGTGGCATAACCCAAAAGTGTGAATGTGGTAGGCAGCTCAGTTATTTGGGTACTAGAAGTCTCCATGTTAGATTTAAATCTCTTTATCGGTGTAAAAAAAAACAACTACTTTTTAAATTTATGCTCGGCAAAATCACGTGAGAAAAACAAACTCCATCCGCTTTAAAAAGGAATCAGTATCCCAATTAGACGATGTTGTTGACACACAATTTCTTCATTGTGGTGCAAACGGACCGTTGCACGCACCTACTTTGCCACTTGTCTCATTCTGTAATTTGGTGAGCATTTCCCCATGCAGCAGAGTGTTAGTTAAATTTCTAATGTACTTTTACATGCCAAAACGACACGTCAACTAAGTGCGAGTTTTCGAGGTCCCTAACTGCATCCCCTCTTCAAAGACATGCAACCACCAATGTGGGAACAGGTGCCATGGTCAATCATACTGCCATGTGGAAAACCACTGAGCTAACACGGCAGGTACACTTTGGTAAAAAAAAGAAAGAAGTAAACAAAAGGCGAAGCCTGCAATGCAGTAGTACCACAAAGAGTGGTTCGAGCAGTTACTGAGGTAATTCTTGACGGAATGGGAAAACGGAGGCAGTCTCCGCATGGCACACACCTTCTGCCGCAGGAAGGCATTGCACTCCTGCTCAACATTGTAGCTGATGATGCGAGACACCTCTTCTTGCCAGACACGCAGCCCATAGATGCTCACATAGTCCTGAATGTACTCAAACGACCGGTGGTAGCCGTCGATCACCTTGCCCAGGGCGGTCAGTTTGGGCACTAGTTCACTGGGCTGCAACGACAATGAAATTAACACGGTGCTTAGGCCTTCATAAAGAAGAGTTCTGTTTTTTTAGCTTGGACTTGAAGAGGTGAACACATCGCTGCTGACTAGTGCAGTCCGAAGTGAAACATCAACGAGAAAGCATGATGATGTGAAACTTACTAAACACAATACGTTGCCACTCACACAAATCACAAAAGAGGTAGTGCAACCAAGAATAGGAGCAAAACGGCCTCCACACTGACACAGACACATAGTTCTGTCCTCTACGCTACTTAAGTAACAAGCGTAGCCCTCTTTCAATTCTTTCAGAGCGAGACAGAGTAAACTTTCAGCAGTGTTCTCTAATTTTTCAACTTGACAATAAAACATCAATTATTATATCAACATTATAAAGAGGGAACTCATTCATTGGTACTACTCTAAAAAGAGGGAAAAATTTACTATCCTGAATAAGCCCTCTAGGCTTCTAAAAAGCCTGGCTTGTGCTTTAGGCATTTATTGATAGTTTCATTTCCAGTAATGCTCAATAAATTCTTATTGGTGCAAGATATAATGAGCTTTTACTATGTTTGTAGACTTTTATCCTCGTTTCTGTAGTCCTTGGTGAGAAAGAAACTTTGCAATGAGGCTAGTAACAAAAAGTTAATGAGATTTCTTTGTTGTTGTCACCACAGTCATATTCTAATGTTTCACCCCACTGCCTTTATTTACTGTGAAGAAACCACTCTGTAAGCTGACTGCCATTGGGCTTGGTCTGCTTATATGTTAGTGCACTTACCTTTGATTGCTATACATATTCCACCATCTCAATTAACTATGAACTTGCCAGAAAATTATTATTACTTGAGAATATATTAACCAGAAAACCAGTATAACTCTGTGAATATGTCTACAGCTCACGATTCAGGCAATATAAACTGGGAGCATATCAGTGAGGATCTACTCCATTGTTAGATTTTAAACTGCTGTGCCAGCCTGATGGTTCCAGTACAAGAAAAGCAAACTGAAGAAAAGTTTGCCACACTGTGCCTTTCTATCCTGGGTGTTAACATAAAGAAACATCAACCATTCTACATATTGTTGAGAGAACCAAATTTTTGTATAATGCATCCCAAAAAGTGAAAATACAGTTAGAAGAAATATACTTAGATCTGCCGTGCTAAAAGGTACCCCAACTTTTCCACAGTTCTTAAATACTGTGCTGCATCAGAGAAAAGAGGACATATTCACAAGTGCAGGCACCTCATAAATGCCTCTGTTGGCACTGTGTTGACTGTCTAAAAGCTTTAAAACTGACTTTCTATAGACACATCACTTTGCCTAACGCACAGAAAAGGCTCTTTCAATGGATGCGCTCACCCTGGCCTTAGGGTTGAACACAAGGCCGCTGTGCAGGGCACGCATGACCTGGTTGACCAGCTCCCGGCGGATACCGTCCTCGAGAAGCTGCTTCGGATCGATCTGGACAATGCCAACCAGTGTCTTCTTCATCATCAATATGCCCTCGGTGAACACCGAGATGGAGTGCGTCAGCTTGGCAACCTAGAGGGGACAGTGAAACCAAAGACAAGAAAAGGTTTCAAGACAGAACTGAAACCAGTTCAAAGCTCTATAATTAATGGCTTTTGGTTTTTGAGGGTTGAGGGAACCACTTGGGGTTCTTCAATTAGCGCTGCCACCATAAAGCATAATCGGCATTTATAGCATTTCACTTCTATCGACACTAGGCTGCCGTGAGATTCAATTTTACCTCCGCATCAGCAGCTAAGCGTCATAGCCACGTAGCCATAGAGCAGGTTTCAATGTTCAAGAAAGAAAGAAGAAAAACCTAAACACAAACATATCAGTAAAAAATAACAAAAACTTACCAATATTTGTGACACCTGCCCAATGCTACATTTTGCGACAGTAGTTTGCAGTTTAACAGTTTAGATAATGGAGCTTAACGTCCAAAAGTGACTCAGGCTATGAGAGATGCCTACAGTTTGAGCAGTCAGGGGTGTTAGTTTATGTGGTCCTGGAGGATTCATAGCGTTTAAAAAAATTTGACACTGGGAGTGAATTTTTTTTTTTTTTTTTTGAATATTCGGGAGTCAAAGGGTTAAGTAAGGTATGCCTGTCATACACTTGAAGCCAGTCACCTCGTAGCGCTGGTCAAGCTGAGCGTAGGTCTTGAGCTGATCCTTCATAAGACGTGTTGGCACTTCCTTGATGGCCATCGTCTGCAGCTCGACGATGCGTGCCAGCACGCCAAACATGGTCTCGGGAATGATGTGCAGCACCTTGCGCACATAGTTCACCAGCTCGGTGGAGTAGTACTGCGACACCGACACCAGGTCTGGGCTGTTGGCCTGGTTGATGCGCAGCAGTGGTAGGTCCAGGGCTGTGGCCAGCTGCAAGGAGAACAGGCACAGAGTCCTTGCGTGTCCACAAAGCACTGCTCATGCAATGCTTCACGAAAATTATTTTAATGCTGGACAGGACCGAGTTAAGCAGTAACCTTTCCTCTAAAGCATAGAGATGAACTAGTTGGCGATTTCACTTAAAAAGCATTGCTGCACAGGACCCTGAAGAGCCAGATGACAATAACAGGACAACAAAAGTTGTTTTTTATACTGAGAAAATACAGAAATGAATGATGTTAAAAAGCACATAAACCCAATGACCTGAAGAGTAAAGAATCAGCTATTGTCCACTGAGCATCCAGTACTCTTATGTGCAATGCTTTTCATGCCTGTAAAATGATTCATAAACGAGTAACGCTAACCCTTCCCTCGAATTATACATGGTGACCAGTGGTTTGCGAGATATGCAGGTGTTGCATTTGTAAGAGTCTATAAATACTACTCCACTGTGCATGGGCGGAGGAAGATGCAGTGATGAATAGCTGCCAGAAAGTGCTAAATACTGCAGCAAAGATGAATGTATTGCCATGTAGCAACTACTAGTTTCTGAGACTGAAACATGCTGAGAGACAAGTTCCGACTGGTGAGACAAGTTCCGACTGAGTTTTTTGCTTTGAACATGTGTTGAAAAAATATCTTATGCACGAATACAGGTAGCACCAAAAGGTATTCTATTTTTTGCATATTTGCATATTTGCACAATGCATAAAATTAAGATATGAAACATATAAGTAATACTCTATCATTACTAAATATGGGTAAAAGGTGCTGCTTTAATGTGGATTTTAAGGCCGCTTATACACTTAATCTGAGAGGTGCGCACAGAGTAAAACCAAATTAAATACAAGCAGCTTCGCAAAGCTGACAGACGTTACACTGCGTACAAAATACTTCATGTTTGGAAAACTCATTACAATAATGATGAAGACGACAAAAGCGGGAAGAAGTCTGGTTTCTATTCTCTAAGGCACCGCATACCACTCATGATAGAGGTGCATAAAAGCATACTCATATCATTTGACTGTAATTAGCAGCCTCCAAAAAAGAAAATCAATCATAATTATTTGAAATCAGGGGGACAAGAAAACATTAATAAAGAAATTATTGCCTATATCGTATTATCTGTCTAGGTTGTAAAAAATTCTCCTGTGCAAGCTACTGGACGATTTGGACTAAATACTGACCACAGGGTAGCTTGTGATCGTCTACATTTTTTGTTAAGTAATTTAACATTAGAACATGGCCTGAATTTTTGGGAATTGGCAAAAAGACTGTAGCCAGCTGTGACAGAGCTTTTCGTCGAGGCAAGCGGGGCAGCCAATTTGGCAGACTGAGCAATATGGCAAAACGTTTCAATCTTAGATGTTAGCATACATTTTCTCAAGTTATGCATAGACAGGAACATTTCGCTGTAAATTTGTCTTGCGCCTCTTTAGTCTCCAATGACTGAAATAGCAGTTTCTCATTAGCAGGCAGTTGGCTTGAATTTTGCCCATTTCCAGCTGTTACATTTGGCCATCACACCAGCATAAGGCAGTGGAACTCAACTGCGGCAAACAGTGTAGGCAAACAGCTTTAGGACTACCAATTAGAGACCATCGACTGCAGAAACAGTGAAATGCAAACCACTCTTTGTACGAACGATTGAACACTCTGGTCGTAACTGACAAGTACCAAATGCAAGCAGCTTCACACCTTGAGGAATGTTGCCCGGAGATTGATGACCATTGATGGGTCTTCTTTGATTCCCTTCTGCATGAATGGTGTGTAGCTGGAATTCACAATGCAAGACAACGCAAGTGAGACAGACATAAATAAAACCACAAAACCTGAACCCCTCTCTCGGTTGATATTGAGCAGAGACAGACAAACACATCCTTTAACTAATTCAATGAACACTACAACATGCTTTGCATAGCATGACTACACTATGATGCATTTGGTTCAACAAATAACGAAGTGCGAATGTTCAGTTTTCATTCGATCTAGCAGTAAGTGCACAGCCCTGTGCTTCCTTTATACTGCTAGTTCATTCGTCGTGACATGTTTAGCATATTTACTTCAAACTGCCACAATAAAAACAAAGGGAGCAGGAAAGCATGACAGCATACATAAACAGCGGCTAGCCAAAAACCAAGCCGATTTGGTGTTGGCTAATCTTGCCAGCAAGAGTTACCACTACCAAGGTCTGATATAATTCAATACCTACCTACTGTAGCAATTTGCAAATACTATGTTCACTCACATAATGATTTTGAAGCAACACATATCACAGCTCCTTTTAGCAAAGAATGAAAAAAAAAAAAAAAAAAAAAAAAAAATGAACGCTTTGCAGCAATCTAAAGAAATGGGCTGCTCAAGAATGACAGCGAGAGGGACTGCAATGCATAAAACACCTGTCGATGATCTCCCAGGCATAGGAGAGGTCAGCGATGACTTCGAGCGTGACGAGCACTTCCTCCTTGACGTTGATGATACGCAGCATGCTGTGCAGGTACTGCCGCGTCTCACTCAGGAACTGCTTCACCTGTAGGTTGCTCTCCAGCTGGTGAAACTGCTCAACCTGCATAGAACAAAGAAAGAGCCAAATCACCAGCTAAAAGCAAAAATGTGATTTTGATGCCACCAGTAGTTTGTACATTTGGTATTGTAGGGACTAAAGTATCAATTTAACAACTGGTATATTTCAACCAAGCTAGTTTGAATGACAGTATACTCCGCAACCAAGCAATAGGAAAGACGTGAAAACCTGGCTGAGATCAAGCATGCACACTCTCTAGGCAGTCAAGTAACCATAATAAACTCATTCAACCAGATATCTGTTGTGAACAGCCGTTACACAAACTGCAAGGGACATGAAATGACGATAAAGAATTGGTTCTTTGTGTACAGCCTTCCGCAGGTTTCACAACAGCAACTCACCTCTGCTGGTTTAATGGTTTTATGAAGTTACAGAACGTGAGAACTGTGTAAAGTAGCAAGAGAAATGCTGCAAGTGTGTATCTAGGAAGCGAGGACACTGCCAGCCGGTACCTCTTCTAAGGCCTGAATGAGCTGGACGATCTTGCGGCCGGTCCCTGTCGTGTCCTCATAGTTGAGGGAGTCAATCTGCTTGCTCATCTCCGAGAACCACGCCTGCAGGTTAGCTGCAAATTTCAAAACACAATCGAACCAGTTTGTTCCACGCTACAGAAAGCATAACAATACAGCAGCAACTTCTTTGCTATGTGTATTTTTTTTCCTGAATAGTTCTAACCTTTGCATCATCTGGCTTTTTGCATCAGTCTGCAAATTCTAAATGCAAATGCCTTTTTCTGCATGACAAAGCTACTGATGACTGTGAAGATAAAAGTTTCCAGTCGCACGTCCAACTTCTTGAAAAATATAAGAGCCTATTCGGCTAAAATGACCCTCTATAGCAGTCAACTATCCTGCTCTGTCTTGACATGAATGATTGATTCCTGGGCACTTCGAACATGTCCCTGGTAAAAAGATACCAGAGACCAACAGTGGTGAACTATAATCAAAAAGCAAAATAGAAAGAGCAAATGGAAGAAGAATTAACAAACACCAGCAAGTAATAATAGTTGGTTCACAGGAAGGGAAAGGCGCAGAATCTGTCACACTAGTTTCTGTGGACACCTGACCGCGCCCTAAGGGAAGGGAGGAAGGTGGGAGTGAAAGTGGAAAGAGAGAAAGCGGAGCCGTAGTGGAGGGCTACGGAGTAATTTAGACCACCTGGGGATCTTTAACGTGCGCTGACATCGTACAGCACACGGACGCCACTTCGTTTCGCCTCCATCGAAACGCAGCCGCCGAGGTCGGGTTCGAACCCGGGCACTCCGGACAGTAGTCGGGCGTCTTACCACTGCACCACCCCGGCGGGGCCCAGCAAGTATCCAGGCAAGCTTTGTCTGCCAAGCCTAAAACACACTGCAAATCTCGGTAACCAAAGAGACCACAGGGTCCAAGAAAAAACAATGCCCAGAAGGCTGTCCTATTATGGCTTGCAAGAATTACACCAGCTTATGACTTCCATTTCCTGTCACGCAATACCAATCTTATGACCTCTGTAGCAAACTAAACATCTTCTGTCAAACAAAAATACTTTTGATGCTTGCTGAGCCTACCCAAAATGTGGCACTGTTCATTCTTTGCCACTTGCTGCAGTCAAGCTAATTATCAAGCAGCTAAAACACTCCAAAGAATTCACTATATCAGCCAGCCCAACCAGCAGCTGTAAATTGCCTATTGTTACCCAAACAATCTCAAACACATAGGTGCCTGCCGAGGTTTTCTGGAAAATCAGTGCTAGAAGAAAAAAAAGCTGTTTCCTCTCTGTCTCAAGGTGTAGCCCAACATTGAACATGCAGGGAAGTGCAATGCACACTGCTTCGTTGCTGAGCTACAGTCAAGGCTCTTTATATAGCAAACATGCAAAAAATTCAAAAAATTGCAAAACAGTTTGACATGGCTGAAATTAGAAATTTCAAATTTGTCAATAAAAACTCTAAAAGGAGAACTGCAATTTAGTCACTGAAATTTTTTTTCAAACAAGTTCCACAAGTTTTAACATTTTTTCGAAGTCACTCGTGCTGGTTTTGGAGGCCGTAAAAAACAGAGTGCGAAATGGCAGTTAGGGGTTGGTTTCCCTGCTTCAATGAAGTTTCAAGTAAAACATAGGACAGCACAGTGAGAGTTATTGCTGTCTTCACCACCTCTGAGACAGCCTAGCCCAGGATGGCTATAGGCAGGATACAATTGACTACTGGTTCCAAATGAGTGCGATCCAGCTGGCTGTCAAACGTTTGCCACGCCGCAAGATCTCCCATGACGCTGTTAGAAAGTGCAAGATAAAGCGCAAACCGTGGCACGAGTGCTTGTCGCACCATCATCAGTTCCTCACGTTGTGAGGCAAAGACTGCTTTCTGTCATCTACGTGGGTACAGCTTAATGCTCTACAGTTCGATACGTCTGTTCTATGGCCAACCGCATCCAGCGCAAAAAGTTAGAATAACTATTTTGGAACAGTTTCATATAGGTAAAGATTCATGAATAATTCATAGCTACAATTCATCCATTCCAATGAGTGTTTCGTGGCTTCAGCAGAAACCTGTTCCCACTGTCCCTTTCTGTTCACACTGATATGTCCAAAGACGAACAGAATTTGACGAGAGGCAAACAGCATGACCCACCATTCTTCTCAACACGAGTCAGTGGCTTGGCACCCGAGTAGACCTCAGACAACTCCTGCAGGTGCTCTGTGCTTTCCTTCTTGAGGGAGTTCCACTTCTCGTGCTTCACTGACAGCAAGTGCTGAAACAGCTGCACAAAGAAGGTCACACAACATCACCTGGGGCTAGCAAGCAGATATGAGGCAACCCACAGATTGTAATGCCTCTACATTTCGGGACAAACGGGAAACGACCTTGGTACACACAGTGCTGTATTGTGCTCCCTGAATGGTGTATAATGTTTTAGTAGCCGCCTTGGCAATACTACGCACTGCATTTTTCAATTTGCGCAAGTTTATTTCTGTTAATTTCTGTGTCGAACTAACACTGAAAGCAGTTCAATAAAGAAAACTGGTTGCTTGGCCGACTGACCATTGAGCTTAAGAGATGCATGCAGTACCAATTAGGGACTTTTAACTACATTAGGCCTTTTGTAATATAACTATGTTCGTAAAATAATTCTACAGTGGGTAAGTTCCACAGCAGACAAAACTTACCGCGAAAAAGTGGATAATGTACAAATTGATTCTGCAACACAACCCAAAAGCCTTCAAGCAATACTTTCACGTCCAACTATGGTTAAAATTGAATGAAAAAGATGGAAATGAAGTTTGTCTCGAAATATCTGTTCTGGTAAATAGTGAAAAGTAGAAGAAAGAACAGAAGTGCAGCAACGTGAGGATACTCTTTCAGACATAACTGTCAGGTGCTTTTTATTCGGCTCATTTTTGTTCCAGGTGTATAGTATTTCGCAATGATTTCATGCTCCTTGTCTACAATTTTGTGTTTGGTAAAAGGACAACCACTAGCTAAGCAAGCCCACTCACTATATGACAACACGCAACGCACATTTAGCATGCGTTCACGCTTTAAGCCTGCGCCATGGGCTGTGCAGCCCTACATCACTGTGGAAGGGGCCAAACTGGCTCTGACCAACCCCGGATAATTACCATAACTGTTGGTATACAGCTCACAGCATGCATTGAAAAACATCACCTGGTGCAGCATGAAATGCGCAACACAGTTCTGCGTACTGGGTGTGGACAACGCAGCAAGAAAACTTTCATTTTCAGCCAAAATTTAGCTCCGCAGACAAAGCAACAAGTGCAGACAAACTGGAAAAGACTGTACCACACACTGCAATCTTGGCACACAGGCACTCCTATAATTGACCCTGACTGAAGAAGCTCAGGCACCATGGCTGGTAGTACTGCAGCTGCAGACTTTCGTTCAGCCGCTGGGCTCTTCAGCTTCAGTACCGAGCCAGTATGATACAATTAAGGAGTACTTCTTAACCTTACAGCTTCATTCATTTTGCAATTTCTGTCGATTGCAGTCAGACTGCATCAGCAAGTTCCTGTCTTTCTTACGTCCCCATCAACTGCAGACAAAGTGCAGGCAGCAGAGTGTTAAGGCAAAATTACAGAACAGATAGCATGCATGTCGACAGCACCATTAGGACGTTCTACATCTGCATCCTACTTTGACTTGACTGCTGAACCATAAGGACATTGAATAATATGCATTTTTGAACTACGCCACAGGAGCAATGATATATAGGCAGTGACTACTGCACAGTTGGGGACTCTGGTACGGACCTCCTTGAGTTTCAGCTCAAATTGGGCAGCTTGCAGCAGCAGCTGGAACACAGTGAGCGGCTGGTACTTGCTGTCCTGGTGCACCTGGTCCCGCAGCTGCCGACACCTCTTGTTCAGCTCCACACCTGTGGTTGAAGACCCAGAAATGGAATGGGAGTTCAGCAAAGCAGGAATCCAAGGTGGAGATGACAAAGACAACCCGCTGTTAAGGAAGCAGCACCGGATAGACAACAAGTGACCAACAGCATCTCCTACCTATGAGTGAAAAGACACCCTTGCAATGAGAAAATTTTTCGCATCGCTCTGTTCACTGCTTTTCTGTTGAGTCCGGGATGTGGTCCAGGTTAATAATAAAAGTAATAATAATTGGTTGACAGGAAGAGCAAGGCACAGTATTTGTCACACTTGTTTCTGTGAACACCTGAACCAGGCCATAAAGGAAGGGAGGAAGGTTGGAGTGAAAGTGGAAAGAGGAGCTGTAGTGAAGGGCTACAGAGTAATTTCGACCACTTGGGGATCTTTAATGTGCGCTGACATCGCAAAGCACACCGTTTCGCCTTCATAGAAACGCAGCCGCTGGCAGAGCGTGAAAAGCGGCGCATAGCAGCAGCAAATGACATTTGAATAAAATGCGCCAAAGTTACATATCTCACTTTTATTATAAAGGCATAAACAAAAGCCATTTAAATAACGAATAGAGCCATGTTATGGTGATGCATAGTGTGTATGCAATGTGTCCCTGTATAGAGAGGCAATGTAGAAGAAACGGCATGGGACACAAGAGAAGACACATGCACAGATGACAGGACAAGCGCTTGTCAGGTGTGAGTCTCTCACCCTGCGAAAGGCTGACGGTGTGCAGCAGCATCCAGCGGAGGGTGACGTTACATTCGCGCACTGTGTTGAGCAGCTTGGGCACATTGTCGAGCACAAACTCTTCCTCGAGCGCCCCTTCTTTGAGAAGCTGCTGCAGCCTGGGGATGAGCTTGTTGATGCGGTTATGGTACTTGAGGGCCTGGGAGAAGAGGAGGCACAGCGGTGACAAGGAGCGACATGCCATAACAAAGATGTCGGGGGACATTCCAACCGTGCGAGAACATTTTCCAACCATAAGCTATGAAGGAGGTTATAACGAGTAACAGGTTTATAATAGGTGAGGTGACACACTGACAATAGTCACGTGAGACATCTGTCGTGGGACTAACGATACTAGATAAGGTGACCTTAGAGGAATTCCTAAAATGCTTTATAAGCTGCGGGCTGCTTTCTTTTCCTCATGATATGTGATATGCTGACTGTACAAGCAGTTGTCTGCTTTTATTTTTGAAAACCTCGGCCTGAAACAGCTGAAACACATTTGTACAAAGTCAAATTTCAGAAGTTACTCGATTTCACAAAATGTTTTTCCCAACTGCAAGCTATTGAGATGTCAAAAATATTTTTCAACGTAAACCAGATGCACTCCACATGCCATTACAAGGAATCTTCAGAAAAACAGCCACAAGAAAGGTTCAGTAAGAAAATGCTAGTTGAGCAAATGTATTTTTGCAAAAACTGAATATAAATATTATATGCTTGTCACTTAATCACACATAAATATTGCATCTAAAATCAAATCAAGTAAAAAGTTAATATTATAGTCAAAGAACTGAAATTATGAAAAAAAAAAAAAACAAAACAAAAAAAAAAACACAACTGCTTGCTAATTTAGTGGAATAATTTTTTTATGCGCTAGTTATTGTATCCTATGTTCTGTATGTGTCACATGAAGTTTTATGTGAATGAGCCAAAAAGCCTTTGTTTTATCACGACATTTAGCAGTTTCATCCATCTCATAAAACCTCACAGGATTTTTTCCCTTGCGAAGGGAGGTGTTGGCTCACTCAAGCAAAAACCATCAGAGTCTCTACAAGGATGGAAGATGGTCTTTAGTCTAGAGTTTTGCTCATTTTGAATCATTTGGAGTTTTACCCTGTGACTTCCTTGAGTTTGTAAACATAATTTCTTTCAAACCTTAACAATGCTGCCTCGAAGAGTATCATCCTTAAAGCAAGAACAAAAAGAAAATAAACACTGGCTGTATCTCCATGTTACGTACCTGGTCTCGTACATTGCCGCTGTCCAGAGTGTTGAGCAAGGCCTGTCGGGCAGCCTTGTAAGGCTCCCAGGCATCCACCAGATTTACAGTCATGCCCATGTAGATGCTTATCACCTGAATGATTGACATGTAGTGCACACAGTTCATTATAGACAGCCCACACTCTTGCAACATGCATCCAGGACAGTAATGACAAATAAGAAAACCAGCATCAAAAATGAATAAAAAGCATGAAGAGAGGGGCTTGGTAATTAAAGAACACAAAAAAAGGTATTGTAAATTTAAAAGTATAGAACAATACAAGGAAATACTAGCTTTTAACTGCAATGAAAAATTAGACAGCAGCTCAGAAACAGTCCCTTGGTATTCAATACTGCAGAAGTGCCCATACTGAAAACAGGGATGGAAAGCATGCATTTGTGGACTTTATTCCTGCTACACAGCTCCTATGCTTTCATATTTGGAAGACAGGTGGCAGTGAAGGCATAAGTGTAGTTAAGGAGCCACTTCAAGAATGATTTCAGTCTCAGAGTCTGTCTTGTATGGTAATATAATAAATATGCAAGCAGTCACACTGAGAGACAAAGTGTGAAGGAATTAACAGGCAAATGCGGGAAGCAACAGAGCCTGCATGGAACAGCGAACTGAATATAAACAAAACGGACAGACTCACCCAGTTGTCAGGGAAGTACTTGTCTACAATCTCTCGCATCTTGGCCTGTTGGTTGTGCAAGATCTCGGGCGCAAAGTAGAGCACCACGTACAACATGGCCGCCTGCGTCGCCAGCGCCATGCTGCGATGCTCGGGAAGTGGGTAGGCTGCGATCTGTCAGAACAGGCACGAGCGAGAGCATATTCAATGCGATTCAAATGCACAGACCGACTGGTGGAGCTGTTCGCACTCTTCCTTCTAGGAGTCCAGAACTACAAACAGCATGGTAGAGACTGCCTTGCAGATAACTTTCACACTGTAGCATTTTCTGTGCAACCCAAAATGGATCTAAAGTCAAGGAGGAGGAGGAGGAAAAAACTTCATTAAAAAAAAAAAAAAATGTAAACACTCCCAGGAGGACCTCTTAGTCCAGGAGCCCTCAGGCTGTTCCTTCTAGCTTAGCCCGCTCGACCAGCCGTAACTGATCTGCAGGTTGCGTGGCTAGAAGGGCAGCCTCCCAGGAGGAGGGGGTGGGGTGTTTGACGGGAGGAACGCGGATTGGATGTGGGCATTCCCATAAGTAATGGTAGAGGGTGGGTGGGGTGGCGTTGCATGTGGTGCAGTACGGTGGGAAGTCCGTGGGGTGAAATATGTGGGCAAATTGAGGAGATGGAAACGAATGTGTTTGGAGTTGTCGCCAGTACGTGCTGTCGATGTGAGAAAGCGTGGGATGTGGTGGCGGCAACGTGGCATGGCAGCGACGATAGTACTGAACAATTGTAGTGTAGTCAAGAGGTTCGATGGTGGTGTATAATGAAGGTTTGGGGAAGACATCCACCGGCGCCCGGAAGCTTAGTCTAAAGTCAAAGCCAACACCCTGGTAGCTTGAATTTACTTAGGAAGGTAAAAAACGACGAGTTGTATTTTACACATAATCCCAGTATAAGTGTTCATGTCACTGAGAGCAGCGATTAATGAGACCCTGGCTGCCATTAGTAACATGTCCTCAAAGCTGAACTTCAATTTTTCTTAAAGCACTGCATGTTCAGAGAAAGCCTTAAGTAGGCTTTGAAGAATCATTTGAATAAGATTGAAGTAATGTTCACGGGTAATACTATTGCCATAAAGCTTCGTAGTGTTCATGTGCTCACGTTCATGTGCTCATGTGGTATTACCACTCTGTCTGTGACCCAAGATGTGACAAGATTTAGCTCAAACGATTGCAGCCATGCACAAATTTTTCTATGTCATTTGAAACTGCCGTAGCTGTTTCTGGTGCCTCATCTTGATTCCTTTTGTCAGCTTTTTAAACTGAAGACGGCCAAGAGTGGCAGTAATTCAACTTTTGAATGATTACTGAACAAGTTCATTGCCATCACTGCCAGAGTTGTTCAGTTCTTTATCGGTGCAATCAAGTTCAATAGAGAGCTTTTTTTTCTACTAATTATGCCTCATCCTGCTTATCTGCTATTCCTGACATTACTATCCCATGACCAATAGAATGAGAAGCGAGCGCTTGCTTAAACTTACTCCCCATATTTTTCAAGAGTTCTTAGGACTCTGGTTAATAATGTCGGGCAATAAACCTCTGCGACCTTCAGCACTGCTGCTGCTGCTGGGCAAAGTACTGGGCACACCTTGCTGTTGCAACCTTCGACGAGTGACGACATGTGCAAGTGTTTGTATCTAAGTGAAATAGAGAACCAGAGTGAGGTGTAAAGACCTGGTTGTAGACGTCGTCCGACCTGAGCCGGCCCAGGACCATGCTAATGTAGGTTTCGTTCAGGGTCACCCGCCGGAAATACTCGTCCGGGTAGTTGACTGGGCGCTTGGCTCCCGGCACAGATGAAAATCCCGTGCTCCGAAGGAGCTTGCAGACATCGTCAAAGTTGGACTCGTCGCTCGACCGTTGTGCACTGCGCACACGAGTGAAATATTCGAGAAATGCCTGTGATGCATGCTATGGCCCACTGCTCGCCATCAATTCTCTTCAATTCTGACAAAAGGCACAAAAAATACAAGACTCAAGCATGCTATAGATATTAATTCACAATTTCTTGCATGTCATTTCTGTAACAACATAGAATAAGTGCAACAAAAGTGGTAACAGCAAGCAGCAGGTCTCAAAGCGTCCATCTTGATGCTACGTATGCAAATTAAATATTACAGCTGACCCTTGATCGTTTTAGCTCGAAGGAGACCGAAAATGTGTTCAAAATGTGCAGAATTCAAATCACTCAGCCTTCTTTAACAGACTCGACACTAGCAGGACAAGAATGTCAATTCAAATAAATCTGCTGCTCAATTAATCAGAGTAGACTCTACAGACAAAAAACAACAACAAAAAGAATGATGCACAACTGCAAACAGACCACACAGATTTATCCCCAAGAGGCAAGTCAGACCGAGCTAACCTGTAGCGGTAATAGGCAACCAGCATGCGTTCCCGAATAATGCCTTCAATCTTCTGGTCAACGACGAGAAGTATGACGCCACACAGGAACAGGGCCTCGCACTGCGAGAATGAAAGGAAGACTAAGGTATTGGGCGTGTTGCCATTACAAACCACAGGGCAATCAAACAGCAGCAGTATAAAACGCTGTACAGGGCATACAATAAAATTTTAGTGATCTCATAAGCGATGGCCAATACTGAAATGTTATAGCACCAAGTGCTACACTGGCACTATGTATTACGATGAGCTGGACAGTGTGTGACAATATGCGACAATGTGTGACACTGCCTTATCGCAAATTTGAGCCCAGCACAATTATACGTGTCATCGCATTAGTAAATATCCTCATTGATAACTCGAGAACATTATCTGGTAAGAAATGAAAAGGAAAAGAGGTGTAATGGTTAAATCGGCATCAGCGGAGTAGTGTTTGCGAGAGTCATTTTGTTCGTAATGAGACCACAGAAGAAAGAGATGTTGAAAACGATGAATCAATTTAAAATCACTTCGCACTGAGGACACTAACATTTAACAGCCCCATGCCATACATACTGCTGCACAGGGAATGTACGCGAAACTGAAACTAAAAAGGAGCTTGGATTCCCTCGACACATTTACAAGTGAAAAGTGCAAATGTAGTGAAAGTGTTTGAATTTCAGAGAAGTGCAGTTGCTTTCATATTCACAGTTTAAGGCGGAAAACTTCCAAAACAGAGCCAACTTCTAGAGCTCCTACTTAAAATGACACACAAAAATGAGTATGAAATGTACAAACCGCAAATTCACAGCCTGAGAAAAAAATATATACATATAAGAAAAAAAAACAAAACACCAGTGAAACAAGCTGACTGAAGTGAACAAAGTAATAAAGGAAAACCAGCATTTGAGGACGCTGTTATGTTTAACAGCAGACCAGGCTCACCATAAGTTGCTTCCCATCATCGTTCACAAGCACAGACTCCAAGGATTGTTGGATGTAGATGCCCTCATCCAAGTCTTCAAGAAACCTGCACATTTGTGTGAAATTATGCATTGGAGATTTTAGCATGGCAAAAATATTCTTTAGTGCCCCAGAATAAGCCAGAATTACAAAGTTTCTAAGGTACAACATGGTGCGCGATTATACTGATCCACTGACAAAAGTAACGACACGCAATTAAGTAACACAGTTACTACAGCTATTTACAAGCGATACTGCTCAATGAAATAAATAAGCCTCCAAGCCAAAACGCCGGTAGAGTGTGGCCTAAATACTTTTAAGGACTACAAAAAAAAAGGTCGTCAAACCTTATTGTTCCATTAGAAACGCTTGTTTCAAAAAGTCCGGTTTGGTTTACGGTGTTTAAAGTCCCAAAGTGACTAAGGCTGTGTGAGACACCATAGTGGAGGGCTTCGGAAATTTTGACAACCTGTGGTTCTTTAATGTGCACTGACATCGCACAGCACACGGGAACCTTGCTTTTTGCTTTCATTGAAAAGCAGCCACTGCAGCCGATCTTCAGTCCCGCATCTTTTGGCACAAAAGTCGAGCACCCAAACCTCTGCACCGCCGCTAGTGGGCAACGGCTAGTATTCAATATGGTGAGATATCCAGCTCTATGTCCCACTGCCACATGTACTCAGTGAAAGCCAAGACTGAATGAAAGGTAGAGGATGAATAAGTTTATTTTTGATCATCAATCAGTAGAAGTAGCATGGTGAAGGGAAACATGTCCTGAAATTAAAAGTGGCTCACTAGTAAACGTGCACTCTATACTACGTAAAGTCAGGCACTTTTTGTATGTACTGCACGAGTGTCAACTGTTGGCACTAGTGTGCTGGAACACAAAGGAGAGGAGAAGGCATGTGAGTGTAAGGGCATTCCCTTTTACTTCTTCAGTTGGAATGACTGTTGTCTGCTAGGCTGTTTCGATTAGTGTGAAGCAACCTCAGCTAGCCTATATTTGGCTTTTATGCATCGGAGCCCCAAGGAACTGCGACCACTTGCTTCTATCTGCTGCATATAGCGCAGGTGGTATCTCTTTGGAGCACTCACTTTCGACCAACATCTTAGCCTGCTCTCAATATTGGTGCAATAAATTAGTTAAAAGAAACATTCTTTAGACACCTGCAAATATAACCGAACCTGAGCATCGTACTTGTAATGTTATGCACCAGCACCAATTTAAGTAACAGACATGAGGCAAACTGAACACGAAACAAACATTCTCAGGACTTGGCCATCAAATTTGCTTCACGGGGCCGATTCGCACGAAGTAGGGCAGCCAAGCAGATGACATTGGCTCCAGTAGAATGATTAATCTGCATGCTTTTTTCCCTTCCCAATCTATGCTCTGCTTCGCCTTGGTGCCGCTGCTCTGGGCAGTTGACGCTCGGGTGATACTTTAAAAACATGATAGACTGTACAGGCATAAAGCCGGAGACTTTATAAAAGATGATACTCTTATGCACATCCCCCCCCTCCCCCAAAAATTACTTCCAGCTAAAATCATTCCTTGACGAAGGAGTTTTGTGATGCCAGGGCAGAGTTTCCAAGAAGAGCTTCAGGCACGCATGCAAAATTGCACCAGCAAAGCATCCTGTGCATTTCTGCTTTGATAAACACTTGTACAAGTCAAAACAACCATGAGTGATATGCATGATATGCATGCATCACTGTATAGTACCTATTCGTCAAACAAAAAGACAATGCATGGTTCAAACAAGCACCACTTTGAATTTACTCTTGTTGAAATGTTATGACGAAACGCACCGGTTTAGGTCAATGGTGTATTTGTGAATACTCTCAAATGCCAGATAGAACCTGGTCAAGATGTCGATGTAATTCTCCCTCAGCTCTTCATCCCGGTCCTGCAGTTGCTGCAAAAGTGACAAAAAGAAGCTTGGTCCATCCATATTGTTCTTAAAAAAGCAACAACAAGGAGTTTTGAGCAGGTTGCACTTCCCCCTTCAAAAAACATAGCTGGACGTGTTACTACTTCATGATTAACTTTCTTGACTTTGTGATAGTTGCTATGACTCGGTCGTTGCTTACTGGTACAAAAATGACAAGTGAAAGAACTCTAAGGAGTCATAACACTGTGAAGGCCATCAATCTTAAAAACCTTTTTTGTGTGTAAGCACCTCCTGTTATGGTCATAGCTTTATGTCAGCATTATATAATAAGCTGGGTAGCAGGCAAGAAATTTTTTCTAGCGTAAAGACCAGCGGTTAGGAGCCATAAAAATGCAGACCGAGAGTTAAGCACAGCCACTGGTAGTAACACCAAGTATTTCAGTTCCAGAAAATATAAGAACATATTAATAATCAACATTTTTGTTCTGTCATTTCGTGGTAAGCTCCTTTTTTTGTCAGTTTTGCTACCACCTGCTATCGAGTTAAACGATGCCTACACATGTCAGCAGTGATGATGAAATAAACAAATCGAACTTATAAAAGTTACATCTAAAGCTTTCTCCGAACTTCAACATTCAATTAAAGAAATCCAACATCAATAAAATTGTAGGCCAGCCCTTTCTTACATCATTCGTTTCAATCTTGTTCTCGAACACTTCGATGGCCTTGAAGTAGCTGTAGTCGAGGAGGATTTCGCCATACTCGGACACATCCTTGCGGTTGTCAAGCTTGAAAATGGATGGCACCACATCCGACAGTCGTAGAAGCTCAGCAATGATGGCGTTGCCCCTTGAGACGAGGTGCAGCAGCGTTTGGCCACAGGCGTTGTTCTCGGCCAGGAAATCCATGGTGCCAGTCCCTCAGCTGCAAATTCACACGTCATTATTAAACACTAAAGGAAACTTTCTTTTTAGGAAGAAAAGTGGATATCTTTTTCTCAGCTGTGAAATGTGCGAGCTGAAGAGCAGGCGGCAGCTTTACTGTAAGCAGACCCAACAATGCTTGGACTGAGGCCTGTGGGCCAGCATTCAGTGCTGCTGCTCAGAAGTGCTCTTAAGTTATGTGGCATTCTTGAATGGCTTTTGCACATGTAATATATCCCGATTACGCCAAGAAATTCGTTATATCCAGTGCGCGTTAAGTTAGGTGCGGCCCTGTTTGAACGTATGGTTTCCGAGATAAGGCTCAGACTAGCTACCAAGTAATTTTTAATGCGGTATTCACTTTCCTAGCCATCGAAGTTCAAGAAAAGTAGTGAAATTTCGCGAACACTTTTGTCGGTATCAGACCTGCCTTCTATGCAGAACTTTGAACGCAATTGCAATTCCAAAGCCGCTGTTTTTAAATTTACAGTCTGCATCAAGTAGCATGCAGTACTGAACAGACCATTCTACGACTGGCAAGTAGCACGTAACCGAAATTACTCGAGCAGCTTTGCAGATCGTAATTTATTTAAACAGCGTCGATCAGCCTACGACACAACAGTTTGTAACACGCACTCACAGCGCCTCAGTAGTTGTTAAAATTTCTTTTACCACTCTTTCGGAATCGAAGGTAGTAATACAAGCCGGACACTCCGCCCCTTCTGAAATTACTGCTGCGCCATAGCAAGGCGATTTAATAGGGAAGGGTGGAGTAAAATGTCTTGATGCCTGCGGTGACGAGACCGCTTCACACGACAGTACTGAGTTTTTATTCGGTTTAGTCAACGTAGTCGTCGAGCTCGCTCACCAACCGATGTCGGAGAAACGAAAACTTGCCCCCTCATGCGCGGGTTTCAGATGAATAAACCATGTTGCAAGGTCCTTTGCCAGCCAAGCCGTTCAGAAGCAGAAGATGAAAGCCGAAATATAGCCGAAATGTATGATCTGATGGCAATCAAACTGTGTAAGAGCCGCGAACCAAACGCCCATTTACTGCAAAAACGCGCTCTACGATTCTACCATGCTGCTA
The DNA here is from genome assembly GCF_055883805.1 of Amblyomma maculatum. Lineage (NCBI taxonomy): Eukaryota > Metazoa > Arthropoda > Arachnida > Ixodida > Ixodidae > Amblyomma > Amblyomma maculatum. The sequence goes on along the minus strand of NC_139352.1, from coordinate 17,304,286 downwards.
TCATCTATCCATCCTTGATAGAGGTAGGAGAGCTCACTCTCGCTGAGATCACATAGGTGGCGCGGCCTTCGCTTTTATTTATGTTTAGGGGTTTTGAGTATTCGAGTAAAACAAATGCCGATTGAAATAAACATTTTCGTAAATTAAAGTCAAGTGAATATTTGAACACCCTTTTAAATGCGGCTTCAAAGCAAACGCTCAGGTAGGAAAGTTTCTGAGATCAGGAAAAATGGTCCGACTGATCCGAACAACGTTCTTCGATAGATCCAAGAAAGCTGGGCCCGACCCCAAGGAGGTTAAATTACAGTGTACACTGTAGTTAATTAAGTAGCGTCAACATGTGAAGATTGCCGCCCAAAGTGCTTTCGCGCGCTGTTTTTGTTTTTTGTTTTGGCTGATTGTGTAGCCAGCTTTTATTAGCTTCCTCCGTTCCGGCTTCCTCCTTTCCAGCGGTGCAAGCAGAGAAAGAGATTGGTGCAAGCAACCATGGGTGCAAGTAACGCGCGGCGGCGGCGAAGAGGCGCATATCGTCATGCGTTTTGCTGCGGTTCGCGTATCTTAGCACTGTTCATTGGAGTCTTTTGTTCGAAATGCCGGTTTGCTGCGCTTTCGGGTGCAGCACAAATGAGCGTGATGGCAAGCGGTTATTCAGAATACCGTCCGTGAATCGAGATGCGGCGCGGAGGAAGGTTTGGCTTCTCCGAATCGGTCGGGCGAATTTCAAAGCAACACCATGGTCGCGCCTCTGTGAGGTGAGCAATTTCTCATCCCTTACCTAATATGCTGCCACGCGCTGTGTACGAATTCATTCATTTACCCGCCCAGCTAAGTGTCATATACCCGTGCATCATATTTAAAGACTCAGTTATGCTTTCTGAGGTGTTGTCTTTGTCGTGAATGTAAGCTAACTGTATCTTTTGAGTGTGTCGCCGCATTTAACGAAGCAGTGCCGGCTCTTAGGACCAAGCATATTGTTTGACTCATATTCGCGTTTTAAAAAAAGGAAAAGAAGCTCATGGATCGCGAGGATCAATGCTCGCGTCGTTTTCGCGACGCTCGAAGACAAATCCCGCGCGTACAATGTTGCGCAGAATTTTGTCGCATAGGAACTCAAAACGAAGCCCGCGTAGGCAGCGAAGGGTAAATAAAAAAAAAATTATGTATGCACTCAAAACCTCGCTGTCATATATGTTCGAGCCAAGAATGCTGTGTTGTTTTCTTTAAAGCAGCACGGTTTTATTGCGTCATTGTTTTCCTGTTTTACCGTTGAGCAGGACCATTTCACGGAGGATCAGTTTGAGCCGCTGGTTCTCCAAAGCTGTGGCATAAAGAAATTGAAACCCGATGCCCTCCCATCGCTCTTCGTACATCTAAAACAGTCGACGACCCGGAAGCCGCCAGCCAAACGTGAGATTACGTCTAACATGTGTTCTGGACTTCGTATTAATTCTTGGTGCGCGCCACCGTTGCTGTTGAATAAGCAGTAGTACAGTTGAAAAAAAAAAAAAAAAAAAAAAAAAAAACTACTTCCATGCTTCTAAAGTTTACCGGTAGCTCACAATTCAGTCAAAGCTGCAAAGAAACCACATAGACTGTAGCTTCCGCCGCCTAGTTGAAATTTTTTTCAATCATGTTGCGCACTTTAGCATATGCCTGACTGACGGAGGTGAAGGCGAGTTCAGCCGACGCTGAAATTGTGTATGTATGGTGTCTCACGTTGACAACTGAAAATGAAACCGTTTTAGCGCAAAATCTCCCTAAACATTCTGTATTGATGTTTCAGCAGCCAGTAATATCTTAACATGTACAAATGGAGGCAAAATATAAGCTGAAATTCTCTGGTGAGACCCGGCGCCAGCGCTTTTACCAGCGCCTGCTCTGAAGAGCGTCTGCTGGTAGTGCACCGCGTAGCAGGAACCACGGTCGAAACGAGAGAGGAGGTGGCGCTACTTTTAGTTCATTGAGGTGCTCTAGTTAGAATCAGTATATTGACTCTATAATTATGTCAGAACTTGGTCCTACTTCTCGACCAAAGTTTGCTGCTCTTGAGTATCGACCAAATTGGTCTTGCCCTCGGAGGAAGGAAAGACGTAAAAAGTTTGTGTATTAGCTCTATGATGTGAACTCATCAAGGGTTTAGAATCATATCTTGTAAAATTTAAAAGATATCATGTGACAGCTTGTTGTTGCTGTTGGTTCTGAGCATGGAAGAAGTGTTCTATGCTCGCACACCCTTGGAACCACCTACGTGCGCGGCGAAATGCATTCTCTGCAACGGTCCCCATTTCACAGGGTCTAAGGATTGCAAAGAATGCCACAACTGCCCGGGCAGCAAGAGAAAAACACCCGCCCCCGCCGATGACACGGCGAACCAGTTGACTGCCCGGCAGTCCCGCACCAGGCACCGGTCCAACTCTGCTAATCGCAGCTGCTCTCACAACCGCTCTGATTCAACAGCGAGGACGAACTCCAAGTCACCCAACTACCGGAAGCGGTCGCAATCCTTCCCGCCTCTGACCAATCAGCCCATGCTCGACAAACAGGTGAGCTGGGGCCCGCAATCTTCCTCCCTCATCCGTGAGAACGCCTTACTTAAGGCCCAGTTAGAGAAAAAGGACCAACAAATTCAACAACAGAGCGTGCAAATAGCCAAGCTTAGTAACCAGCTACAGCTTTTACTGGAGAAATTGTCCCCCACAGAGCGAAAGGAAGTTCAACCTCTCACTCCCCATACAGCACAGAACCTTCCACCCCTTTCCCGATCTTCTGTCCCCGCAGCGATCCCCACACCTTCCACCTCCCACAACGCCCCGACGAAGTGTAAGGCTACGGAACAGACCGCACAGCAAACAACAAACCAAAGCCAATCAGACCTCCTCACTTCTCTTTCTCTCCTGGAACAAAAGCTAGCCGAAAAGTTCGAAGCGATGGCCCAAAGCACAAATTCGTGGGCCACCGACCTCAGCACTCGGTTGACAGCGATCGAGCAGCAGCAAACTTCCCAAGCGAAAATTGTAGCCCTACTCCAGTCCAAGCTCAATCACATCATAACCACCCAACCCAAAACCTCGACTACTCCCACTTGCAACCTACCTAACGATGGCAGGAAACCGCAAGGAAATTAGAGTGTGGCAGTGAAATTGCAGTAATTTTCGCTCTAAGTGCAGCAATCTGCAACTCCACATCCAATCTCTGTCTGAGGCAGAAATACCTACAGTCATCACACAAGAAACGCATGCTCCTGTTAAACTCAACTACACCCCCCATACACCAACAAACACATCCGTGCATAAAGTAGCTACATTGGGACAACGCAACCACACCGCTAAGGATCACCTCATGGAATAAGAACATATCGACTGCCATCTCATTAAACTCCTACCCACGATCAGAATGATCCCCAGTCTCTTTATTGTAAACATTTATAGCCACCCTAAGGGTAAAGCAGCTCCCCTCATGGCAGCACTACGAAAAGTATTACAGATCAGCACACGCCACCCGTTGATCGTGGTAGGTGACTTCAACGCTCGACACGTCAGTTGGGGCTATACATCTAATTGCTGCAAGGGATCCAAACTGGGTGCTCCTACAAGAGGGCTTTACACTGGTCAACGAACCATAACACATGCACATATTTAGCATCACCCTCAACCCGATGGTGGCCCACAAACTAATAACACAAATCCCAAACCTCTCCCACATCCTCTATGCGGAGACATTACCCTATGGACAACCATGGGAAACGTAGGAAAACATAGTAAACACTCTTCAAGCGGAAGCGAACGTAGTGGCAATGCACGCAGTATCCATAGGCCTAGCGTGCTCCCCCATCAAATCCGAACTCTTGTTGCTCCACCTAAACCCCCGCCTTACCAAGCAAAAACATGCCTCCATATACATCACTATATATGGGCTCCCAGTACCCGACGTCAGCAAAGGTCTCGGAATGTTCTTGCAAAACAATGGACTCAACACAGAAACTATCCTCAAACTGACTATCGCCACCTATCAAATATTAGACTGATCAAACGAATAGCAAACAAGCACAGAGGCATTTGAGAGCACATTTCCTTGTACAGGCATTCGTCATCAGTCGAATGGTCTAGTCTCTCCCATATCTCTATATTACTAAGGCAGAAACGGAAAAAGTGGACGCATTCATTCGTCAGGTGTACAAAACAGCACTTCACCTCCTGAAACATAGATTTTAAACTGGCCATCCAAAATTTTGCAAGAGGGCAAATACACCCAGTCGCCCATCACATCTTAACCTCTGGCTCCACAGCTCCTCGACCCATTCACATTGTCTGGGTACCAGACTGCAGGCAACCTCGACCACGAGGCAGCCCACTCAACTGCTGGAGCGCACGTCAACCGAGCGGGGCATACCAAAGACTGGGGGAGTACACGGGACAGACTTTTCACCTATCATGATATAACTCTTAACTACCGAAAATGATGACCTTTCGATCCCCCACCTCACACCTCTCTTTCGAAACCCCATCAAATAATCTGGTGGCAGCTACTAGCTAAAATCTTTCCCTCTCCAGCTTGGTTGGCCTTGGCACAACCAGGCGGGTATGACCCCACATGCTCTCTATGTGGCGCACCTAGAGCCACCTTCAATCACATGTTTTTATGCAAAGATTTCAAGTCGCCGCTCTAATGGGGCCTCACGGACAAAGAGGGTTGGGAGATCACGGTCTCCAGCTCGGACCCAGCAGCGCAAAAGATGCTGGTTAACTGGGCTGAAGCGGTCGCTGTCAGGCACGGCCTGACAGACACCAGCTGGGATCAGGAACAACCTCAATCTTTGTAATGTACCCTGGTTCCCACAATAAATGTTTTACCACCATCACCATCCTAAATGGTCCTAAGATGGGAGGGGGAGGCGGCAGTGTCCATCCAGATGTCGATGCGGACAGATTCACTCTAGCCAAGGCCCTGGGGTTTAGAGGTAACAAAGGAGGCGTGAATGAATCGACAGTGGAGGTTAGCAAGAGATGTTTGTAAGATTGGTGGATAAATAGCAACGAGAGGACGCATGGAAACTAAATTGAAATTAAACAAGGGTATTTAAAGATAACCCCTATCTAAAAGTAAAGCCGTTAATGTTCAAGAGTTATCGAAGTTACAAAGCATAAAAAACAAAAGTTCAGCATGGTGATTGCTATCACCACCCTGTTTCGAAGGGGATGCTAATAACATCGTCCGTCCATCCATCCGTCCAGGGTGATGGATGCAGACGCATGCATGCTTCTAACTTAGGGCAGGCAGGCAAGGCAGGTAGATAGATAGAAAGAGAGAGAGCAACTTTATTTCATCAGAAGCGTAGATGGATGAATGAATGTTAAGAGCGTCCCCTTTGAAACGGGGTGGCGATAGTAATCACCATGCTCAACTTTTCTTTTTTATGCTTAGATAACTCTTCAACATTCACAACTTTACTTTTAGATACGGGTCATCTTTAAATACACTTGTTTAATTTCAATTTAGCTTCCATGTGTCCCCCGCCCTGCTATTTATCCACCAATTTTGTAAACATCTCTTGCTAACCTCTACCGCCGATTCATTTACACTTCCTTTGTTACCTCTAAACCCCATGGCCTTGGCTAGAGTGACTCTGTCTGCATCAACATCTGGATGGACACAGCCACACCACAGTACAAGATGTTCAATTGTTCCTTGGCATATTGCCGCATACCATTCAAATCTGTAGTTGTTACAGCCGCTGGAATGTGAACTTATCAATGTGATTGTAGCAAACAGATCAATTCTGTACTCTTTTTTTTGTTCATGCTCGTTGTTGCGAGGCACAGCTTGTTTTTTTGTCGTGCAAGATGCAACGAGATGTGTCTCGAAGATTCCTGCCACTTGCGTATTCTTGTGCTCTGCAATGTTCTAGGTTGTGCTAGTCACCGTTTGTGGCTTTATCTAGATGTTTCCTTGCCACCTTTAAATTGAGCATTTGTCGGACCTGGGTGAACCACCCGCGTAATTGCTTTATATAAATAAACTTTATTCTCTCTCGTTGTGACGACATTCTTTGTTCGACGACCGCCGAGCACGATTGTTGCTATCACTGCCGCCGAACCGCTTAGTTTTGCGGGTTCAAGTTTGCCCAATAAAGAGTTTATTCAGTGCACTCCCAGACTCTTCATTTTTGCCATCAGCCTTGTCACCGCCACGTGACAATATACCGCACAAAGCACTTTCATCTTCTTGATTGAACTTCCTTTGTAGCATCGGGTTCTAAGACGTCCTGATCTAGCTTCAAAGAGAAGGCTGCTGTCTCTTGAGTTGTCACAGAAGGTTTCCTTCTTAATTTGAGTTTTTCATTTTCTATATGTATATGCCTAGGGTCGGCGTCTTTTCGATTGAATTATTCCAGTTTTTAGCCTCTGTGTTCTTTACCAGTCGTTTAATGTTCTTTATATCTCGGTCCTGCCTTCCTACATACTTATTGGTTAGTTTTCTGGTCCTTTTACGCCACTTTCGGTATAAATATTTAAATACTTTAGCTACCCACTTATTGTCGCCTATTTTCCCCGAGGCATTCTTCATACAATTTATTGATCTGAGCCTCTCATGCCTCGAAAGACGCCCAGCCCATGTCGCCATGTGCTGCATCCTGTACTGGTAGTTTTGCCATGGGCTCCAAGTGCTAGCCTTCCCACAGGTCTTTGACTTATTTCTAACCCTGAACTTCAGCCCTTAAGCACAAAACCACGTTCCCAGGGTAAGCCGCGGTACCATTATTCCTTTCCAAACACTTTTAAATACTTCATATCTGTTGTACAACCATAATGCCTTGTGCTTCAATATAGCGGCATCCCTTCGCCCTAGTTGACTGTTCATGTTTTTTCATGTATACCTGTCCTTCATTTATCCATACCCAGAGATATTTATATTCTGCCAGTCTTTGTATCTCGCTCGCTTTTTATCACTGAAATTGTTGAATACCATCAGACCCGACATAAGGGGGTATGGTAGTGTAAATGAGTTGTGGCTTCAGCTTTATAGCTCATCAGCTGTTACATATTTTGGTGAAATATTGATTAATAAATAGGAATGCCTTTGGCGCTTTTTTTTTTTGTGCATTTTTTTCACAGCAAGGTTTACTTTTTTCTATCGGAGAACCAAATTTTAGGCTGGGGTGTAAATTTAAATGTACCTTTTCTCAGCAACAAAAGAACAGTGTGACTGTGAAACTGCACATTAATTCCACATTATAGTGGCTTTAAATGGAACCTAACAAAATTGCGTTTCTGCGTGCCCCTAAAAAAAAATGAAAAATATTGCCTTCCCTTGACACCAACTGTGGGAGACACCTCCCAGTAAATTTTTATTTTCGGAATAACTCCAATAATGTTAAAATTTTAGGTTCAGACTATTTGTAAGAAATTTTAGTTCAAGTTGAGAAAGTTTCAGTGTAATCGGCCTGATAGGTTTCGAGAAAAGGTACATCAAAGTTCGAAAAATTGCAAAAAAGTGATTTTAAGAAAAACACACTTTTAAGTTTGCGCACAGAATACAACAGATCAAAACGCACCAGTAGTATACGCGCACTTTCTGGCTTTTTTATTATCTTCTCCGAAACCTTTTTTCTTGCTTTTCTTTTTTCAAAGATGTTCCTTGCTTTCTGGTGAATTTCGTAACTCTGCTCGCAACGCACTCCTTTTAGATTACACCTGGTTTGATACCATATGTTTCTAAGACGTCAATTTGTGCACGATTCCCGTCATTATGGTACATACAGCATCACAAGTGGCCAGTTTCAATGTGTCATTCCAAACGAACATTGTTTTTGTGTTTTTGGACTGCAGCATCAGATCAGCTGATTCAAGGGCTCATTGCTGTTCTGTATCCAGCCGTGCAGGCACTTGCTTATAAGGCCAGGCAACGACAAAGTTTGGAAGGGCTTGACTGCTTTCAGAAGAGCGGTTGGCAAGCTGCGTTTATGGCAATATCCGTCGGGATTGCCTTCACTGAGGGCACGATTCTATCCACATCATGATGACACTTCCTTGGGGCACAGTCCAATCAGTAGGCAACTTATGAAAATAAATTGCCCACCACAACCTTTTGCATATTCTCTAAGCTGTTTGTGTTGCGCACATCTCACAACGAAAACCAATGACTTCGTTTCGATGATGATCTTTGAATCGGGCAGCGGCTTCACAGGCTGCCTAGCTGTGAATAGTAATATAATATGTACCTATTTTTTCCTTGCTTTCAGCCACCAGTCGGCTAACCTTTGTTTAGTTATTTCTACCCTTTCAAAGTCTACTTTTCCTCCACTATCCCTAAACCCCAATGCTCTGGCTAAATCTGCCCCTTTGCCTTGAACTATAGGGCGGAGCCCTTTACAGAAAATTATTAAGTGTTAAGCCGTTTCCTCATCCTCTCCACACACGCCGCACAGCACTTCTATCTCTTGTACTTAAAGGGCAACTCCGGTTTTTTTTTGACATTCGAATATTCTAATAAAAAGATTACTGTAGATTCTTCTCTGCGTCCTGACGCATTCTTTAAAATTTGGGCGCCATACCATAATCCGTTCGCGTGCAACACGACTTTTAAATATGCTGTTTTCATGGCTTAAGTTGAGGCTATTTCTGCCGGCAACACTGAGTTTCTGACGTCACAAACAGTATACCGGCGTTACTGTCTACTTCCCGCATAATTATGAAATTGTGAGGGTTATATTGAACTACCTCAGACATTTTATGCAATGCTTCATGATTTCCATACTTTGTTTTCACCATCCAACGCACGTACGCGTGTTTCTCTAATACTGAGTGTGACGTCACCATTTCGTCACCTGGGACGTCGTTTCTGGCCGTGAAAGCAGTTTAGGTTTCGATTTGCTGTTTTTTCTTTTTAAAAATACTTCTAATTGGAATTTCGAAAAACGGATTTTTGCGTTCGAGTCAGGACGTGCCGAGGAATGTAATTCAACCAAAAACACAGAATGATGAAATAACCACTGGAGTTGACCTTTAACTCGGTAAGTCTTAGTCCGCAATACTCCTGTCCTAGCTTCAAACAACAGTGAGCTGCCCCAGAATATCATAAATGTTTTCCTTGGCTATTTCCTGCTTGAAAGTTCTGTACATTTCCAGTGCTGATTTGGTCTCCATTCCTGTTTTCCACAGACCCCTGTCTGTTTCTTTTACCGTTTTCTTAACTGATACACGCTCGAAGAGCACACCTAACGGGAAAGATTCAAATTGCAAATTGTGAAGATGGCAGAAATTAGATTTAGCCATATATATTGCAGAAATGTGCATACATACGAAAGAAATGGTGAAAAAAATGTGTAAACAAAGTCCGCCATATTTAAATACCAGGAGGCGTGGTTTTTGGTACCATTTTTAAATCGATTCGAGCGTTCCTATATATATTGTTCTAGAACACTATAGTTCCTGCACGCTCCACACAGTGTGCAAAGTTTATAGTAATGTAATTAAAAAATAGTTTTTTTTTGGTTGCCGGCTATACCTTAATTGAGCTGAAGGTGAAGCCTGCTGCTTCTCCCTTGTACTTCCTTGTAATATATATATATATATATATATATATATATATATTTAAATCTTCCTGGCTATTGGCTAATAGAACAATGTCCGCGTACATTAATCCTGGAAGCGTTTGTTCAATATCCGTTCCACCTAGCTTATACGAGAGATTTAAACTAAGGTTGTTTTCATGCAGACTCTCCCATATTCTTCATATAAATCACGAACAGCAGATGATTTCATGCTACACGGCCATCAGCCGTTGGCTGACTGCAGCCTGGGCGGTCCACTCAACGAATCTTGATTGCCTTGATTTTAGCCAGCAATCAGATTAGCTCCTGTAAGGCTGCGACGGTCATTTTAGAACTGTTTCGGTGCGCCTGTCGACGAAAACAGCGCATTTGGAGAAATCGAGGGGCACAGCCGACCGAGTCCGCGCATTACCCAGAGCAACCTCAATTATTGCATCCTTGAGAGGCGCGCGCTGTGACCGCCAGCTCTGGAGGGTTCAAACCAAGGAAGTACCGCCTTGGTTCAAGCGCATACTAGCTGACCGGGGGCACAGCGTCGCACGTGATAGTGCTGCAGGTTTGTTTACCAAATGACATATGGCGCATACACATACAGAAGAATTGGCTAAGAATTTGGCAGCAGAGAGTTTTATAGGTATATTTACATGTCCAAAAAGAAGATGGCTGGATGGGTAGGTAAAAATAAACGAAACTGTGAAGTAAATGAAATAAGGAAAAGCCACAATGCACACGGAAGGTTGACACTGGGATTCATAGAACAAGTAATATTAGAAACACTGAGCAAGGCAGACGCTTCAGGGTTTGCACACTCTCTGTCCTCCTCTATCTTCTCAAATGTTGGAATCTGGCTTTTTACAGCGGAAGCATTGTGTGCTGTTGACGTGCCAGCTCATGAAACTGGGCAGTCTTGAGCCTGCCTTTTTTGTAGAAGAGTAATCGCCTGTATCTTTTGTATTTTCAGTATTTGTTTTTACCGTTATATAAAGTTAAGTTTCATCTGTTAATCCTCGTGATTGTCCTTCGTCTCCCCATGTAAGCTACACGTCACAGGCCAAATCGAAGGGCACTTTGTGAAAAACCGAGGTGCAGAAGAAAGAACAACGAACCTGTTTTTATTCCTACAATGAGCTGCCCCTAAATTCTCGTACATATTTTTCTTGAACGCTCCTTAAATATGCCCCGCTTGAATTTTCTGTAAATTTCTAGTGCTTACTTGGACTGCACCCCATTTTCCACAGACCACTGTTTATTTTAACCTTTTCCTTAACCAATAATTCCGAGCTATATACTATTGCAGTTGTAGTATTTGTGAACTTTGAAAAATCATTGTCTGGCCGAAGGAAGAACGAAAATATCAGACTAAAAACAAAAAGCAAAACGTTTTGTGCACTATCCGACTGCCATGTCTCATATAACATGGTGTTGGATTTAGTTAGATCTTCAATGCCCAAAAAATACCTCTACACCATTCGCTGGAAATTAAAAACAGCGCAGTGTCCGCACATGCGCAAAGCGTGGAACAGTAAACACGACACACAGCAAGGCAGAACTAAGTCGCACACGTCATTATATGTGTGGTAGTGTACTTAAGGTATCGATAGCCGCACGTGTTTGACAGGCCTACACTTGCATCGCACACTTCTTCCTGGGGTTCATTTCTGACTCCTGGCGGCATGCAAAGACACGTGCAAAGTCCGTGCTGTGGCGCAGAGGCACGTTGCACATGCGTGGTCCCGCGCTCTCGCCGCAGAAAAGGTGGCAACCGAAGAGGAAGAACACCCGCGATGACGTCACGGGGCCAACGTCCGGGAAGGCGTTCGACGCCTTTTCGAATTCGTACATCCTCCACGCGGCTCTTATGGCAGCCACGCTAGCTTGTAGACCGAGGTCTATGGACGTGTCCGGAAGCGCCGTGCTGGTTCGAAGACAGTCATCGTTGCGCTTGTATACCTCCATACGCGATGTGACATTCCTGTCGACGTAGTCCAGGAAGAGCGCTGCCGCTATCCGCGCTCCCAGGCCGGCGAGTATGACGCCGCGGTGGCCGTTAGCGAGGTACCACGGGAAGCTGAGGTGGCAGGGTGTCAGGCGCCACTTGTAGAAAGCTGTACCGCAATGACCAGCCCACCCGTGATCGTTGCCGTGCTCGGCGGGTTCCCTCAAAGACAAAACTCCGGCTTTTCTCACGTGATCTGCCAGCACGATCCAGTTGTGCAATGCGCTGTCGGTAAGGCTAGGATAACGCGCGTAGTAAGACACGAAGAATTCTGGCCGAGATTTCTCGACTCTCTCGAATATGCTTCGTATGTTATATCCTTCCGACGAAGGCAAGATGCCACCATCCGGGATAGTTTCATTAGTGAGAATAAGACGAAGAAATGAACTGCGAACATTCTCGACCAAACGTCTGAACTCTTCCAAGGATTTTGCAGAACTGTCGAGGAGGATATAATTCAGCACGTGTTCGTAAAATAGATAGGCTCGCACGAAGCAGTACTGTTCCTGGTGGTTGGCCGCTTCGTCGGCGGAGCCGAAGAATGTGTCGCGAATGGTGGTGTTTGTGTAGTGCACTGTCGCCAAGACGCTGAGGAAACCCAGAGCGTCGTTCATAGTTTCCTCTCCCTTATTCTGGAGCGCTTTGAATATGGCGGAGAAGGAGGTCACGTCATAGATGACGACGGCTTCGATGTCGGAGAAGTAAGCCTTGTGGTAGCGCCGTAGGAGCGTGCTCCATTTTTCCGTCGTCACCGCCGGCGCGTGCACCTCCAAGGACGTCACGTCATCCTGCTGCTCCCTGTCGGCGGCGTTCACGTACACTTCCAAGACTCCTGTCAACGCGTGCAGGGTGCTCAGGACCATGGCGCATCGCTCAGCGTCGAAGGTATCCTCAGCGAATGTCTCGTAAGCCACGCGGATGTCTTCCCTGGCGCGGCCCGTTTTCATGTGCTGTCTGAAACGACGTAGAATACGCTGGAACGGCACGTCCAGAGGGAATAGCAGGACACGCCGCCCACCCTCACTATAACCAACGTCTATTCCGAAAAATACGGGCAGAGCGACGCGCCTCGCCATGAAGAACAACGCTGACACGAAGTCTGAATGCTCGCTCCGATTGGGCCACGTGAGGCCACCTTCCGCAAGGACGGCCTTAACGTCGTCTATGGCGACACCATCTGAATTTATTCCGCGACCGCTCCCGCTGAGGCAGGTCTCTAAGTATAACGCTGCACGCCTCACCGGCTCGTCACGCTCAGTCGCATTTTGCTTTTCGCGGATTCGTTGGATTGCTGTCTTTGCCAGCTTCACCCAGTTCGTGGCAGCCGAAGACAGCTGGTGATTCCGTATCCAGGCTCCGCAGGCGTACTGGTAGAAGTTGGTGCACGGACTGGCACCAGTGTCGACGGAGTCGCGGAACAGCGCCTCGTAAGGGTCGGCGCACTTTCCTGTGTCAACGCGGGAGTGGCCAGAACGGCTCTCACTGTCGTTGACGCTGCTGTCCAGGAGGGCATGTTCAATGACGCGTCCGGCCCTGGGGCCGGAGAGTATGCGCCAGGTGATGGTCAGCATGAGAACGCTCACTATGACGATGGCCACTGCAATGGCGGTGGCTCTTAGCAGCATGCGGCCGAACGTGACGCTGCTCGTGGATTCGTCTTTATATGGTATCCCTTGAGCGCTGCGGGCCTGCGATTGGACGGAAAACAAGTACTCTTTCAACAGGAGCTTGAAGCTGTAGAAAAAAAAAAAAAAAACTCGCTGCCACAGGCCGGCACATTACGTATATGCCCCGAAAGGCCTTGTAGTGTTACCTATGGCGCTTCACTGCTGTATAAAGAGCTCGAGCGCACTAGTGAAAGAATAGTAATGAAAATAAGTCGGCAAATGGCAGATTTGAAGTATATAGGTCGCTTGTACCTATCCACCCTGTATGTCTATGAATCAGCACTGGTCAACACAGTTTTCAGAGTGCGTATATAGCCCTTGTGCGTATATCTCAAGGTTTATTCTCGCTGACCTCTAGTTCACTCCAGTATAATATTATAGTACAGAGTATCACACTGGAATGCCCACCACGACAGATCAGGTGACAGCGTTTGGAGGAGCAAAGAGCGCATAACATAACGTTTTTTCTCCAATTGGGAGAGCATACGTACAGTTTTACAGATTCAAATTTTGCGCCAAGCTGTACGTCTTGATCGAGAAGCCAACAGTGACCTCAAACAATGCTCAATCACAGGGCATGGCTCCTCATTTGACCGCTCTTATTAGCACCGCTTTTCAAGCTTACTTTCGTTAAATTTAGCGGCCGCAGTCAGCATAGGCGGCTGGCCCACCAAATCTGGTTGCCGCTAGCGCCATATTTGAGTTGGCGCGGTACAGTCTAAGAAAGGCTTTCGTATAGAGGTTCCCCTTGTCATGACGTTGGTGCTAATGTGGTGTCGTTGCAGGTTAGATTCCTTGTCGGGATTATTCCGGAGTCCTCCAACATGACAGCTTTCCATCTTCTTTCACTTCCTCTTTCCTCCCCTCCCCCCCCCTCATTATGACGCGCCTAGGTGTACACCCTGGCATATACTGCGAATTTTGCATCACCATAAAAACGGTGTTTTTATAAACCTCTCCATGGAAGTTGGCGCGCGGCGTACTTGGCACGCGCTCTTGTTATGCGACCTATTTTATTGTTCAAGGTCTAGTGCCACCTCGAAGAATGCTAGCAGTATAGCGTTCTAAAAATTGTCTACCGGTTTCCCCGAGAAGGAGGAAACAAATTTATTGACTGGGTCAGGTGAAGGGGGAGGGTCGGCGGTCGGGGTTAGGGAAAAAGGAAGACGGTGGGCCCTCAAGCCGCTCTAGATGGTCGAAGGTCCTTGCCCCGAAACGTCCGTATATGGCGCAATTCCGCACACTCAGGCACATGCGCTAGTCAGGGCTTGTATCTGTGCTATTCTGTAGAGCGGTATTCAATTTCTAGCACTATCATAGTTATCAGAGATGCTTACCCGTCGGATACGTTCCTGGAGCCAGCGCCGAAACCGTTTTCCTTTGACAGGGCCCTCAGGCGCTGCCGATGGCTCCGCCTGTTGCCATTGGGTACTGGAGGGCTCCGCCAACTTGGGCTGCGTTTCGGGGCTGCTGCTAAGGCCCAGCTTGCGTTCCGTGTCGGGGTAGCTGCGCCCAATTAGCGCCCAAATCATACACGCCGATCTCTCCTTGCTCATTTGGAGTTGGCGTAGTTATTGCGTTTAACGCGATAACGTTAAAGGCCCACCCTGCAAAAACTACGCAGTAGGCGTGTGTGTTGTCAGTGTTGTGGTGGAAACATGAGCACGCCTCTGGTAGTCAAATAGTTGGCAGGTGACATGGCCGGGCACTTATTGGTCGGTTCCTCGTGTGACGTCACGAGACTAACAGTAATGGAACTCTCCAGGGGCCTTGGAACCCGAATCACGTATGCTACGCCACGCAGGCGCGTTTTGCTGGGTCTGGTTAAAGCGGGAATGTTTATGTCGGGTGGTCTTTCAGATAATTAGATAGCTTACAACTGTGCGCAAACGAGTACGTGTGATATAATAGACGTGGAAATTAGAAGATTAGTGAATATGCGCCGTGGTGGCTCAGTTGTTGAGGCGCTGACTACAGAGCCGGAAGACGGGTTCGAATCCGCGCTGCGCTATGTTAGTGGAGGTTAAAGAACCTCAGCTAGTTGAAATCATCCGGAGCCCTCCATTGCGGAGCGCCTCGTAGTCTGAGTTACTCTGAGGCGATAAAGTTCATAAACCAGCAAAGCCTCCTTGGAAGGGTGGACTGTTAGGGAAATATGTAATGACCCGCTCTTTTTTAAAACCGTTCACCCACAGGGATCATACGTGATGATTCATATCGTTACGACTTTCGTATGCCGAGACCGAAAACCTGTCGAAGATAATCCAATTCCTCAGTTAATCCCTCCACTTTCTCTCTTCCTTCCACTCCGTCCTCGTTTCTTTCCCCACGGCGCTGTTAAGGCGTCTATCGTAAGTGCGGCCCTTACTTGCCTTCCTCACTGTCAATTTATTTAACAATAATAGCACACATTACTGACACGCCATCACATGTAAATAAACTAGCGTTTTCGTCGTTACTGATCGCGGCTTATCGGTTTCAGCGTCCTCCTCAGCACTTTACGCTGAAAGGTATTTTCTTGTTTCTGGAAAACTCAGTTTGCAATACGCGAGTGTATGGTGACGAGCACAAGTCAGCTGGAGCACGGCACTTTGCACTTTACCTCTTCCTTGGGCCAGACAGCAGCACATAATAACGCACACTTCCTTGTCTACTCACCTGCGAGATGTGATGAAAGGCAGCATCAGCTTGTTCGTCAGCTCGCGAACGCTTCGACCCACGGAACCTCTCTTAGACGCCGACCCTGGTATGCCTGAGTCGCCACCAGAAGACATGGTCTCCGGGACTGTGCCGGCATCTGGCTGCGTCGATGAGGGGGCACCCGTAGCAGCCTGGGGCCGGCCGATGGCCGCTTTGGTTGCAGAAGCGCGTTCTTGAGTGTCCTGAGCCGCTTTGGTCTTTGCCTGTGCACCCTAAACGCAGGGCAAGACAGTAATTGCATACTTTCGAGCGAGTTGCTTTGATTTCATCTGGCGATTTGCAATTGAGCATGAATGGCACGCAGATGATAGAACAGATTGTTGACTTTCTGCTTAAAGACAGGCCAGGTCAAGCTCAAATACCTATTGCGTTGAAAGTGCGAAAAAAGGTCAATATGCATGAGAAGTGAGGAAGAAATCACAAATAAAACCGGAGCCAGAATCACAGCCATATATCTTTTCATGTTGTGCGTGTCAGCCTGGACATCACTGCTGGGAGGGCAATAACAAATCTATTTGGGTTAGCTCAAAAACTGTGGTCCCTATATGTAGAGAGGCAGAAAATAGGTGCAATTATCCGGGTTTTCGGGGCTCATTGATATTGGTCAATGTGCATTGAGCTTAGGCTGATATCAATTCGAATTCAACCCCACACGAAGGAATTTTGCCTCTACGCAAGCAGTAGCACTCGCCAATAGAATCCGTCACTGCGTTAGTGGTCGTGCGGGAGCTCGGTGAAGAGACTGCGTGCAGTACTCCAAAATCACTGCACATTTTCCGGACACCAACGAGCTCTTACTGGTAGCCAGATCCCTTTTCAAGTCCTCGTTATAGGTATTCAGGGATTAACAAGTGTACACAGGGTAAGTGTCAGGCCCGCAAGAAATCTGACCTTTCCGACTGAGACTCCACGTTTCGAAGAGTCTGCACATTCCGGAGTGGCCCTGGATTTCGTAATAGCGCCGGCAGCGTCGCGGTTCGGAGAGCCCCCGCGCTTCGCCGAACCTCCTGTCTGTTTCGATGGCGACGCATTTTCGGTTGGTGCTTGCCTTGTCGAACCAGCATCACGTTTCGCCGATGAACCACTGGGCTTCCGCGATCCACCGCTTCTCGGCAATGTCGCCGAGGCCGCGTCTTTCGTGGCTGCTGCTGACTTCGCGGGGCCGCTCACTCTTTTCGGTGACGTATCACGAATCGGCGAACCTCCAGAAAATTTCGCAGACCCTGTTCGCTTTTGGGAGTGGCCGCTCTTCTGCGAGGCAGTCTCCGGCTTTGATGGTTTCACCGGCGCGCTGGCACGTTCCGGAGAACGACCCGACGAGAGCGCAGCCATGGCTTCTTCTGTTCACTTCTATTTCTTCACTGCACGCGATATGCACATGCCTGCTCGCTTTCAATAACCTTTGCTAGTGAAAGATGAATACATTTTTGTGGGGAAGCAATTCTAGCCTAATATTATAGGATATTCAGCTACTTGAATCCGTCGTTGAGTTTCCCTTTTGTGTTTATTTCATAAATATATTTATACCCGCCCTTCGTTTTTTCCCCTATCACCTCCTCGCTCTTCACAGCGCTTACGTAACCATCTTAGCTTCAACCGCATATATGGCAAAACTCGGTCATTTAATTCGGCTGCTTTACCTACAGCAATTAGGCTCTGGAATGATTTTCCTGGAAACGTAGTTTCTATATCTCACTATCATCATCATCAGCCTGATTATATCCACTGCAAGGCGAAGGCCTCTCCCATATTTCTCCACTTAACCCGGTTCTGTGCTAGCTGCATCCACTTGACCCCTGCGAACTTCTTAATCTCATCCGCCCACCTAACTTTCTGCCGCCCCCTGCTACGCTTTCCTTCCCTTGGAATCCAGTTTGTTACCCTCAGCGACCATCGGTTATCCTCTCTTCGCACTACATGTCCTGCCCATGTCCATTTCTTCTTCTTAATTTCCACTAGAATGTCGGTAACTTGAGTTATTTCTCTTACCCACTCTGCACGCTTTCTATCTTTTAATGTTACCCCTACCATTTTTCGTTCCATAGCCCTCTGGGTTGTCATCAACTTAAGTAGAACTCTTGTGGTTAGCCTCCACGTTTCAACCCCATAGGTGAGTACAGGCAAGATGCAACTGTTGTATCTGGCAACATAGTTTCTATATCTGACCCTAGAGAATTTAAAAAGCACTTCTGTATGCATTTATCACTATAGCTTTGTTTCACCGGGATTATTCCGGTAGTTTTAGTTGTTCCTAATGTTGTTTTCGGATGTACCACTGTTTCAGTTATACCTGTTTTTCTTTTTTCATGTTCGCGTTCATGCTCGGTTTCATTCTTACCCTGTTTTGGATCTACACTATGCTCCTTTCATGTATACTTGCTGTGTACCGCTTCCGATGTACCGTTGTACTGGATTATTATTTCTGTATGTTCATTTTTTTATGCCCCCTCATCCAATGCTTTTCGAGGCCTGTGAGGCACAAATAAATAAAATGAAGAAAATATTATTGTGAGAGAGGCACACTTAATGGATCCGATTTGCAGCTGCCTTTCGGATCCTTCTGTGCGTACAAGCACTTAAATACTCAGTAAACCATGTTTTAATTCGTACTCACATAAACTCCTCAAAATGCAGTCGTAAGCTATGAACGATGACGTTATAGATACAAAATCCCACTGTAATCAAGTCTTACTAGGATGCTTGCGTGGCCTTGGGGTTTTACGGAGTGTAACTTGAGATCTAAGTTTCCCGCGTGGTTCACTTCCCTCTCTCCCTCGCATCTAAAAGGAGAAGCGCAAGTTGGGAGCTCCTGCCACACCGAGGTATATGCCCTTGACTGCTCGGTCACAACGCCGACGAAGCGCCCTTTAGCACTGTCGTTTTAGAACATCACGGATCAGTAAGAGTAGTTAGGTGCGCTAGCACCTTGGCTTTGACCTCGGTTTCGCTTCGAAGCTCGGTTTTCAAGGTCAAACAGGCTGAAGACCTTCGAAATCGGTGTCTGGTAGCCTTAGTGGTGCACAATCGAAAACTCAGTTCAGTTCAGTCGTTCAGTCGTGTCCGACTCTTCGTGACCCTATGAACCATATCACGCCACGCTTTACGGTCTGTCACTATCTTCCTAACATCACATAACTTCATCTGCAGCGCCTCGAGGATGCCATCTAACCATCGCGTTCGCTGCCTACCCCTTCTCCGGCGACCCTCAACCTTTCCCAACATCAAAGCTTTCTGCAGCGACTCCTCTCTTCTCATCAGATGACCAACATTAGGGCCGCTTAATCCAACATGGCAGCGCGATAGCGGTGTGTTCTGACACAATGCGCGCAGATGGACATTTATCCAGACGAAAACATTCAAAGCTCAGCGCGACAGGCTGGCACATAAACAGGCGGTTGGTTCGGCTGTGGCTTTGGGAGATGCTCGGTACGGCTGCGCTTCATATCACCTTGAGATTTTATCCCAAAATATTTCTCGCCAACATCGATTCCCAAGTCGTAATTGGTGTACGGCACAACCCGAGTCTGGGTGAGTCACTGATTGTCCCTGCCTGAAGCGAACCGTGGCCTGTTCTGCACCGTACGTATGTGCCACAGCGATGGTGGCTATCATCATTACCGTCAAACAACGCACCGGCCATTGGCCGACGAATTCATGGAAACTTACAAGACTGAGCTGCCTTCTCCTGTCCTGCAGATCAACGTCACATTTGTGCGTGGTGAACTATAAATGGCCGTCCGTAGCGAATGCCTGACTTTGATTATGGACGCCGTAAGAGAAGTGGAAATTATTATTATAGTAATGCATGTGAGTACCCAAAGGATCATGAGCATGGAGCAGTCAAAATTAGCTCGTGTTTTTCACTAGCGGAGGAGAAGCGCCGTGGTCGAGTGAATAGCCGACAGTTCTCAGAAAAGATTTACCATTATGCGACCTCAATGCGCATGGCTTTCGGGAATGAAGGTACACCTACAGTCGTCAGCACGCTTAATCCAAACGCTCAGCAGCATGATCTGGACTGACGCCAGCGCCGCGAAGCGTTGGTCTCTGCTACGTTTGTCGCGAGTGACGATAGCTGGAGTGCAGATTGATATGACTTTTCTTTTGCCGTTGGAGTGAGTGCGGCTGCGATAGTCCCGTGGTCGCATTTCGCTCGGGGCTGCGGTCCAATAAAGGCGCACGGAAAACACATTGCAGAAAATACTCCGTAGCCCTCCACTACGGCACCCATTTCTCTCTATCCTCGCCCCGCCAGGGTGGCGCAGTGGTTTTAAGCGCTCGACTACTGTTCCCAAGGACGCGGGATCGAATCCCGGCCTCGGCGGCCGCTTTTCGATGGAGGCGAAAAGCAAGGTGCCCGTGTGCTGTGCGATGTCAGTGCACGTTAAAGAACCCCAGGTGGTCGAAATATCCGGAGTCCTCCACCACGGCGTCTCTCATAGCCTGAGTCGCTTTTGGACGTTAAACCCCACAAAACCACAATCTTTACATACCACCTTCCTCCCTCCCCTTACGGCGCGGTTCAGGTGTCCACAGAACAAATGTGACATATACTGCGTTTTTCCTTTCCTGTGAACCAATTATTATTAATATTATTATTTGTCTCGGGAGCCCGACGTGGTGTGCGGCTGCTTGTACGACTTTGATGTCAGGCATCAAAGGTTAAGATCAACGAGCAAGCACGCCAATGAAAAATACCTTGAAGTATCTCAGCTAGATTGAAGAATAACGCAGCTTATACGAAGCAGTAAGGCAGATTCGAAGACGCGTATTTCAAGTAACGCGTTCAAGGCATGTCGACGTGAAATGCCTGATGTGAGTATACTGCTCTTGGAGAGTATGAAGTGCCCTCTCTCATAAGTTCTGACTCTGTATTCAGTGTCAAATGTGACAGTGCATCACCGCTTTGTCAGCTACTTCAAGGGGAATAGTACTCACTACTCCGTGTATTGCATACCACCAAGGTACTGCGCACCGGCCAAGATACATTTTTTATCATTTCAACCACACCCTCCAAGATCAGGTTCAACGCTACCCCATCTGAAAGGCCACGAAGTAATGTCCGTGCGCATTCGTGTCTTAAAGAGCGTACTTCATTATCTTCATGGTTGATTAAATTGTGGGCATTACACAGGAAACATTTCTTTTATGAATTTTCATTGAATAACACAGTGCTAATTTCCTTGCTGTTTATTTCGAGTAAAATCGGCAAGTGCCTTTGAACATTTATCTTCTGCAAGTCCTTCCTTTGCGGGTCCCTTCATTACAGGTGATTCATCTTCAAGAACCTTCGCAGCGGGTTCTTTTACAGGTACTTCAAGAACGCAAAAGTACTGTACATACGAAATTAAATTGCACTGTTATATTTACGGCATTTATTATTGCGAATTTATATTTGTAGCAAGGAGGTGTAATTTTTTCCAAGCACTGAGGCTGGTTTCTATCGAACGTAAATATCCCAGAAAGAATGCGCGGTTTGCTTGGTGTCATATGAAGCACTTTTAAAGTTTTTCATGTTGGCTTTTGTAATTGCAATGCCAAATAACTACCACAGGAGGCGAGGTACAAAGTGCAAAGTGTTTCCGTAACTACTATTCACTAAGCATGCAATTCCGCTTCGCTTCCGGAGCTGCCGCTCATACGTTTTTGAAATGTCCTTAAATAAGTGCCGCCGAGAAATTTTTTTTTGAAAGGTTTCATTGTTTTTCAGTGAAGAGTATCTGATGCTTTCGAGTTCAGGAGGTAACCATTTTCATCACCAAAAGAGACGGATGTACTGTGTCTTTCTTATGCGCTTCCAGGGTTTATATCGTTTTAAAAACGTGGATAAACATGCGCTGAAATGAGTTAAATGTTAGTGTACAAATTAAGGTTTGTTCTTTTTGTGCAGCCGGGAGTATGTGTCTTTATCGTCATCCACGCAATTGCGCCGATCAACTGGTATGGATAAAACAGTGTTGAACTGATAAACAATAACGTGCACTTTTCTATAGTTTGTTACAATAATGTAATTATTTCCCCTAGTGGGCAACATTTTCGCCTTTGCGTTTGAAGTAATTTTATGGTAGCGGGCGAGAGCTTAGCGTCTTTTTCTTAACACAGCTCGTGTCTCCAGACAAGCAAGTCTCGTGCGTATGAACTCGAAGCCTTCGTACCGATCTGCATCGTACTGATCTCGTTTTGAGACGCATGACAAAGAGCAGAGCGAGGATTGTATCGTCCATTATTGGTCTCGCCAGGAGCACCAACTATGGCTTTTAAGCCGCCTCGGAAGGACCCAAACAAGCGGAAGAAATCCAAACGCGTAAAGTCGCCCGTTCAAAAGCAAGTACAGAGTGAATCTCAGTTTCTTAGCGGTGAACTAGAGCGAGACGTTTACGCTCAGGACCAGGGCAGCACCGTTTACGGCCACGGGGACTTCCAGAGACTCATATGCTGCTTTACTGTCCTCGCGTTGATTGTACTGCAATGCCACAGCCAGGCCTTCGCCCTGGTGGCACGCCCTGTGGACCACTGGTGCCGACCTCCGCCAAAGTTTGCGGTTCTCTCCGTGGCCGGTTGGAAGAACGTTGGCATTCCATTGGACGAACAAGGACGCTACAGCGAGTGCCTCGCATACGCACAGCCCGGCCACCAGCCGAACGAAACCGAGACCTACGAGTGCGACGCTTGGCACTACGATCCGGCTCGTGCCGCCCAGTCTGCGATACGCTTCTGGGATCTGGTGTGCCGCAGGTCCTGGCTGGTTCAGCTGGGTGACGCAGTCTACATGAGCGGTGCCCTGTTGGTCGTTCCTGTCGCAGGACACGCAGCGGACAACCTCGGGCGCAAGACCATAATTAATATCAGCGTTGTGGTGCTGCTGGCAAGCACAGCGGCCATGTGCATCTCGCGCATATACCCGTTCTTCCTGCTGACGAAGTTCATTAGCTCAGCATGTGCCAGCACAATCTTCGTGGTTAGTCTCATTCTGCTTTATGAAGTGGCTCCGCTCACCTACCGCGTCTTCTACATCAGCGTATCGTGTGCACTGGCCGCGCTCCTGGCGGACGTGCTGCTGTTCATTCTAGCGTCGTTCCCGTTGTCGTGGTCTATGCTGCAGATGGCCGTCCTCTGTCCAACGGTTCTGCTCGCTTTTAGTACCTGCGCAGTGCACGAGTCCCCCGTGTGGCTGCTGACGGTGTCTAGAATGGACGAGGCGCAGGCAGCCATGATCAAGGCTGCCAGGATGAATAACATGAACAGAGAGCAAGTCAAGCAAAGCATGCAGAGAGTCAAGACGGAGCTGTCCATCACGAGCGCCAGCACAACGGCCCCGATCGCCGTTCAGCATAGACGCCATCAGATCGCCCGCGTGTTGATCCTGGCGTTCACGATGATGCTAGGCTTCTACAGCCTTTCGTGGAGCAGAAGGTTGCGCAAGGGCACCACGATTGCTATCGTGGCGGTTATGATGTCCGCGCCTTCGTATGTCGTCATGTACCTGGTGCTCACCTCCTTGGGCAGGTAAGACAACGCCGGTAACTGGTTGGCGCCAGTCATGGAAATAGTTCATGACCAAAAAATTTAAAGGAAGGCGTGACTTTGGATTGAATGGGTTGTGTATTTCCCCTTTCTAACGGGTGGACAATAAAAGTCCTGGCAAATTTCTGGCTGTATACGTGGCAGCGTGTGTCCCGCCGTGGCATGAATGTCACGAACGCCATTTATCTTGACAGCCTTCTAAACTAAAGGCCAAAGGGGGATTCTAAAGTTTGTTCTAGCCACCGTCAAAGAGCTACTGGTTTTCTAATGGGTACGGGTACATGCATTCCGCCTCAGGCACTCTGTTTTCGCAGTGGTGGCACATTAGGAAATGAAGCAACCCGGTAATGAATTTACCTGCTTGGGGACCCTGAAGTTATTGCACGCATTTCAAATGGTTTTCTGTTTTATAAAACCAGCGTCTGGTATATGCTTAGTGTTGTACGAAGAGTGTTATCAAATCGTGATGAGTGATATGAACTCGGGTTTCGCGCAAATGGTAAGAGACCTGTGCTAGCCAGAAAGCTGTACGTTTGACTGCCGTGCTCTCGTAGCAGATAAGTGTTTCTAGCTATTTATCAAATATACTGTCTTGCGCTCTAGTACTCAGTGAAACAAGTAGGCTTGTTTTTAGGGTCGTGAGGTCGGAGAACGCTATTCTTAGCACATAAAAATGTGTTGTCAGGTTAAGGGTCACCGAAAAATTCTGATACTATCTTGCCGAAAGATGCTGTCTTTGAAATCGCCGCGTTGAAATACTATACGCACGAGAATACTTGCCGAAAAATTCACCCTGTAAAGTATGCAACGATCCGCATACATGACCGCGCAGACTTCAGTTCCTCCTGGTGGTCACGGCTCTGCTGGGCGGTGCCTGCTCCCTGTGCAGCGTCGCCATCTACGCCAAGCCCCGTCTGGTGGGCGATGTCCTTCTGGTGTTCGCCCAGAGCTGCGCTCGCGTGCTGGTGCCGTCTTCTTATCTCTACATTGCAGAGCTTTTCCCCACAACTTTACGCAGCCGGGTCATGTGCGGCGCCTATGCGGTTGGTCGCCTGGGTGCTATGGTCGCATCGGCACTGACCCTGCTTGAAGGTGTCGGCCGTGCGGACCTGATGTTCGCTATTGTGGGCTCAGCGCTGCTAGGATGTGTCCTGGCGATTTTCGGCCTGCCTGAGACAAGCCATGGCCTCACTGATACTCGCCTGGGGGAGACCGATAAGGACGTGCTTAAAGCCATGCAGGATACTTTGAGTACGACTCACAGACCAAGATCTATGCTCACGAAGAAGGCAAAGGCGAAGCCGTAGTGCTTAAAGCCTTCCACCAATTGATGGGGCAAAATATTCGGGGATGAAATTTGCCGTAATATTTGCGGTTTGTAAGCGCACATCAGTGACTTAACTTCTATATTTCTTTTGTCTTATGTCGACGCTTGCTTTTTTGCTGTCGGTATAAGGAATTATGCATTAGATTTGCTTGTCTGAGAGACAGTAACATGTTCGTGTGGATTGAAGGTCTATGGCTTAGTGACACCTTCTCTGCGGCTGCCCTACGGGAGACCATCAGATGGCGCCGTCTATACACCTTTTGTCATCCACTTCGAGCGTGCACCTGTGGCTTCAAGGTCACACAGTGACTGTATCCCATCATGTTCCACGCTTAGGCCGACAAAATGGGTTTTCTGCGTCCAACCGTTCTGTAAATAATCGAGTAGTGTATTGTTTTCTCAAGAAAAATGGAAAAGCTGAAGTGTGTTTTAACTATGGGATAGAAAGATGCGATTTTATAGCATTTTACCGTGCATTTTACACTCCAACTGCGTGGAACATTCAATGATTATATAGGAGCCGTCTTTTCTTTATGCAAGGGCTCGAAAACTGTGTCGCAGTGTTGTCAGTGTTAATAAAGTGACTCGACCTCGCCATGTGCGCATTTCTTATATGCGTTTCTTGTCTGTTCCTAGTGCGACAGCGGACACTACTACACACCTGTTGCATATGCACATCATCGTCATCATCAGCTGGATTATGATGGATTATGTGGAGACAACCAAACGACGCCTTGAGAACTGGATAAGGCATACTAGATAAATAGTGTTGGCGGCGTTGCGCCAGGGCGGGACAGACTCCGTCACAGTAGGGAATTGATTTGGCTAGGACTTTCCGGTCCACCTGGTAAAAAAGGGAAGCCTCAGTACCAATCCAATCCAATATACCCGCTGCAGGTGAAGGCCTTGCCCATATTACTCTAACACACACAAACATCATTAGTCGGCAAAGACCGTTCCTGTTGTGTGATTGACTTCGCCCGGAATAAGAGAAACTCAAGTTATGCATGATCGGGAGACGTTAAGGGCAAACGATATTGAAAAATGCATTTGAAAGAAATAAAGGGGGAACAAGAGACCGCAGTTGTGTGGGTACCTATTGAAGATTTAACTTAAAGGGATCGAACACTGACCAAAACGTTTTATGACTTCAAGCTACCGCCCGTTTCCGGTCGCCGCGTGCAATCTGCGGAGCGATGAAACATGCGTCCGCACCACATGGCTGCCAACTGTCAACTCACACCGGAAAAGAACCCTGGAGCAACGCCTTCTTTCGGACATGAAACGATCTCGGCGTTTCCAATCGTGGCACAAAAAGGTGGCGACTCCGTTCAGTTTGCACTACGCTTTGTTTACACGTATGCCTGTATGAGAATGGAACCATTTATCACACATAAATGTTTGTGTTTTTTGTTCCTTGCTTCATGGCACATACCCACGAGGAGAATTGGCCAGGGATGGCCAATTGTACTGCGTCCACTGGATATACAAAGTGAATTACAACTGCGCTATGGCGGATCTAGATTTCTTTTTCTTCTGCAGGCAAGTAGGAAATGCTCCAATCCTTTCTATCTTTCCACAAGCCTCACAAAGGTTTGTGAGGTTGAGCCCGCATCTACGTAACAATACATTAGGTGGGGGATCCTTCATTGCAGTAAGAGTAGGCGATACCACATACACCCGTGATCTAGATGCGCGAACTTTCGACAAGATAACGGTAGTCAGTGGTAGATCATGATGATGTACTCGGTCATAATGGCACATACCCACGGCGGAGATGGCAGATGTAATGCTATCAAATCTTACTTGCATTTACATTCACGTCTTACATTGACTATGTCCTTCATCCGTCATTCATATCATTCATGCCCCGAGGTAATAAACATCGCAAAATATTTTAAGTGATCTTCATCTTCAGTCATACAATGCGCGAAATTCTTGAGACAACCGGAGGGTGGCAGTACTCTGGGAAAAGAAAATGAAAACTAAGCTTACACGCGCATGCGAACTAGACCTGCGCGTCACCATCTTGTCCTGCTGTCAACGTTGAGAAGATAAACCGTACAATGGTGAGACTAATATGCCGTTCATAATTTTATTGCGCGTCCCGCTCGCATGACGCCGAGACGCTCCTTCGTAGCTCTGTGTAGTCGTTGCGATGCAAAAAGGAACCTTGTTAATCATACAGTTGGATGCTACATAATTGTTTTACACGATCGTTTTTCCCTGTCATAAATTTGGTTTGATTTGGTTTGGTTTATCGGGTTTAACATTCTAAATCGACTCAGGGTGTACGAAAGAAGCCGTAATGGAGGTCTCCAGAAACTTCGACCGCCTGGGTTCTTTAACGTGCTCTGACATCGTACAGCGCACGGGCGCATTGACTTTAGCCTCCATCGAAAAGCGGGAGCCGCGGCTCGGATTTTATTTGCTTTGTGCCTCCTTTTTTTTTGTCTCCTTCGTGCGAAA